>NC_139459.1:244430000-245007500 GCF_057233095.1 Heloderma suspectum | reverse complement strand
ATCTTTAAGGGGCATAATACAATCCCCAGGCCAACTGGCCCCTAACTATAAGAGAATAAGAAGAACCCTGCTGGCTCAGATCAATGGCCTAAATAATCCAGCATCCTATTTCTCACAGTAGCCAACTAGACACCTATGGGAAGCTCAAACACAAGACATCTTGTCTGGATTCTGCTTAAATGCTTTGTAGCTTTCCGTCCAAAGAAGGCTGTATTGCCATGGGGTCTTCCTGTACTTATCTAGTCTTGTGCATGAGGACTTTGGCAAAAAAAGCTGCATGTGGAACAGGGAATGACACAACCAGCGGATTTACCTTTTGTTCACATTGACCTTCATTTTTTATTGTAATGTTCTTTCCGCTTTGCCTGAAAAAGACATGATAATGTATGGCACTTAAAAATATTCATTGTAGAATACATGATACAATTAGTTATTCTTCGAAAAGGATGTAACTGCTTACTTCATCTGACATTTCTAGTTTAAACCTGCATTTAGGACATCTACTTTTTGAGTGCTAAGATGACATCCAATACCCCAAGGACCACTTTTTGTTACACAAGGCCTTCATGTGGTGTACTCACCTTCTGGCAGCACAAAAAGCACATTTGTTTGGGTATGTCACACCATCACTGCCGCAGACAGGGGCTGACTCGGGTGTGCATGCAACCACCCGGCCCTTGGGTGGCTCTTTGAAGTCACTGCACTCATCCTATGAAACCAAGTACAGAGTATTTCTCAAAATATCCATTCAGTACTATGAAAAAAACCCTCCTATGATACGGTAGGCAACACTTATGAATGCTACATTTTAAATTAAATCCTGGGTCTCACCACTGTTTTCCATGGGAGCTCTTCTTTGCCATGGGAGACAAGAAAAAAGGGGTGCTCAATATGAATCTGGAAGTTCCCTCTCCAGGTAGTAAGATGAGATATTCTAGAATTTCCATAGCTCTATGCCCGTAACTTTCCATAGATCCTGATATGTTTCGGAAGCTGGTTTTCAGGTAGCTGGCTCAGGTCGGCTCAGCCCTCCATCCTTCCGAAGTCGGTAAAATGAGTACCACGAGTACTCTTGCTCTCAGGTCTACGCCTTTACATGCCCACCATGCCATTGCCTTTATTTTCTTGCTCTCGGCCAGCCACTTTAGGCAACTGCCTCCCCCCTCTGGGACTGTAGTCATTCCATCACTTTCCTTTCTTCACATCTTGCACTGTTTTCTTAAGGGGATTCAGACGATCCTCCCATGCCTTGAAAGAATGGATAAGAAGGGGGCGGGGCCATGTGAGGCAGCCCCGCCCACACACCTGGTGGCTACACCCTCTGCTGCTCCAGGTGTGTTGGGCCTCTACTTGCATGCTGATGTACAAATGTACATGCCAGGATCCTCCCTCATATGGAAATGTGTTGAGCTCCTTTCACATGCGCCAAACACATAGTATAGCTGGAGCATTAGGACGAGGGCTAGCTGGTCCACAACTCCTCAAGCAGTCACAGAAAGCATGAGGGGGATCCCTGAATCCCTATGCTTTCTCAGTGGATGTGAAGGATACATCACAGGGCCTCTCTTTTTCATTGCTTTCAAATAACAACTGCATCTGTATTTTGCTCCTTGTATGTGCAAGGAGCCCCTGAGTCCCTGAGAAGGAACCACCTACAGAACCTGGGCTATTGACTGGTATATGTAATAAATAAATAAATATGGAGAGTTGCAAATAAAATGCAGAATGAAATATTGACAGATACCTTTTCCTTGCATTTGCCTTTATGCTTTATGTGAATGTCTTCCCCTGTCTCCCTTGAAAGAGGAAAAAGATGCAAAATTGTGATGACCTATATTTTAACACATTTTACAATGTCAAAATGTAGACAGAAATCTTCTGACTTCTTAACATTAACTGCTTTGGAATGTGCAGTGGCTTAAAAGGCCTGAAGTGACATCCTTTGCCATCCAATGCCCCTCTAAATTCAGCCCCTCACCCCAGAACAGTATCCCCTGTGAAGGAAGGGGCTGTGCTGTAAAGAAAACCAGGGCACACCTCTGCATTTGCAGAGCTGTTTAGTGCACATGAATAGGCCTGTCTGGAATCCAGGTATACATATTTTAATCCAGTTTGACTGACAATACCTATTAAGAGCAGATTTCCACGAACATTATTCCAGCTGACCTTATTGTTGGCAGCAATCCTATGAATAATTTACTTACTGCCTTGCTAAACAAAGCAGGCATTTATTGTTGTACGTCACACCATTGGTGCCACAGACTGGACTGAACTCCTTTGTGCATCCTGGTATAGGTTTGGGCAACGTGCTGCATTCATCCTGCAATCATAATTAGAGTATTCAAGTTGAAAGACTAAACAATTGAATGATAAATAAGTGTTGCATTTTATTCTTTCCATGCTTACATGGAATACTTTGGCAAATGCGGAGCTTCGTCATAAGATGTTCAAACATATATTGTTAGTTCCGTGCATTTGTTTGTGAAGAAAGATTAGGACACACGGACAAGAAGGAAGGCCATAAGAAGCCAAGAAGGACAAGCATGATATTTATTGTTCCTTTTTCTGCATTTGTAAGAAACTGACTCTATATGCATGGGTGAGAAATTGTTTGGTTTGCTCAAATAACTGTTTGCTAGACAGATCTGACAAATGTCCCACTTTCTAATGACTGAAGAATGAACCTTAGCACATTTTTATATTTAAATTGAAAAGGGCACCAAGTCATGACAGCTCAGCTTAAACTATGGATCTTCTGGCTGTATGTGGGCACTCATGGCGAGATCACACAGGTTGTCAGTTAAGGTGAACAGAAGAAATATACTGCTGCATGGGTTTCAGTGGAGCTCAGCCGCAACCTAAAAGGCCAAACTATGCATTCTATTAAATGTATTAATAGCATTTAATGTGCCATTTTATACAACAATTTCTACCATTGGGAGGAGGGAATCAGGAGAAAGACTGCAGTGGCTGGGGAAGTGGGATTAACTCTTCCCTCCCACCCCAACTATAGCCCTGACAAAAACTGCCCTCCCTGACAGTTGCAACTTTGCCTCAGAAGGGGAGCACCTATTGCCAACAATGAGAGTTTTCCTCCCAAAGAAAATTGAAGACATGGGGAAGGGAGAGGCCATTTTTGTTAGGATTGCAGCAGAAGAGGGAAGGGTTAACCCCACTTCCCCACCCACTCAAGTCCTGATCCCGCCCCCCACTACAACTGTAATTACATGGAGGGCGTAATCCTATCATGATAGGTGGCTGGCCGCCTCTGAACTCAGTGGCGACTGCCTATCCAATGCAGGGCAGGAGAAGCGCAGAGGGGATTGTCCCCTCCATGCTTCAGCTGCTCTGCATTTGCAGCTAGACAGCCGATTTCAGCTGTCTAGCTATGGGAAGGCGGAGCGGGGGAATGTGTCATATCGGCATTTCCGCCTTCCCTGCACCGGAACGCCCCCAGGAACACACTGTTTTTGCTGCTCTGCACTCGTCTTCCAAGTGCCGAGTGCAGGCAGGGCCATTCTGAACTGCCTGTGAGGCAGTGTGAGAGTGGGGGAAGGTTGGTTCCCAGAAACTGATGTATCCTATGGCCATCTAGCCGCTGACTAGTGGCCATAGGATTGCTCCCTAAAATGCTTTTAATATTATGTATATTATGCTTTTGATATTATCATTAGTTCAGCCCAAAGAGAATCCAACAATCCTTTGTGATCTCTGCTGACTGTGAATACTTCCAGTGCAACAGAAATATGAAATATGAAATAAAGCAGTATTAATTTGAACATAGCAATAAAGATAATAAAAAGCAACAATAAAACAGCGAACAAACATGGTCAAAACAGCAGCATCAAGAACAGTCAGACAAAGCCTGCAAACACCCCTTAACTAAACCTCCAAATGCCTAGCTGAAACGATCTCTGTGATAAGCTAGACAAAATTTATGAATTCTACTTTTTAAATCCCCAATTTTTCCATGAGGAAAGCAATTAGATTGATGACAATGTCTAGAAGGCAGACTTCTCCTTTCTTCTTTATAGCAATTAAAGAATATTCTAAATACATTCAGCATGTGAGAACAAAATATAGCCACATTTTAAAGTGGACGAGAGCTGTTTGTCTAGAAAGGATGCTCTGAGCAGTATCCTGTTTGGCACAGGCACTGATGTAAATTACGCTGAGCTAGCATAAGCTACCTCTAATGCAATGCCAATAGTGTTTTCCAGAAAAAACACCTGTTGCCATACAGGTGGCTTATGCTAGTGAACATAATTTATATTAGTGCTAAATAGGACACTGCCCATGGTGGAATGTACATATCGCTGGAGAGGGAGGTCATTAACCTTATCTTTCAGAATGGAAAGAAAGGCTGGGACTTTCTTTTGTGCTTTCATTTTCTATTTATATTATTTTATTTGTATCCCACCATTAAGTCATGCAAGAGGTCTGCTGATCACAGAAAATCACATTCTAGGGGCAGATCACACTTCAGTTTCATCCAGGCCATCCCCTTCTTGAAATCAGGATTCACTACAATCAATCCATGCTTACCCCACACCCTAAGTAAACACACTCTCCTCAGATCAGCACTAAGAATGGGCACATTTGTCAAATTCATTCAGGTTCTCAGTTTTCCACTGCTAAGCTCATTCCATCTTGCCTCTGTGTGAGCTCCCCCTGCCCCTCTCAGTAATTTGTATGTATTTTTGTGTGCATTTTTCAAATATATGCACTTTTGTATGCATGTACACACTGATTAAATTGTGTTTATGTGCATTTTAGAAATGTATAAATTTCGCTTTCCACATTTTTTAAATGTGTGCATATTGTGTAAAGCAGGGTGTGTGTGTGTGTGTGTGTGAAATGTATTGCACACTTGGGAATATATGGCTTTCTGACTGCGATTTACATCCTGGTCCAGGAGGTGCAAATTGGGTAATCTCACATTAAAATGTGAACCCAGTCAATGTCCCACCGAACCCTAGTCATCACACCCCGCTGAGACTATGCCACCCTGACTGTACTGTGCCTCTCCTTTTCATTGCTTTCAAATACTGACTGCATATGTACTGTGCTCTGTCTATTTCAGAGTAAATGTTGAGAAGAGAGTGACATAAAATGCAGAATGAAATACTGACAGATACCTTTTCCTTGCATTTGCCTTTATGCTTTATGTGAATGTCCTCCCCTGTCTCCCTTGAAAGAGGAAAAGGATGCAAAATTGTGATGACCTATAGTTTAACACATTTTACAACATCATAATATAGACAGAAATCTTCTGACTTCTTATCATTAACTGTTTTGGAGCGTGTTGTGGCTTAAAAGGCCTGAAGTGACTTCCTGTGCCGTCCAATGCCCCTCTAAGTTACCCCCCCGACACACACACACAGTATCTCCTGTGAAGGAAGGGGCTATGCTGTAAGGAAAATCAGGGAACATCCCTGCATTTGCAGAGCTGTTTAGTGCACATGAATAGGCCTGTCTGGAATCCAGGTAAACATATTTTGACCCAGTTTGAGAGAGCAACGTGTCTGTCTGTCCCATTTTAACAAATGAAAGAAGAGAAGATTTTTGCAGAGAAGTTGTTGTGTCTTGCCTTCCTCTTTCTTAGGGTCAGTTCTGCATACTCTCTGACTTTATACCAGTTGGGCATCAATAATACAATTATTATAGGGAATCTCAGTCTGTTTTTGATGGATACTGGATATAACCCCGAACCTCTGCACATATCCACATTAACCTTTGCAGAGATCTTACCACCTCTGCATCCCCTGCAAGTTTCATGCAACACTTATCTAAAAATCACTATGTGGCAAGGCAGCAGAAACTTTTAAAAATGCTCTAACTTTAAAAGGTGGCTAGCACAACACTCTCAGGACTTATTTATCTTCAATATGGGCTAGCATCCCTGCGAATTACATCCAATTCTGTTAAAAATGTAGATGTCTTAGGTGCATCGTGATTTTCCCATTCATATCAGTAGCATCCTGTGTGAGAGCAATGGGACAACCATCTTTCTGACTTTTGCAAGACCATTTGCTAAAGCATATTGCAGGATCGTCATGTGCTGATGCTGGGCTGATGTGGTTCTAGGGAATGGATGTGACCCCTTCTCCACACCCACCTAATGAAAAGCTCTTTGCATGGTGCATGCTTTGATGACTGCTACCGTCTTGGCATGTGGGAGTGACCAGTTTCCACTGCTGGGAGAGACATAAGAGGCGACTCCCTGGCAATAACAGCTGGGAATTGTCTGCACAGTGCTACCCTCTGTTGTCCTTGTACAGCAGAACATACTATCAGACTATCAACTAAGGAAAATGGAAGCATGAGATGATGTGCAGAGATTGGATCCCAGCCCAAGCACATGCAGAATTATGAGCATGCACAGCGTCTTTTCAGTGCCCCCTTCTGGTGGACATCCCCTGTGCTCCCCATTGATGCCCTGTGGTTTGGAGGCCCTCCACAGCAGCACCCCATTAGATGTGTGCTGCTGCTGCTGGATAGAAAAACTGGCCTCAGCCCTGCATTTGACAAATTACTTTGTGTGGGGCCTCTCTGGAATCCAGGTATACATATTTTGATCCAGCTTGCCTGACAATACCTTTTAAGTGCAGATTTACACAGACATTATTCCAGCTGATCTTACTGTCAACAAATCTTATGAATAGTTTACTTACTGCCTTGCGAAACAGAGAAGGCATTTATTGTCGTACGTCACACAGTTGGTGCCACAGACTGGATCGAGTTCCTTTGTGCAGCCTAGTATGGGTTTGGGCAGTGTGCTGCATTCATCCTGCAATCATAATTAGAGTGTTCAAAGCTGAAAGGCTAAACAATTGAAAGAGGAATACGTATTGTGTTTAATTCTTTCAATGATTACATGGATTATTTGGACAAGCATGCAGCTTCGTCACATGAAATTCAAACATATGCCAGTGAGTTCCATGAATTTGTTAATGACACAAAATTAAATTAAATTGAAGATAACAACCATCGAAGAAGGATGAGCAGCATGTTTTAATCCCTTTTCTGCATTTGTAAGACAAATAAGAAAGTGGCAGCATATTTACGAATGAGAGAATTGCTTCCTTTGCACAAATAATTGTTTGATGGTCGGTTCTAACAAATAGCCCACTTTTGCATGACTGGACAATAAAGCTTGGCATGTTTTGGTATTTAAATTAAAAAAAATGGCTTCCATGTCAAGACAGCTCAGTCTGAACTATTGGTCCTTCTGGTCTGCATGCTGGCATCTCGGGTGGCCAAGCCATACCACTTATAGATTAAGGTGCATAAAAAAAGCATTCTCTGGCGTTCCGCACAGTGTAGCTGCTTAAGACAAGCCATTCATTCTTCCTGGTCTGTAACACTATGAACACCACCAGATCAGGCTTAAGACTTTTCCATGGCAGCAGCAGCTAGCTTTGGCTTTGCCCATCTCCTTTTTCTGATGCATAACACTTCATTTCAGCCTGTCATTTTACCAGTGATGTTGCTGGAGTTTGAAATTTCCTGGTTTGGAATATGAACCTCAGCAACTCGCAATTTTTAAAACATTATTTTTTAATCATTGATACCCTGCCTTTAAAAATACAGTTTGCCAAAGTGGTTAATGCTCTGAATTCATGTCATGTCACCTTCAAGTTATTTATTTATTTAGTTTGGGGGGCTTCTCAGTTTGTTGTGCCCAGTTCCAAACTGAAGAAGGGGGAATTCTTCCATCACTAGAGTTTACTTGTTTATCTGGTCTTCTGCTTGCCTGTATCCTGTATCCAGATATTTTGGCTCTGATTCTGGCCTGTGGAGATCTTGCTCTGGACTGTCTCTCTGTACACTGCTTGTATGGATCCACTCCATAAGGTTAGGCTTGCCCATCCTGACCAGTTGCACTATGGAACTGCTGATAGTCTCATCCTATCAGGCAAGGGTGGGGAGGGCTGGATTCCATTTCAGAGAAGCTCTCGGGGGGCACATTCCAATGATGGGTGGGGCCAAAGGCAAAGGGGGCAGGGCCAAAAGGGATGGAGCCAAAAATCCAAAACATTGTGGCATATTTTAGCTTAAAGCTTTTACTGCCAGTGTCTAAGCCTTGGGAGAGGCACTTCAGCTTTTAAGAACATAAGAAGAGCCCTGCTGGGTCAGACCCAGGGTCCATCTAGTCCAGCTTTCTGTTCACACAGTGGCCAACCAGCTGTTGACTGGGAACCCACAAGCAGGACACAAGTGTAACACCACCTTCTCACCCAGGTTTCCCAGCAGCTGGTGTACATAGGCATAGTGTCTCTGATTAGTGGAGATAGCATATAGCCATCAGGACTAGTAGCCACTGCTAGCCTCCTCCTCCAGGAATTTATCTAACCCCTTTTTAAAGCCATCCAAATTGGTGGCCATCACTATGTCCTGAGGTGGCAAATTCCATAGTTTAACTATGCGCTGTGTGAAGAAGAACTTCCTTTTATCTGTCCAGAATCTCCCACCAATCAGCTTCATGGGATGACCCAGGTTCTAGTATTTTGAGAGAGGGAGAAAAATGTCTCCCTATCCACATTCTCCACACCATGCATAATTTTGTACACCTCTATCATGTTTCCCCTTACCCTCCTTTTTTCCAAGCTAAACAATCTCAGCTGTTGAAACCTTCTTTCATAGGGGAGATGCTCCAACCCCTTGGTCATTTTCGTTGCCCTCTGCACTTTTTCCAGCTCTACAATATCCTTTGTTAGGTGTGGTGACCAGAACAGTACCTAGTATTCCAAGTGTGGCCACACCACAAATTTGTATAAGGGCAGCATGATCTTGGCAGTTTTATTCTCAATTCCTTTTCTAATTATGCCTAACATGGCATTTGCCATTTTCATAGCAGCCACACTCGCTTGACATCTTCAGTGAGCTGTCCACCACAACCCCAAGATCTCTTTCCTGGTCGGTCACCGCTAGCTCAGATCCCATCAGGCTATACTTGACGTTGGGATTTTTTGCTCCAATGTGCATCACTTTACATTTGCTTACACTGAACCGCATTTGCCACTTTAGAATGGAGGGTAAGTGCACCAAAGCTGGGAAACTACCCAATGATCGGTGTTTGGGGAAAAGGGGGTGAGGTCAGGGGGCATGGTCCTTTGGGGAACTATCACCCCAATGGCTACTTCTTCTCCTTAAAGGCCTCTACAATACCCAACAACTAATATTCTTTATAACCAGACTTTACCTTTTCCTCACATTCTCCTTTATGCTGTATGTCAATAGTGCCTCCACTTTTCCTAAAATCAGATAAAATCAAATAATGCTTATTAATCCTTGCCCAGAAGAAAACCCTTTTAATGTTCATGCATGGAATGTGCCTAAGGCATCACATCTAGGAATCACCCCCACATTGGAGGATCTGCTATTTCAGTATCTGTTTGATCAAAAAGTCTGGAAAGTCACTGACCTCCTAGCTGCACAGAACAGACATTTGTTTGGATAAGTCACTCCATTGGTACCACAGATAGGCTTCCTTTCCTTGGTGCATGCAGGTGGTTTTCCCTTCACTGGTTCTGGGAAGTGATGGCAGATATCTGGCTAAGGAAATCATTGGCACAATATTAACGGGGCAATCACCTTTTGCAATAATAATAACTCTTTATGTAAATGAGTTTGACTAGCACCATTGACGGTTAACATTAGTGTATAAAGCTTCAAAGATGAATTGCAAGAGACGATATGACATCTCTTTTCTTAAAGGAGGAAGTATGTAGAAGTCACATTGCACTTCCTTATTTCTAGTGTCAACAGTTCTCTTTAAATGCCTTGAGGAATATTCACAGTGTATTTCTAGAAATTATGTCTCCTCAGATGTAAGCTCTGTTCGAGTTCTAGGTGTCCTAACTCTGCTCTTCACAAAAGGCACTAGGAATCAAACACAGAACCTAGATTATGGGGTGACCAAGAAATAAAACACAATAAATAAGCCAGTCTTCCCAGTATGACAAAGTTTTACTCTCCATGGCCACCCTTGCAAACCCAAGCACATCAGTGCAATCTCTCCAGAGTATGATATTGGCTTTCCTTCCAAACGAAGCTGTATTGCCATGGGGTCTTCCTGTACTTATTTAGCCTTGTACATGAGGACTTTGGTAAAAGAAGCTGTGTGCACAATAGGAAGTTACATAACCCATGGATTTACCTTTTGCTGACATTCACCATAGTTCTTTATTGTGATATTGTTCCCACTTAGCCTGAAAAAAAAACCACATGACAATTTTATATCACTTTATGTAGAGTATGTAGTAGAGTTAGTATGTTTCACTGTATCATTCTCAGATTTACCAATGACTTAATTGTTAACTTTTGCTTACTTCTCTAGCTAAAATCTTCATTTAATACATGTCCAATTTCTGACTGGTAAAATAGTCCCCCAAACCTTCCTTGTGTTAGACAGGGAACTGTAGGTGTTGTACTCACCTTTTGGCAGCACAAAAAGCACATTTGTTTGGGTATGTCACACCATCACTGCCACAGATAGGGAATAACTCGAGTGTGCATGCAACCACCTGGCCTTTTTGTGGCTCTGGAAAGTTACTGCACTCATCCTGTGAAACGAAGTATAGAATATTTCATAAAATATTTATTCATTAGTGGAACATAATGCTGTTATGCTATGTATAAGCTGCAGGAATTCTGGATATTAAATGAAACCCATAATAATGGTCCCTGAGAAATAGCAGATGGAGGGAGCAATCCTATGGCCACTAGACAGCGGCTAGACGGCCATAGGCTATCTGGTTTTCTGGGAACCGACCTCAGAGCCCATGCTTCGAGGTTGGTTCCCAGAGAACCAACCTCCCCCCACTTCCACGCTACCTTGGAGGCAGCACAGAACAGCTCCATGCTCACAAGAGGAGTGCGGAGCAGTCGAAAAGGGGTGTTCTGGGGGGTGTTCTGGGTCAGGGAGGGAAGAAATGCCTGTACAACACATCCAAAGTGTCATTCAGCAGCCTCCTCCCCCGCTCCGTCCTCCCGCAGCTAGACAGGCTCAATCAGCTGTCTAGCTGAAAATGCAGGGCAGGAGAAGCGCGGGGGGAACAAGTTCGGAGACGGCCACCTATCTGAATAGGATTGCGCCCTAAGGAAAGTTTCTTTCCTGAATGTTGTACTGATTGCATACAGAAGCAGAGATTGTGCTGCAAATCTTATGAGATGGGACAGCTGAGACTCTATCTCCTTGATCCTCATTCCCTTATCTCTGTGACCCCACCATAGCTTAAAGTAAAGGTCCCATTGTACCCCATAATCCCTCAGAATATCCGAGGCATTCTTGGAAAATGGCAGGAGACAGCCATCAAGAGGAACTTTGCCACCACCAGAAAATGTTTGCTCCCCCACCTCTAAAGGAGCGATGGCTATGGAGTAATTAAATGAACCCCATTAGTACTACTTTTGGAATGAAAAGTAAACTGGGTCATATCTCACCCATTCTGAAACAATTGACATCTATGCTTGACCTGCTCTGACCCTACAAGCTGTGACCTGTTTAGAGGACTTTTAAACCAGATTAAATTGGAACACACAACTCTGCAAAAATCCACCCCACCCTAGGGATGTCAGAGAATTCTGCGATGGATCTCGGTGAGGCCGAATGCCAGTGCATTCGGCCCCCCGAAATCCATCGTGGAATGGCCTGCCACCCCCCTGCCCCCCGCAGATCCCCCCCGGGATGAGACTTATCTGGGGCGGATGTTCCGGGTGGTGGCGGCTCCAGCGGCGGATTTGGCGGTGGCGGCAGCGGCGGCTGGTCTTCCAACTGGCTGCCGCCGCCACCATTTGCAGTCTGTGTTTTTTTCCTCCCCACAGACATGATAGGCTACATAAAGACTTACATAGCCTATCACGTCTGGGTAAAAAAACAAAAAACAAAACACGTACGCAAATGGCGGCGGCTATGGCCGCCACCATTTGCATTCCTTATTTTTCTTCATCTTAGTCTACGTCAATATTTCCGTAGAGTAAGATGAAGAAAAGAAAGGGGAACGCAAATAGTGCCCACTATTACGCCATTTGCGTACGTGTTTTTTTTTTTTTTACCCAGAGCTGTCTGTGGCCAGAAATCCGGCTGCAATACCTAGGAAGCGTGGATAGGTGTCTGAGAACTGCCCCAAATGGCAAAATTTAGAGATTTACATAGCTAACCAGTTGCCATCTTGCATTGGCTGGCTTGCTGGAGACCCTTCTGTTCATAAGGAATTCATTATCTTTCCCATTTTCCACTTCAAAAATGGAGACTGACATCACCCTCTACTAGAGATGTACGCAAGTCACTTACTTTTTTGCGGATTGTGTTCATGGGGGGGGAGGCGCTCCATCCCTCCCCCAGGAATCCTCAACGGCCAGCTCTGCTCCGCTGCGGATCCGCGGAGCAGCCGGCCAGGGCCATCCGCAGCTGGATTTCCGGCTGCGGACTGGCTGGTGCGGATGCAAATGGCAGCCGCCATACTGGCCACCATTTGTGTCCAGCCAGGCAGCCATGATAGGCTACATAAATCTTTACATAGCCTATCATGGCTGGGCAAAAAAACACACAAAAAACGGTGTACGCAAATATTTACGTAGGCTAAAACGGTGAATAAAAAAGGAACGCAAATAGCGCCCACTATGCTATTTCCGTTCCCCTTTTTTCACTGTAATAGTCTACGTAAATATTTAAGTAGACTAAAATGGCGAAAAATAAGGAACGCAAATGGCGGCCGCCGTAGCTGCCGCCATTTGCATACGCCTTTTTTTTTTGTATGGCTTGCCGTGATAGGCTACATAAAGACTTACGTAGCCTATCATGGCTAAGACCAGGATGGAAATGGCGGCCACAGCAGCCGGTCTAAAGACCATCCACCGCCGCCGCCACCGGACCTGCCGCTGGACCCGCCGCCAAGCTGCCGCCGTCCGGAACTAGGGATGTAAGAAAGTCACTTACCTTGAACGAAATTTGATTCGCGGTGGGGGGGAGGCGCTCCGTCCCTCCCACGAAATTCTGCCCGGGGGGGAGGCGCTCCATCCTTCCCCCCCAAAATTCGGGCCGGGGGGGAGGCGCTCCATCCCTCCACCCCCCAATCCTGGCCAGCCGGGCCGCAAATGGCGGCGGCCGTAGCCACCACCGTTTGCGTCCCTGCAGTCAGCCGTGATAGGCTATGTAAATGTTTACATAGCCTATCACGGCTGAGTAAAAAACAACAAAAAACCGCGCATATGCAAATGGCAGCGCCCATGGGCGCCGCCATTTGCGTTCCTTATTTTGGCATGTCTAGTCTACATAAACATTTACGTAGACTACTGCGAAAATAAGGGGAACGCAAATAGCGTAGACGCTACGCTATTTGCATTCCCCTTATTTTTTCCGTAGTCTACGTAAATGTTTACGTAGACTAGATGTGCCAAAATAAGGAACGCAAATGGCGGTGCCCATGGGTGCCGTCATTTGTGTAAGCGCGGGTTTTTTTTTTTACTCACCCGTGATAGGCTACGTAAACATTTACATAGCCTATCACGGTACTTTTTAAAAATCTAGCCGTGATAGGCTACGTAAATCTTTACGTAGCCTATCACGTTTTTTTTTTACTGGAAATGGCGGCAGCGCAGCCAGTCGGAAGACCGGCCGCCGCAGCCGCCGCCGCCCCACTGCCGCTGCACCGCCGCCGCACCGCCGCCAGAGCCGCCACCGCCAGGAGGATTCGCCCAAGGTAAGTCCTGCCCTGGGGGGGGCGGGGGGCGGCAGACCGTTTCACCACCAATTTCGGGGCGCCGAATGCGCTGGCATTCGGCCTCCCTGAGATTCGTGGCGAAATTCTCTGACATCCCTATCCGGAACATCCGCCCCCGGTAAGCCTCATCCCGGGGGGGGGGTGGCAGGGGGCGGCAGGTTGTTCCGCCACGGATTTCGGGGGGCTGAATGCCAGAGCATTCGGCCTCACTGAAATCTGTGGCGGAATTCTCCGCCATCCCTACCCTCTACCACTTCATTCTATGACTAGTTATTCCCCAAATCCCAACCACTCTCCCCTGAGAACATAGGTTTCCTTGTCCATTTACAAAGGCCAGTCTGGCCACATTAATTAATCTACTAGCAACCACAGCACTCTCCAGCACATACAGAGCTAACTCAATGGCTAGCTGAGATACTGAAAGAATCTTCCTTGTTCTCTTGCCAGATACTGCCTGCATTGGTAAAGTGCTCTTTCTACAAGCACTCTTCTCAGAGCCAAAACAGACATTACTTTAAATGTGTGGCTAGCAGCTATGTCTTTATTTCATTTTTACTCTCGGTGCGGGGTCCCCAATCCAGATCTTAGATGTGCCCCTACTCCCCATGCTAAGGTCCTAATCCAGATCAAGAACCCTTTTTCCAAATCATGGGAATTCCTTGGTCTTGTGGACTGATTTTTCACTTTGAGGGGGATTTATTTACACTTATTTATTTATTTACAATATTTATACACCACTCCACATCAAAAGATTTCAGAGCAGTGAACAGCAGAGATAAAAGAATAAAATACCATGTTAAAACAATTAAAACCTTTTAAAAGAATCAAATTCTGAATGTAATAAACCGTGGCTGGTCACTCAATGAAGACCTCTCGAAATAACAATGTCTTCAGCTAGTGCTAATGCACACTTATAGTAATGCACATTAGTACAAGTAGAATGACATTCTGGGGGGAAATCCAGTACCATCATGAGCAGATGATGGAACAAAAGACACCTGACAATCTGCGAAATACAGACAACAGATTTAATGAAATTTGTACATCCCTAGCTTCACCACTGGAATGGCAAAGTAAAATCTCACTTTGTAAAAGAGTCCCTCAGATAACTCCATCACAAAATTTGGGAAGTGTAAAAACCAAAAGGCTGTTGTGTTCTGCTTCATGTATTAGTTTGGGAAGTGCAAATCAGGTCAGTTTGCATTACAATGCAAACTAACTGAATTTCTACTCCTTCCCTAGAGATCTGTGTTTGCAAACAGTTCCTCATCTAGCCAAGGACCTGCAGATGGAAGCGCCTCACTAGATTGAGTCAACAGTCTTGAAAGGCTTCCTAACTGAGGTTTGGGCAAATGCGAATCTTAATAAACAATGGCTGGTACTGACCTCATGTCCCCCATGACTGGTAACACCTAGAACGAAAATGGAGTTATAGGCATTATCTGAAGAAAACAAAGTCATAACATCAAAGGTACATTTTATGCAGTACATAGGATATGTATGGAGTTTATACCCCAATGTTCATATATTGGATTGTTTCCTATGACCTGCTTTCAGTATTTCAAAATATTGTAAAACATTTCTTAACTTAACCAATCAAAATGTAACTTAGGAGGATCTTGGGGCCATTACTACTTCTAGTACTACTACTACTACTTTTTTTTTTCAGGTAGTACAGAGATGTAAGCTAGGTCTATGCTCAGAAACTAAATGTTTTAATATGCCAAAGATTTCAAGGGATTTAGGAACAAAGGAAGCTGCCTTATACCAGGTCATACTGGTAGAAGGCCCATTTTGCCCAGAATTGCCTACTCAGACTGAAAGAAGATCTCCAGGGTCCCATTTCCCTCTCAGCAGCTACCTGATTTCTTTTTTAACTGGAGATGCCAGGATTTGAACCTGGAATCTTCTGCACTGAAAACCTGTGGGCTACCACTGAACTATAGTCCCTCCCCAGGGACTATAGTATAAATTCTCCAGGAATTGTATGAATTTCTGATTCATACCATAGCATAACGTTTTTCACTCCATCATCCAGAATGTTGACAGCTCCTTCTGTATGGCAATTAGGGCTGGTATTGAAAGAACTATGAAAGTAGTTCAGCAAGTCTAAAGTGGGGATGGAGTGAGCATTCAAAAGGGGTGGGGAGCCCAACATGTAAATTCACTCTTCTTGAATAGGCTGGCCCCATTTAACTTGGGCCTAGCTCTCACTGATCTGGGCTTGACTCAAAATGGGGCTCACATCCCACCTTCCTCTCTCCTCTGCCCTCCCTGCCAGCTCTCCCCACTTTTCCCAAGAAAAAAGCCTTAGAACCAAACTACATATTACGCTAGTGGCATAGCATGCAGTTGATAGTTAGCGTTTTCTTTACACAGGTGTAAGCACACACAGCCCCAATTTGGATTGGGGCCACCATGTACCAGGAGGGAAAAATTAAACTTTTTCCCCTGTTTGCTTCCCAAAATGCTAACAAAAGAAGAAAGCCTTTTTTCTGACACCAAGTTTTTTTTTCTTTTTCTTCTTTTACCTCCCATGGGGATGGGGGAATTTCAGGAAACAAATGGTGTGTGTGTGTGTGTGTGTGCATGGAAGGGGGAGGTTTAATCCTCCCTTCATGGTGTGCTGTGGGCCTGATCCAAATTGGAGCACACATGCTTGCACTGGCATGTGTGGTGGTGTAAAAAGCTAACCTTCTGCTACATGCTATGAGATTAGGGTAACATGTAGTTTGGCTATTTCTGTGGGACAGTGCCAGGAACATTACAATGCACCCAACCATTCACAGTAACAGGAGGGCTTTGCACATCTCTCATTTGTGGCTGTGAAAGCCCCACTCCTCTCCAGGACCAGCCACACACAGGATGTGCGTGCGACAAGTTCTAAAAATCTTTAGCATCTCCTATCTTAGGTCTTTGAATAGAGCTGCACACAGTGATGCGACTAGGTAATTTTAAACTCTGGACTCAGTGGTCTTATGGGAGCTCCCTTAAGATGGTACTGTCTTATTTCAGTTGTGAAGTATTCACTAACATTTCTCTTCCCTACTTCCCCACTGCCATTCCATGCTTTACAACTTCTTTGACATGTTAGAATGTTTACCAACCCTGATTTAAAGAAATAATAACACTCTGAGCATGTGAAGACTTGCATTTTAAGCTCACTTAAATCATAGCATAGGAATAAAATGGAGCCTGCTTCTGCTACCCTGATGCCCTCTTCACCTGGGTGGTTATTTGGGGGGCCCATGGGCTGTGGGACCAGGGACTCTGGCCTCAAGGTCCAGCCCAAGCTGCACTGCCACACAGCAGGAATTTATCTAATGGTATCCATGGTCCTGATCTCATTTATAATAGAAACAGCTTGGAAGGTGGTGCAACCATCACTCTATAAGCAAAGGCTACTCACCTGAGAAGCAACAGAAAAGTGCCAGAAAGCTGAGAAGTGTGAAGATGTGCATTGTCTTCATGGTGGAGAGATAACCTTCAACTGGTATAAGCTCAGAGTGTGGACCCTTCTCACTTCACATAGTCCTGGCTTATATCCATTCTTCTTGGCACATCCCTTGTCATGATAAGGTTATCATCTCTAAAGGTCACTCATGTCACATACTGAGAATGGGGAAGGGGAAGAACCTCCCAGGGAGAACTGAAAGGTTAACCTTTGGCCTTAAAACAACAAAAAAAATCCTTTTCATGTCAATCACACTTGCAACTGGATGGTCTTTTTTCTCTTGAAATTTTGTGACTTTCACAAAATACTTGGGAAGTATTCCCAAAATACTTGGGAAGTTTGTGAGAATGTGTCCTGAGTATGAGACCCCACAGGTCTCCTTACATCTAAGCTGAGACCCTGCAAAATTCTATAGCAACCCTGTAGTACCTAATTTGGAAGAGTTCTCTTTCTTGCTGTTCTGCTCCAAATCACTTATAGGAGATTGTAGGGAATCTCCTACCTAACATGGACAATCATTCTTTCTACAAATGTAGCTAAATCCACTAAAAACGTGGAAGGTATTTATTTCATTTGCAAACTGGGCTCCTGGAGGTTATCCGCATGGGGCTTTTGCTGTGGGTTTGCTGCATTTGGAAGTTGTTTGGGACACATGGCATTATGGCCATCCCGCAGCCATCTAGGAGATTTTTGTGGGAAAAACGTTTTATCTGAGACTACTTTTAGTCTTATTCTTTTCCTTAATTCGGCTTGTCTGCGCTTCTGTTGCAGTGTGTACCAACCATCCGCATTTCCTTTGGCATGATAGCCCTGTCCAGGGGTGTGTCTTTCACCTGGCCATGACCTCACTGACCCTGGTCAAGGGGTGTTCCCCCAATATTTCCCCTTCCTGTGTTTCCCCGATGTTTCTGTAACTTTTCAGCTGGCCATTCAGGACCTACCTCATGGTATTTACTTTGCTTTGCCTACTACTAACCTCTGGCGGCCATTCCCCACCCCAAATATAGGTGTGCTGCTTGGCAGTCTCTACCTTAAAAAAAATCCTCTTAAGTCGATACTGTGTAAAAGCACAACATCGAAATAGCACATTGCCACTACATCATGAACCTGAAGTAAGCACTCTGTTCCAACTATCACAGCTGCCTGGGGGGGAATGGAGTTATTTGCAAGTGGGGTATGGGGTGGGTGAGGTAAAACAACAACAACAGTGGGGAGACCAATGAGTGAGGCTTGTTTCCCACCCCATTTCCCCCATGCATGCACTTTTGCCTATTGCTTCTACCCCCCCTTTCCCCCTGTTCTCCTTCCCCCTGCTCACTGCTCATGATGTTATTGGACATAATACAGCCAAATATAAGTTCTTTTAAGTCCTTTTGATTTCAGCTGAAGAAGTAAATATTTGAAAAATTAAGCTTGATGTATGAAATAGCTCTGTGTTGCTGAACTAAGGGACAATTTCTTGTTTGCCCTGGAGAAATGAGCAGGTAGTAGAGTAGGGATGACAGCATTCACCCATTGTTGCCTTACACACTGCTCACTGGACCCCTGTTGGCCACCTAAGCCTGACCTTGCTTGGCACATGCTGTGAGTTACTGGGCAGTCTGCAGGTGCCTGGTGAGCAGCACATGGAATCCTGCTTACCCATGAGCTACCATTTTGCAGAAAACTGCAGGTGTGCTTTTCTTTTCATAAATGGCCATTTTGCACAAAATGGCAGTTGTAAATAGAACCATTTATGCAAAATGGCAGGCGTAAATGGTCTAATTAGACCATTTTTTGTAAATAGTGCTATTTATAGCTGCCATTTTGCGTGAAATAACCATTTATGTAAAAAGCTTACCCACGGTTTTCTGCAAAATGGCAGCTCATGGGTAAGTGGGGATCCCTGAGCTTGCCTGACTTGGCACACGTTGAGTCAGGCAAGTACGGGGATCCACAGACTGGCACCCAGGGGGCCAAGCAGGAGGATGTCCACCACACTCCACCCTTTCCCAGACTTCCGAAACATCCCTAGTAGAGAGAAGTAGGCCTGCTTGTTGTAAATGAGCTGGTTTGCATGGAACAACAAGCCACCGTGGGTTAATTTCCTCACGGGGATTGTTGTTATGTGCTTTTTTAAATGCAAGCCTTGGTGGGTGGGTCTGCATCACCTCTTGCCATTACGTGTGAACCTCACCAGGGTGGGTTGTTGGGGTGGTTAATGCAACAAGCCACTGTGGGCTGAACAAGTACTAAAATACAACCCTAAAATAGCCATGGGTTCTGTGTGGTTTGTTAATCACCCCTACAACCCACCCAGGCTCAGTCTGCATGTAGCGACAAGCCATGGCATGTCCCTGCTGTGGCCTGGATTTTTTAAATGGCAGGCTGCAAGGCTGCAATGACAAGCCTTGTGGGTAAATCAGCCCACAGTGGCTTGTTGTTACATTTGAACCTGGTCAGTGTGTTTTGTTCCTCCTGTTCTTCTTACACATTTACCTTTGGTCTACAATTATAGGGTGGCCAGATACAAAAGGGGACAAGACCCCCACACCTTTAATGGTCATGTAGAAGAAGAGATTTCAGCAGGTGTAGTTTGAATGAGAAACTACATTTGCTGAAATTCCCTCTTCTTCAGAACTATTACAGGTTCAGGACATCAGGTTGCCATGTGTCCTACTTTACAGAAGACAGTCCTCTATTTGAACGGCTGCCAGAGCACAATCCTCTATTTGAAGGTGTCCTCTATTTGAAGGTCTGTCCAGTCCAAGTCCAGTTCAAAGATAAAGAACCATAAGGGGCCTTGAATTCACCAATCTACAGATAGCACCTTGGCAAGCACCCTGAGCAGGCACACAGGTCACCTGGTCATGGTGACATGTATTTCTATTTAGACTATAGCAATAATGTCTAAACTTTCATCTATACACATAAATTAAAACATGCGAATTTTATGCAAATTGTATAGCTAACTTAAACACGTCCTCCTGCTTGCACAAGAGATGGCAAACGTTTTTGAGTAGACACAGGAACTGCAATATCTGTTATAGTACTCTGTAAACACTTTCACTAGCTCTTGCGCAAATGAGGTTGCAGAACAGAGCTAGTGGCTATTTTCCTTCTGCTGACTGTTCTTTGGATCCATCCAACAGAAGGAAAATGTAGTTGTCACCATGAGTTTCTGATTGGTAACATTCCATGGATTTTATTGGACTTGCTCCTGACAACAGCAGAAGAGGATAAAGTAGCCCCAAATCTGAGTTTAGGTCCAGATTTAGGCATGATGACATAAAATTCTCCACCTAGAATACTAGAACTCCTGGGTTGAACAGACCCTTCTAATTTATTCAGCCCAAATTTCTAGGGCCCTGCAAGGTCCCTTCCTCTCCTTTCTTACAGCCAAAATTACAGGCTTTCTTCAGCTGGGATTCAAAGCTTGTCCCTACCATCCATGCATCTCAGACAGCTCTGATCTCTGAGTTACAAAAAAATTCTTCAGGACCACCATCTTCCTAAACCTGCTCCATCCAATAAGGAGCGGTCCAACGCAGGATGCTATGAGTTCTTGCCTCCATATTGGGGTCAAAGGATCTGAAAATCAGAGGCAGAATGTCAAAGGACTTTGGGACTGGGCTGTGTCATGTATTGACATCTGATATCATCTAGTGTGAAATACTAAATCATGGTACCAAAGTAGGCAAAAAGGACTTGCTCATTCAACTACTGGAAGGCTACATTGCACTACATGGAATGCTACATTGCACTTCACTATAAATACTGAAGGGAGCATTACAAATACAGTTACTAACTGGCCAGGGGAAAAAAACTGAGTTGTTTGAAGGGGACGCCTGATCTGTTGCCAGAATTATTTATGTAAAAGTCAGGATTTGGTGCTGGTCAAAACTGCGTGAGTAGAGAACGGCTCTTGTTTATTTTGAAAATTCAACATAATTTTCACTTTGACCATTGCAATATCAGTTGCATTCCAAAAGTAACAAATTAATTCCAATTTAACACAAAATACCTTATCCTTTCTCAGCCTTCTTGGAGACATGCTAAAGGCACAATCCTATGCATATTTAGGCAGAAAAAAGTGGTACAACTCCCAGCATGCCCCAGCCAGCCATGCTAGCTGGGGAATGCTGGGAGTTGTAGGACTTTTTCTGTCTAAACATGCATAGAATTGAACTTTTAATTTTACCATATACAACAAACTCAAGTTCTGTTCAGCTAATAATGTATTAATGGTCCATGTGTTCTTTTCCAGTTAGAGACAACTTTATTCTTGCTGCTGTAATCAAGCTAGGCACTATTTGCATTTTATTCTTTGGCACTACATCACTGCAATATCCAATGTATATCTTCCAGTACATTTGCATTTTTTCACACTGCTACCATATGAAAATTGTGGCTGGAACTTTAAAATCCAATATACTGGATGACTACTTTAATTCAGCAAGCTTAATTATGTTTCTTTGTGAAATAAGGAGATTTTAGCCTTAGGATGTTTACTGTTGAAAGCAAGCCTTTCTCCACAACACAGAAAAGCACAAGCCAATGACAACAGTTTGCTGACTGGGAACTATTTGTTTAAATTCCTTTAAATGGGCCAGGAAGAAAGCCACTGCAATGGGGAGTCTACGTTTTTTTCCTGTAAGTTTTCCTGCACTGCCTCCTTGATTGGTCTGCGTTGATACTTGTCTCTCAGCATCCAATGGGAGCCCTGTAAAGGTGGGATTCTTGTGCTGACCCAAGTTTTCTCCAGCATCTCTACCTCTATGCCTCACATTGGGGAAGGCTCCCCCTGTTTCAAACTATGTACCAGTGTCCATCAACTGCCACATCAGTGTGGGAGTGTGTAGGATTCTCCCTTGCTCCCATATCCAATTGCCAATGATTGGTATTCTGTACTTTCTCACCTTTTCTCTGTCACAGCCTTTTGCCTCTCCATTCTTACCATATACAATGGAGCTTAAGTTAGGGGGAAGGTGCTGCTTTTCCGAGCATTGCTTAGGGAGATGTTTGGGTGTAGTGAAACATTAAAGGAAGCTAGAACAATACCATTTGGAACAAATACAGACTGATTAATTGGAATACACAATTAGGGCCAGCAGGTCTATTTTCCGGATGGAGTCAAATGGTAAAAAAGTAGGGATGCTTCTGAAATTCTCATCTGAACTTATCCCCAGATGGTGGTGTTCTGAATTTCCTGGTCTTTCTTTCTGAAGTGGAATGGATACATTAGGAATTTTCCATTGTTCCAGTTTTAATTTCTACATTTTGTGCATTACCAGTCCATGCTTGGATATTGATAAAACACTGGGGAAAAAACAACAACCTTGGGGTAATCGTATGTGTTCAAGAGACAAGGTGCTTTTTGTGCAGTGTATTACCAATGCACAGATGCACATTAGGAATATAGGGATGGAAAGGAGCTGAAAGTGTACTGAAGAAACTGAACTGAAGGAAGTGAAGTGTGCTTGAATTCTTGGATTAATTTTAGAAATTCTCCTAGTTAAAATAGAATTCAGAATGAATGGAGTGCAGGCTAGATCAAACCTGATGAAAAAATGGGGGAGAATGGGGAAACGCATTGTCCTTTCTCAAAAGGCTGCCTGGATTAGTGGTCACAAGGATTTATTTTTATGTATTTATTTTATTTATTTAAAATACTTTTATAATGCTTCCCATTCACAAAATCCCAAAGCCATTTGCAACACATTATAAAACAATAAAACACAACAATATTACAAATTACAAATTTAGCATGACAATACATACTTCAAGCCTTGTTTAAGTGCCTAAACCAGACAGGTAGTTTAACATTTAATTCATGGGACTGAGTTTGTCAAATTATCATGACCCCTCTCTCTTGAGAAAGGAATCCAAGACATGAAGTTCAAGTCTGGTCTCAGTTTTAAGCCATTGATTTCCTGTGCTGTTCAGCAAGCAGGGGCAACTAGATGTGATTTGGGGGTCCACTTTGATCAAACTGCATTTATTGCCCACTTTGGCTTGGATCCTAATAGAAGTGCATGGAAGGAAGTTCCTAGAAGGAAGGTTCAGCATCCCCTCCTCCCCACTGCAGCTGCCTATGCCACATGCATGTCTCTCCTCTGCCCAGTGTCTCTGCCCCATGTCTCTCCTCTGCCCAATCTTAGGCAATTCCCCCCTTCCCCAGAAGCCCCACGGACCCCATCCCATATTGTTCACCCTCTGGAGAGGCTTTTGGGGTATGTGTCTGTGCAGACAGCTGCAAGGAGGAGGACAAGATGGGAAACTTTCCTTACATTAACTACGTATATCCCTTCCACTTATCTTTAGATCTTAGCCTATGTGTTTGCAAGCCCCATTTAATCAAATTGTGGTTTCTTTAACCCACCTTGGGCTATATTGCCTTTCCTACTTCCTTCCTTCCAGCTGCCTAGGCAAAGTGATTGATGTTCTTCTGTGAGAAGCTGTGGCAGGGAAATGCCAGAGGAGGGAGCATTTAGGGTAATGCTAGTGTTTATGTACAGCAATGCTGAATTAGAATGGGCCTCATCTTCTCCCAAGCTGTGTTTGCAGTGAGCAGCACCATGGCTGCAATGCACATAATAATACAACGGTCACATTCTCAGCATTTTGAAACCACTTTCCCATTTATCACTGACAGTATAAACCAGAAATAGGGATGTACTAGGGGTGGACGAAAGTCCCTTACCTGTCGTCGAAGGAGGTTCGCGGTGGGGGGACGTTCGCGGTGGGGGCAAATAGCGTTGCCCTTATTTTCGCCGTAGTCTACGTAAACATTTACGTAGACTACAGCGACCAAATAAGGAACGGGAATGGCGGCTCCCTATGGGGGCCGCCATTATCTGTACGGGCTTTTATTTATTTTTTTTTTTAAAGTCACCCGTGATAGGCTACGTGACTATTGACGTAGCCTATCATGGCTGACTTTGCAAATCTAGCCGTGATAGGCTACGTGAATCGTCACGTAGCCTATCAGGGGGCGTTTTTTTTTCTTCTTTGATTGCAATGGCGGCGGTGGCAGCTGGTCGAAAGACCGGCTGCCGCTCCCGCCCCGCTCGAACACCCGCCAAACTGCCGGCCGGACCCGCCACCGGGAGGGACATTCGGTGAAGGTAAGTCCCGTCCTGGGGGGGGTGCGGGGTGCGGGGGGGGTTCGGAGGATTTCTCCCCGAAACTTGTTCGGGGGGCCGAACACGTTGGCGCTCGGCCCCCTGAAGTTTCGGGGAGAAATTCTCCGCCATCCCTAGGATGTACGAATCCCTTACCTTGCTCCACTGATGAGCATCCGGCCTGGCCGGCTCCGCTCCATGGCGACTCTGTGGAGCCGCCAGCTGGGGCTGCCCGCAGCTGGAATTCTGTCCGCTGCTGGGCTGTGCCGGCTGCAAATGGCGGCCGCTGTAGCAGATGCCATTTGCGTCCCTGCGGAGGCCATGATAGGCTATGTATATATTTACATAGCCTATCATGGCAAAAGGCAGGGGCGCAAATGGCATAGCGGCTGCCATTTGCATTCCTGCCTTTTGCTGTGATAGGCTGTAAATATATACGTAGCCTATCACAGCCTCCGCAGGGATGCAAATGGCGGCTGCTACGCCATTTGCATCCCTGCCAAGTCATGATAGGCTACATAGGGATGTACAAATCCCTTACCTTGTTCCGTTGTGGGGCTTCCACTGGGGGGGGAGGCGCTCCATGAAATAGGAATCCTCCCTGGCCGGCTCCGCTCCATGGCAACTCCATGGAGCTGCTGGCTGGGGCCGGCTGCAGCCAGAGTTCCGTCTGCTGCTGGGCTGCTGCGGCCGCAAATGGCGACCGCTACGCCTGCTGCCATTTGCGTCCCTGCCAAGCCGTGATAGGTTACGTAAGTATTTATGTAGTCTATCATGGCCTAATGCAGGCACACAAATGGTGGCCGCTACGACGGCCGCCATTTGTGGCCACAACAGCCCAGCAGTGGCTGGAAGACAAGCTTCCGTCGCCGCTGCCACCACCGCATTCGCTGCTGCATCCGCCGCCACCGCTGCATCCGCCACCGGGTAGGTCTGTCCCAGGGTGGGGGATTTCGGGGTGGGGGTGGGGAGGCCGTTCTGCTACGGACTCCGGGGGGCCAGAGTCCAAAGAATCTGGCCTCATTGGAGTCCGTGGTGGATTTCTCCAACATCCCTAAGGCTATGTAAGTATCCAAGTAGCCTATCATGGCAAAAGGCAGGGACACAAATGGCGTAGCGGCTGCCATTTGCATCCCTGCCTTTTGCCGTGATAGGCTACATAGATAGTTACGTAGCCTATCATGGCTTGGCAGGGATGCAAATGGCTGCTGGCGTAGTGGCCGCCATTTGCAGCCACAGCCCAGCAGGAACAGGAAGATGACCCGGAGCCACCGCTGCTGCCGGAGCCGCCACTGCTGGAGCTGCCGCCACCGCCATGTAGGCTCTGTCCTGGGGGGATTCCGTGGGGTGGCAGGGGGATTGCCCCATTCTGCCACGGACTCCAGGGGGCCGGATTCTAAAGAATCCGGCCTCACTGGAGTCCGTGGCAGAATTCTCCAACATCCCTAACCGGAAATGGCTTACTAGGACTGGTACCAGAACATCATGAATGTCTCTTTTTCAACCAGGTCCACAGAAATACAGAGGAAGAATCAGATGCCGTTCCTTCTATATAAGAGGGATTGACAATGTTGTGGTGCTGTCCATTCATGTAATGTTCTCATTTGTATTGTGTTGACACAGAGAAGGTGAAATAATTGAACCACTGATATCTAGATCTGCAAAGACCAACTGCTGGCCTTCAGGCTGGATCCTGCACCCCCTGGAAATTTTCTGTGACCCTTCCACATTTTAATCAAGGTATGGTTTAAAAAAAACATGTCCACAATTTCACTCATAAGGAAAAGAAAAGCCAAGTTGTGAGAAATAGAAGTATTCTGTGCTATAAGGTTACACCTGGATTTTGGATGTAACATGTAAATGTACATTTCATATGGACTATTTTGAGTACATAACTAGCAGTGGATAAACTCCCTTTGGCTTGATTTGGAATCAGCTCAATATTTATTCTCCTGGCTCATAACGTTGGTGCACACAGATTGGAGGTGCTGCACAGATGCACTTTGTCATATTGCCAACAGCTGGCCTGATCCACACCTTCAAAGCTCCTCCTTATCCTTAAGGATGGACAAAAGTCCCTTACCTGGTCCCGCAGCTTGCTTCGCGGTGGGGGGGAGGCGCTCCGTTCCTCCCCCCAAAATTCTGGGCGGGGAGGAGGCGCCCCGTCCCTCCGGCTGCGAATCCTCTTCTCCTGCCGAGTTGCAAATGGTGGCAGCTGTAGCCGCCGCTGTTTGCGTCCCTGCAGTCAGCCGTGATAGGCTACGTAAATGTTACGTAGCCTATCATGGCTGACTTTGGGGAAAGAAAAAAAGCACGCAAATAGTGTTGCCCTTATTTTCGCCGTAGTCTATGTAAATGTCTACGTAGACTACACGTGCCCAAATAAGGAATGCAAATGGCAGTGCCCATGGGCGCCGCCATTTGCGTATGCACTTCCCCCCCAAAAAAAGTCAGCCGTGATAGGCTACGTAAACATTTACGTAGCCTATCATGGTGTTTTTTGAAAATCCAGCCGTGATAGGCTACGTAAATCTTTACATAGCCTATCACGTTTGTTGTTGTTGTTGTTTCTTTATACTTGGAAATGGCGGTGGTGGCAGCTGGTCAGAAGACCGGCCGCCATCGCCGCTGCACCACCGCTGCACCACCACCGGGAGCCGCCGCCGCCAGGGACATTTGACCAAGGTAAGTCCCATCCTGGGGGGGGGGGGACTGTTTCTCCACCAATTTCGGGGGGCCAAATGCGTTGGCATTCGGCCTCCCAGAGATTCATGGAGAAATTCTCCGACATCCCTACCTGTGAGGAGGCTGCCCAGAGCAAGGAGAACTGACCAGGAATGGACACTGCTTTGCACTAGGGAGAGATGAATCTGTAAATTTCAGTTTCTCTCCATTTCTCATCCTTCCAGTCTTAAGTCCAGTTTGTTTCGAACTTTGAGAATGCCCCCTGTCTTCAGATCATCCTGAATGCTAAGAATTTTTTTAAAGTTTGCATGAACCTTCATAAGCATGGTTGTGCATATTTCTCTTAATACTTGGATTTTGACCTAGTATACACATTTTTTTGCCAGCAGTTTCCCTAGTATAATGCATTTTTGAATATTGTTTTCCCTAATATATGCCTTTTGGTATGCATTTTTGGACTGGGAAACTCCATTGCAAAATTTGGAGAACTGTGAATTTCGAAGGGCGACTGTGTTTCAGTCTGCAGTGGTTCAAAAGTGCAAAATCAGGTCAGCTCACATTAAAATGCAAACTGAAGAACATCTGTACGCAACCCTGCTCCACACAGAGAAGAGGCCTTCTCCACGCAGAATGTCAGAAAGCTTATCTCTTTGCCCTGCAAGCCTTGCCTAGGCTAAGCAGCAGCAAGGAACAGTTTCCTGTGCTTCTCCGAGCCAGAAGGAGCACAAGGAAATCTTCAGACCTTGCGCCCAGCTTAGGCAGGCACTTGGTGCCAGCAAGGAACATTCCTCCATGCCAAGAGAAATGTGAGGAAATATCCGGACTGATGGAGCTGGGGCTGGCCAGCCAGGTAAGGAGTGGTTTCAGCTGAGTCTGTTAATGGCTTCACTGGGCTATGTGCATGGCCCCTCCATGGTTCTTCCCTTCTCTTTTCTTTCATGCAATTGTACACATGTTTATCCCCCCTCCATTTTTGGTTGGGGGTTGCCTCCCAAGTTAAAAAAGAAACGTTTTTGTAGTTCCCCCAAGCTACTGACGCTCTATCTTGTGTGTGGATGATGTCATTTTGACTGCATAAGGGTTGGCTCTTAGAGAATACAGATACTGCAACATTTGTATCTAATATTGTGAAGTCCTTACCTCTAGTTGGCAGCAGCTTTATTATGACCCCTGGTTAGCCATGGGGGAGCCAGTCTGTGTGATAAATATACTTCTGGACTCTGACACTTTTGTCTGTTGAATAAAGTAGCCCCTGGCTGAAAGTACAGAATTGACCGTCTCTTATCTACATATTGCTGGCATTAGTCCTATACAAAAATTAGGGCATATATGCATGGATTGAACACTTGAGTGGGGAGTAAGGCTCACCTGGTTAGCCCCATCTCTGATGGTTCATGCGCCTGGGCCACTAGGTTTATGGGCTGCATGAAGTTAAGGATGGGGCTAGCAGGTGCAATCCCGCCCCCTGCTCATGCACTCAATAAGCACAGGGCGCCCTAACTTCCGAAAAGGACTAATGTCTTTCTTCATAATTAGCTCTAACTCTTCATCACGAAGGCTGAGCTGAATTTCAAATGTGCAAAATCGAGCATATCCTTTCCACAGTCTATGGCACCTATCTCCTCCACAAATTATTATGCCATTACTGTATATTACTATTACAATGTCCCTGGCACTTTTCAGGGAAAAGAGTCTGTTATGCATCAGGCCCTTTGGAAATGCAGGAGGTGCAGGATTGAAGTAGCATAAAAATATACCAAATATCTGGGACTAGAGCCCAGAGAAGAATCTTGGTTATGCCCAGAAATCATATCAGGGACTTGAACGATGGTAGATGATTAGAGCAGGTGACAGAATTCTGGTCACATTTTCAAAACTTGCTCATACTGGATAGCTGACCCCCCGCCCGCCAATTACAGTTCATAACTCCCTCCTGCTCTTTCCTGTTGCTCATTGCTCTACAAACTCGATCATCCAGTTTCTTCAACATTGTTTTCAGTGTACATCCATAGTCAGGTTTGTATCTTTATAGGGTTATGGAGCAATAACCAGTGTGTCTCTGAGGAATTCTTTGCTCGAGCCCTGCTGGCTAATGCTGATAGGATGGTACCAATATTGCATACAGAGTATATTAACCCTCTGCATGCGTGATGAAAAATGTACTTTTAGAGGTTTTCAGGGTGTTCCTCTCCCCCTGGTTTTTCTGTATGGCAGGGATGGGGAACATGTGGCCTTCCAGATGTTGTTGAACTGCAACTCCATTCAGCCTTAGCTATCATAGCTAGTGGTGCAGGATGATGGGAGTTGTAGTCCAACAACATCTGGAGGGCCACATGTTCCCCATCCCTGCTATATGGTACTCTCAATTTTGGCTCCCATATAGCAGCCTTCTTCAACCTCACACTCTCCAGATGTTTTTGACCTCAACTCCCATCAGCCCCAGCCAGCATGGCCAATGTTCAGGAATGCTGGGAGTTGTAGTGCAAAACATCTTGAAAGCACCATGTTGGGGAAGGCTGCCATGTGGTATATTGAAGTTAGATTTTATTTATTTATTTTATTATTAAATTTATTAATCGCCCATCTGGCTGGTCACCCAGCCACTCTGGGCGATGTACAACATACAATAAAAACAGTTTAAAACAATAAAATTCTACAATAAAAACATTTTCTAAAATACCCTAACCCACCCCAAATGCCTGCCTGAACAACAACGTTTTTAATGCATGATGGAAGCTCATTAAAGAGGGGGCATGACGGAGTTCCCTAGGGAGGGAGTTCCACAGAGTGGGGGCCACCACAGAAAAGGCCCTTTCCCTCGTCCCCACCAGTCTAGCTGTCCTGGCTGATGGGACAGAGAGAAGGCCATCCGAGGCTGATCTTGTTAAGCGGCCTGTCTGGTGCTGCTGGAGGTGCTCCTTAAGATAGGCTGGGCCGGAACCATATAGGGTTTTAAAGGTCAAAACCAACACCTTGAATTTGGCCCGGAAAACAACTAATAACCAGTGCAACTCCTTCAGCACTGGAGTGATGTGATCTCGCCGGCGGCTGCCTTTAATCAGGCGAGCCGCCGCGTTCTGTACCAGCTGCAGTTTCCGAACTGTCTTCAAGGGTAACCCCACATAGAGTGCATTACAGTAGTGTAAACGAGAGGAGACCAGGGCATGTACTACCGATGGGAGCAGATGGTCGGGAAGGAAGGGGTGCAGCCGCCGTATCAGATGGAGTTGATACAGCGCTGTCCGGCTCACAGCTGACACCTGAGCCTCCATGGACAGCTGGGAGTCCAAAATGACCCCCAGGCTGCAGACCTGGTCTTTCAAGGGTAGCCGTACCCCATTCAACACCAAGTCAACATCCCCCAGCCTCCTCTTGTCTCCCACCAAAAGTACCTCGGTCTTGTCAGGGTTCAGCTTTAGCCTATTCCTCCCCATCCAGCCACTCACCGTGTCCAGACATTTGGACAGGGATTCTACGGCCAACCTTGGTGAAGATTTAAACGAGAGGTAGAGCTGCGTGTCATCTGCATATTGATGACACTGCACCCCAAACCTCCTGATGATAGCCCCCAGCGGCTTCACATAGATGTTAAATAGCATCGGGGAGAGGATGGAACCCTGTGGCACCCCACAAGTAAGTGGCCACAGGTCCGAAACCTCCTCTCCCAGTGCTACCATCTGGTACCTGCCGGAGAGGAATGACCGGAACCACCGCAATACGGTGTCCCCAGTGCCCAACCCCTCCAGGCGGTCCAGGAGGATACCGTGGTCAACGGTATCGAAAGCCGCTGAGAGGTCGAGGAGAACAAGGAAGGAGCATTCACCCCTATCCAGATGTAATGGCTTTCTTCTTTTAAATACTTTTCAGTCTCTGCAACAGGCAACAATGTGGTTTTGTTAGAGAGATTACACTCAAGAATGGATTTTTATTTCCTTCAAACAAGTGCTATGAAACCCTTCAATATAAACAAAGAGTTAGTTAGTTAGTTAGTTAGTTAGGGATATTTAATCAAATTTTGCCCATTCATTGCTTGTTCAAATACAAGTCCGCAGTGACCTATATTTCACTTGTCATGTGTTCTGTGTCTGACCAGTCTGTGTTCCATTCTTGTTCCTAAAAGGGAAAGAAGGTGCCACCACATGCAATATAAATAGTCTGGAACTGTGAGGTGGAGCTAGTATGTTTAGCTGATTCACATATGGTTCCTTCTGTCCATTTGTATTCCCAGAGTATCTGCTGGTCCCCACCCCCCACCCCTGGTTGCAAGTGTCCTCATCAGGGATAGCCTGCCATCCTTGGTGTGAAGAGGGTCCTATCAAAATCAGAGCATATATTTGCCCCTGTGGGTGTCTGTGTCCATTCACAGGTCTTCCCAGAAGCTCACAACAATATCCTTCAGGGAAACCTGAGGGGAGGCCTAATCCCTTACTCCCTTCATTTCTAATTCTTTTTCTACATTTCTGTCTTCTTAGCAGGAATCTTGTATCTTGCTTGGTTATATCTGCCCTCTTCACAGGGCTAGTGTCAATGGTAGGCATGGTTGGGCACCTGCTGAAGGCCAACACTCCAGTGGGGGCCCACTGATAAAAGCCACCTGGAGTTGCTCCTCCTCTTCATCATTGCAACCTGCTCGTTCAGCTGACCAGACAATGGTGGTGGTGAGAAGGAGGAGCAGCAGATGCCACCACCTAGTTGTTCAGTGCCTGCCTGTCAAGCAAGCAAGTGATAGTGATGATGAGAGAGAGAGAGATTGAGATAGAGAGAGAGAGGGAGAGAGAGAGAGAGAGAGAGAGAGAGAGGGAGAGAGGGAGAGAGAGAGAGGAGGAGGAGGAGGAGGAGGAGGAGGAATAGCAGCTGGTGACAATGGCAGTGAAGAGGTGGACTCACTGAGGGAGGGGTCCACTGAGGGTGTCTTGCCCAACGGCCCTCAACAACCTGGAGCAGGCCCGGCCTCTTCATTTTCTGTCATCTTTCTGGCAATACTCTCTAAACCCAGGACCACCTCTTACGCTGTCCAAGTCTAACTTCAGTTCCTTATTCAGCATCCTTCTTCTCCTGTGCTCTTTTGAATGGCCATTCTGTTTTCCAAGACCTCTTCTATTCCTACAAATGTTCTGTTTTTGTTCTGACACCTGGGTCATGCCGTTTATATTATCACTCATGTCCTGCTGCTCTTTCCTTGAAGGCTACTTCTTTCTCTCATAAGTCAAGTTCCTCTGGCTGTGGTGGTGGCAGTGATGATGGTGGAGGTAGGAATGGACAAACTGGCCAGTTCTGGTTTCTCTCACTGTCTCATTTTTCCAATCTTAAGTTCAGTTTGTCCTGAACTTTGAGAATTTTTTTAAAAAAAAGATTTACATGAAAATCCATATGCATTTTTGTATGCAATTTCACCTAATATATACACATTTTTGCAAGCGTTTTTCCCAGTATAATGGATTTTAACATTATTTTCAGTAATATACACATTTGTGTGCATCTTTCCTTAAGATACACTTTTTATGTCTGCTTTTCCCAAATATGTACACTTTTGTATGCATTTTTTTGTCAGATACTGTTTTCACCTTTTCAAATATTTCCCCTCAATTATAAGGTCTGGATTGGAATCTGCTCATTCATGTTCAAAAATGTAATGGTTCCACTGGATAGCCCGCATGTTACTGTTCAAGTCACAACTGCACAGAAAATTAATGTTTCCATTTTGGGAGAAAAAAAGAATCAGAATACACAAAATGCCAAATGGCTTTGAGTTCTCTGCTGAAGGATGTGCATATTCCTGCCATGTGTGCAAACTATATCCAGGATGAGATGATATACGTTTGTCATATGAGATCGTCTATTGCAGGCTTGTTTTTCTTTTAGAGACAGGAGTGGAGGGTGGGTGGGGGAGTGGAGATTCAGATTGGGACTGTGGTGCATGTGGAGGGGTGTTGACTCTTCCTTCATGCACTGTTTCTCCCTGAAGATTGGCTCCTGAAACATCCGTTTACCCCCCAAAGTGCAGCAAATGGCACCTTTGGGGAAAAATAGCAGATTTGGGGTGGTGTGTGAGTGAGTGTGTGTGTGTGTGTGTGAGAGAGAGAGAGAGAGAGAGAGAGAGCGAGAGAGAGAGAGAGAGCATGGAGGGAATGCGCCTTCCCTGTATGCCTCAGTCCCAATCCAGATCCCCCTGGCCCCAGCAGTTGCTATTTCTAAAAGAAAAACAAGTCCGGGATAGATGATCATCTGGCAAATGTCTTATCTATTCCTGTCAATATCGGCCATAGTACCAGGAGAATGGAGGTGGGCTGGGCTATGGATTTAAATAAAACTGTTCATGCCATATATCAGCAGCTTATTGAGAATGAACCTTAGGGTGGAAGGGAGGGGATGGTCGGGCGAGGCAGTTTGCATGCACACATCGATGTCCCCTTCTGACTTTCACCTCTTACATCAGCAGGCCAAATGCCTGCATTGTGCAACTGAGTTCTGTAACATCCTAAACGTTCTTTCCGATATGATTGGTTAACATTGCAATCCTGTACATGTCTATACAGAAGCAAGTCCCGCTGAGTTCAGTGGGGCTTACTCCTAGGTAGATGTGCATATCAATGTGGTCTAAATGCTGTTTATGTCCTCAGTAAATTTGCTTTATGAGTCTAGTCGCATGTACCTATGTTTCTGTAGGATGTATTAGCCCCTTTAGCAGTTCCTTGATAACATGTGGTAGTTACCTTTCCTCCAAGTCAATTCCTGTGCTGTTTCTCTCAGAGATTGTTCAATGGACCACGACCGCTTATTCAGCATAGGATCTAAACCTAAGGAACCCAGACCACGTACATCATTTCAGTTCCTGCAGCTCTTTGCCGTACATCATTTTTTAAACCACTGTTTTCCAAGGTTTACGCAAAACAATTAATTGAGCTTGGTGGACCAAACAAATGCACACATAAAGTCAGAACACAGTTCCATCTACTGGATACTGTGAGAAATGGTGAGCACGTACCATGCTTCAGCTATTGATCATACATTGATATAGAAATCTGAGGCACAGAAAGTATCTAGTCACATGCTTTTTCTTTCACTCTACTATCTCCAGTGCACAGGCACCCATTTTTCTTAGACTATAGATTGGTTCTGAAAAAATTGCTGACGGTGACCAATTGGTTTAGGTGGCGCAGAGTGGTAGGCGGCAGTATTGCAACCGAAACTCTCTCCATGACCTGAGTTCGATCCCAGCGGAAGCTGGTTTTCAGGTAGCCGGCTCAGGTTGGCTCAGCCCTCCATCCTTCTGAGGTCGGTAAAATGAGTACTCAGCTTGCTGGGGGAAGGTGGTCACGACTGGGGAAGGCAATGGCAAACCACCCCACTACAGTCTGCCATGAAAACGCCAGCGAAAGCGGCGTCCCTCTAGGGGTCAGCAATGACTCGGTGCTTGCACAGGAGGAATCTTTCCTTTCCTTTCATCCTTTTTATTCTGCATCTATCTATCTATCTATCTATCTATCTATCTATCTATCTATCTATCTATCATCACCATCATCATCATCTAACTCTCTATTATTCAAATTAGGGTGACCACTTATGCATCACCAAAAAGGGGGGGGGAGTTTTGCATAAAAATTGCTGATGTATATGCACAGATGCAAATTGGAAATGATGACTATGATTTAAATAGAAATATCACTTTCACCATCATGGGAAACACTGACCACCAGGTAACCCGTGTCCCTGTTTAGTGTACTGTCCAGGTGCTAACTGTTGATGGGCAGCTTCAAGGCCCCTGTTGCTCTCCTTTCTTAGGGTTCTTTAGCTTTCAATTGGACTTGGACTGGCTGTTCCTTCAAACAGAGAATGCTGTCAAACAAAAGACCTGAAGGGAAGTGGGGGGAATTGCCTGGAAATGGGGGCTTATTGTTATATATCTTGTGCTATCAACTGTATAATTGGGAAGGAGGGAGGGGAGTTTCCTTTATTGTTTAAAAAAGTCCCCTAAAACCTTTCAATAAACAATAACAAACAAGCAGAAACCTATAGTGGCCTCATTCCTTAAGTACAGGGGAAAGAGGACTGTGTCAGTCACTAGTTTCTGGTTCCTCCTAGCCAGCCACATCTTTTTTTGCTGCTATGGCCCACAAAGTTTGCCCACCGGCTATTTTGACAGTGCCTCTCTGTTAATATTAATCAGGGTTTTCTGGCCATGAAAAGGAGGCATACTTCATGCCGGGGGTGACCTTTTTCCTCATATGCAAAATCCCATATTATGTTACCATAAAAATATTGAGCTTGGATATAAAACAATGATCGCTTGTCAAACCCATTCACTGAAGTCTTGTAAATCACATCTACAGTGCAAAGACCAAGAATGATGACATTCATGTTTAACCTGCTTTTACAGAAACATTCTTGAGCACAAGGGGGTCTGCTCTTAGAGAAAGTTCTTGTTTTGCCCCGAACCCACCAATCTGTCAAGAAGATTTCTCAATATGAGATGCCATTTTGGTATTTGGGGGCCTCTTGTCTGTATAAATATAGAAGACATGAACACCCATTCTTGTGTGTGTGTATATATGTATATACACACATACACACACACACACACACACACACACACCAGTTAACCAGTGTGTGTGATTTGTTAAGAGAAACACACTAACCAGAGAATCTAGAAGACCATGAAAACTGCAGGTATCTTAGTGCTTCTTGCACTGACCATGTGCTACTTCTCAGGTGTGTATCCCGGGGACCCAGTGTTTTGCAGGAATTGCTTAACTGGGACCTCAAGGAGGAGAAATGCACTTTCCCCATGAGGGCCTGTTGTATTATGGGATGCTTTCTTTGTCTCTGACTAAATATGTAAGGCTGTGTGTATTTCACCGTGAATGCCCAGGGATGGAGCCTGAGAGAACAGGCTGACTAATGGCTGGGTTGCAAATTTGAATCGGGGACTTCAGGGCTCACAGGCTTAGCCACTATGCTGCTATACTACCTCTCAAAATCACAACTTACCAGCATGTATCTCTTTCAAGGGTGGCTCTTCATTATTCCTTTCTACTACTTATCTGCATAATATGAAGTGTGTGTGTATGGGGGAGAGAGATTACAATGTACCTCTGCCCTCCTGCTGAGGATTGTATGATGATTACTTTCCCTCCTTACTGCTTGTTGTCAGCATCCCTGTTCAGGTGTTCATTTTGGGCATAGAGGGAGCTGATCAAGGTCCTTAGCTCCATATATTCAAGAGTACCATTTGCCTGCAGTGTATACCCAAACATATGTAGGCTCCTGCATGCATGTTCAGCTACCCTGGAAAACAGAAGATTCTCAGATTGTGGAGAAAGAAATCTACACCCATTTGGGTCAATGTGTGCAGGCTCTGTGCAAATAATACGTTTGACTGTGTGGAGGTCAGGGATGGGGTTAGTAAGTGGCGTGTGTATATTTGTATCCATATGAACACCTGAAGGAAGTGAGAGTAAAATGTGAATGCTGTGGCTAGCAACTGTTCTGTTCTATAGAAAGGAGCTGAGGTAAATCTGCTAGTGTTTTACTTTGACCAAGCACACTTTCACAGAAGCACCAAGGAGAACACAAATATGTTTGTACACTGTTAGAACACTAATATTTATTTATTTATTTATTTATTTATTTAATTTCTATACCACCCAATAGCTGAAGTTCTGTGGCCGATTCACAAAGATTAAAACAACAAGGTGCAGCATAAAGCAATATAAAATATGAAATCTTAAAACCACAATATATCAAATGTATGTTATGATTGGCAGTGTACAACTAGGTTGCATATTTATTTGGAGATACTTTTGATTATTTGCTTGCAATTTGCACTGATGTGATTAACACTGGCTAGTGAATTATCATTATTATGTGCACAGCATTCTTCTCATGATTTTGCCATTTCTGGTGCAATTGCTGATATGATATGAAATGAGAAGCAGTGGCTCTCGGGAGTGTAACTCAGAGACAGTTGAGTTTGCTCCCATTCATTGAAACCAATGGCACTGAAGGTCAGAGTTATGTGCTTAACAGTCCTAAACATATTTATCCAGAAGTAAGTTCAGTAGAGCCAATCTGCACTTTACTCAGAATTTTGGTAGTAGAGTTCTGGACTGTAACACTTCAGACTGGAGGTAGGGGGCATATTTTTGAATGCCTCCCCATATAAAAACAAACCAAAACCCCTGTACTAATGTGGCACATCTGTGGAAGGGCTACACTAAATCTCTCTCTTTGATACGACATGCAGGAGGGTTTACTTAGAGGAGCATTCAAAAATATGGCCCTACATACCCCTGTAGTCTGTGGTGGCACAGTTCAGATTTCTTTCACTTTTTCAGATTTCACTCGTTCATTTTAATGGCTTCTCTTTTTGCAACACAATTTGCAGGCGTGAGGAGGGTGGGGGGGTCTGGATCTGTCACAGGCATGCAGTGGAAGAGAAAGGATTAAAACCCGCCCCCCCAGCCCAGCAATCTTGGGGATCTGATTCAGATTGGGCCTCCCATACTGGCTATTTGTCCAAAACAACAACAGCAGCAGCATGCCCTACACTCAAGGGCGGAGCTACATGACTAAAGTCATATGTAACTTTGCCCTCAGCACCTCATTCTGTGTAACGTGTAGATGAACTCTCAGGGCACTTCAGATTGTGCCAGGATGATTTGGAGGTGATTAAGATCGGGATCTTTCTCCAAACATCCACTGCAGATTCTCTGTATGAGCTCTGCATTTTTTACTCTGTGGTCTGAACAAGGATTCCAGATAAGATGTATTGCACAGGTCCCCTGTTTACAGATAAGACCTCTCGCCAGCTTGCATGGCTTAAGAGCCTTGTCATACTGTCCCTATCTTCCTTGCATTGAGAAATATTAGAGCTTACAATTTTACTACTGATTTTTAAAAATGGGGAATTGCCAAAATGTCACATGAGAAAAATACAGATTTGGGTCCTGATCCCAGAAGTCTAGTTTCTCGAAGGGAGGTGGGTGGGTCTGGGGGTTAGGTAATTTCTCTCTTTCTTTAACTCATTTGGGGTTATATTTTTTTTAATTATAGGTGCCACTTCTCAAGGTAAAAATGTGAGTACAACTTATTCTTTGTCATATTTGAAGTGAAACTGTTTAAATCACATTTAGTTAGGACAGGAGCAAACTGCCTAATCTCTTCACACCTGTGCCAAACTTTTCTGAATCACCATCATTTTATTACATCTTTAACTTCCAGGTTGACTCAGCGCAATCCGAAGTATGGTTACCCAGAAACAAATCCCATTGAGTTCAATGGAATTTATTTCCTTTTAAGTGTATTTAGGGTTGCAGCATTAAAACTGTTCTGAAAATGTAAGACTGTAATTTCTTGTCTAAGCCCCACTGATTTTAATATGGATCCAACCCAGTGTTTGCATATAATTCACATTTTTAATGAAAAAGAAAATCACAAACCAAAATACTTCTGCATTTCAGACATCTGGTTTGGTAGTTCATTAGTTTAGTGCGCAATCCTATGCATGTTTAGACAGAGAAAAGGCGTACAACTCCCAGCATGCCCCAGCCAGCATTGCTGGCTGGGGCATGCTGGGAGTTGTACGCCTTTTCTCTGTCTAAGCATGCATAGGATTGTGCCCTTAAACATACATGGTGTATATTTCTTGTGGAAGCACCCCCCCATGTGGTAACAGCTGGTAATTATGACACCAGACCATCTTTTAGTTCACTTGCTTGCTTTTTTCCTGATGTGGTAAATACCAGCTATCACCATCTGAGGGCTTATTTCTAAAGCATATTCATTCTATGTGAAGCCAATATTTTAATGTATTTGTTACATTTTCTATTATGCTTTTCCTCCACGGAGCCCCAAGTGCCATTATATCCCCACAACAACTCTGTGAAGTAAGTTAGGCTAAGCGAGAGTGATTTGCCCCAGGCCTTGGAGGGCCCACCGCTACTGATGCCAGCCTCCTTTTATTTTTATTTTTTGCAACATTCATTGTTTTACGGCCCAATGCTCTGAAGAGAACTGCTGGGTGAGGCAACTGCAGCAGCGGTTAATTTCCCTAGAATGAATGACCCTGATATAGGGCCCAGAGGCGTTCTGGGGAAAATAAGATGGAAATTTAGAAATTAAGACTTCTCATTTTAGCCCCGGGCTGCCTACCATCACCCATCTCTGCTGTAGCCCGCCACGGCAATGCTGCCCACTGTGCCACACCCCTTAATAAGTTTGCCAAGGACCCACCAGGGCAGCACTAGGGGGGTCCAGAGGGTCCCTTGCCCAAGGCCCCCTCAGACCTGGTGTTTCACAGCTGAGTGGGAATTTGAAGCTAAGATTTCCTTATCTTATGCAGTCGGGCAGATGAGTAATTTTAGGCCATGGACTTAATGGTCTTATGGGGCACTCCTCTTATAGCTCCTCCCCCCACAGTGCTCTGAAGAGCTCCACCAGCCGCTCTCCCACCATGGGATTTACCACAGTGAGAAAGCAGATGGTGGGCTCTCTAGAGCAGCTGCCTGCCCTCTCCTTCCCTTGTCGCACACGGCTGGAAGAATTGGGTGTGTGCAGAGCTCTCGCTAGAGCTCTTCCAGGTCTCACGAGACCTGCGCAAACTCCCACAAGATCTTGTGAGATCTCATGAGAGCCCTGAGGCCACTTCATCCAGCCACGCAGCTCTCCATAGAGCCGACACAGCAGCAAAGGTAAAGGTAAGGGGGCACGTGATGGGAGGGGTTGTGGCAGCATGTCTTTTCTCTTGCCTTAGGCGGCCTTAGGCGGCAAGAGACCTGGAGTCAGGGAGTAAGAACCAGGGCAGCATTGTGGAGGGAGGCAGGAGTTCCGTCCCAACTCTAGTGAGGTTCATTCAAAACACTTCACACCTTGAAAGAATGTGTGAGGAGACTGCAAAGCAATGCTATGTATCTCTGCCCCCCCAACAGTGATGGCTGTGAGAACCATGTCCCCCCTCCACCTACACATTGGAGCCCTGGGGCTCCACACACATACAGGCATATAGAATCATATGGATCATATCAGGAAGGGACCTCAAAGTTACTCTAGTCCAACTCCTTGTTCAATGCGGGCTCTGCACTGCAAGGTGCAGTGCGTGTAGAGCTCCTCCACACAAAGGGGCATCCTAATTGGTCCAGGATCTCACCTCTCATGGAGGAATTCTACCCACCTACATCGGTGTGCATGTAGGCCCATTCTCACTATGGCTGACTGCATGGCCTGAGGGAGGTGTTTCCAGTGAGGGCTGCAATGGGGGTGGTGGGGCTATTTAGTGTGACCCTGCAACATGTTCATGGGTTGAATAGATGCACGATGAGGTTGTGTATACTCACCTTTCATGTCATAGTCTGGCCCACAGGCCCTCCAGCCTGCATTGCTTGCTTCCCTTTTGGTTGGCCTGCCATGTTCCAGGTATTGTACCCCGTCGCACTGATCCTCCCAAGACATTGATGGTGTAGTTGTATTTTATTTGATTGCTTTATTTATTCAAACATCTTGTAATGACTCAGAAGTAAATGTGAACGTTTGGATTTTAATTTGTTTTTCTTTGTAAGTTACTTTGGAGACTCTTGGGTCAAGAAGTAGCCTACAGATGTTATTGTAACTAAACAACTCACTAACTAAATAAATGTGGTAAAATGGCCTCAACTACTTGAGAGAAGCATGATTAGAGCAGAAAGGTGAAAGTGACACAAGTATAATTCACAGAGGCATTAGAGTCAGTCATGTGATGCTAGATATGAGTAATGTTCTCTTGTTTAAATTACAGAAGGTCTGTGTCAAAAATCCAAGTGAAGATACTTTTTTGTGCCCGCCAAATGAGTCACTTGTTTGTGGTTCAGATGGCATAACATATAAGAATATCTGTTTTCTTGGCAAAGCTATGAGGTGAGACCATGCATTAATCTTCTAGGAATTGTTATCTTTACTGATTCCACACCCTGGCTTTGAAAGTCAGCACCTGATTGTTTATATAGCCTCAGGCATTTTGGCTTCTTGTGTAATAACCATCTACAACAAGCTTTGGACTGATGCTACAATGCCACAGATGGGTGGTTGACAGGCTAGTTGAGGGTTCAATTCATTATTCTCTTAAAAGGAGGGGAAAGTTACAAAGTTGATTTTACTCATCAAAATGAAATTGTCATATTTAAAATATTGCACATTTTACAGAAATATTTCTGAAATGTAGACAGTGCTTTCAAGTCTTCAGTATAATTCAGAATGGGAAAAAAGATGACACTTCATATAGAGACTGTTAAAACACAATGGTTTGGATTTAGCATCTTCATTCTCAGTGGAAGAATACCTCTCTCTTCCCTGCAGCATTCACCAAACCTACTCCAGAGGATCCAACCCAATATAAAAAGTTACTGAAATTCTCACTTCACAGATGCAGGTGGAGCTTTTATCTTAAAAAAAACACCTGATAATAAAATAATTGATGATTATCTCTGGGACTGCTGGTTGCACCTAGTGCTTGCAGTACATATGATACTGCATACAGAAATGACAAATATTTATGCCATAGCTAGTTTTATGTCACTCTTTTTGGAGATGTTATGGAATGGGATGTTGATGAAGAAGAAGAGCACATTACATTCCTGGTAATTCAGTATCTGTGTGCCTGCAGGTGTGCATAATGACTAACCCACATATTAGTCATATGGATCTAGTCTTTTTCATGGTAGTCATTATCTTACAAAAATGAGTAAAATACTCAAGAGTAGCAATTCAGCACAGAGGGTTGCATCATACATTGCATCAGTGGAAGGGAGTTTGTCCAAGGTGACTCCGCAATTCCATAGTTCTCCCTGAAAACTTCTTCTGAGAGTCAGGGGACCCTCCTGAACGGGGCAGGCTATACCATGAAAATTGAGGACTTTTCTGTTTAGCTCTCTGTCTTTCTGCTGATTTCTTTTCTAGAGCGTCCTGTGGGAAAGTTGGTTACAAACACCCTGGGCCATGCGTTGACCAGAAAACCCCCTGACTGAAAACTTTATTTCTGGTTGTGTTGACTAATCCCACTTGGTCTTGCATGTTGGATACTGAAAACCCTGCAATGCCCTAACCTGCTTGTTCAATAAACTGAAGTCAACCCATCCATTGCTTTCCATTTTTTGTTTCAGATGCCACCTTAGCGTAACTGACATGCAGCCCACTTCCAGTATGAATTTAAGGGTGTTTTTAAGCCATACACAACTGGAATGGCTTCAGTGCAATATGAATGGAGACAGGGCATACATGATGTTACTGCAATGCACCACTAGGGGAGTCATTGCATACTGATATTGTACTACAGCGTTCAGTCGAGGTATGTAAAAGCACATTGGGCTGTATCCAACATTGGCCGTCTACAAGCAAAACAAAAACTGCTTGCCAAATGGATTTCCCTTCCATCCTGTGCCCCCATCCCCGCAAACAGATCTGACCTCCAGGGCAGATTTTTGGGATGCACAAGGGCTGCAGGGAGAAAAGAGCAAGGGGAAGTCCTGTTGTAGAATTGGAAGTCCACTTGCATGATGTTGGATTTAACCAACTCTGTATGCTTTTCATGTTCAGGAAAGAAAAGGGTGGGCACAAATATTCAACTTTGATCTACCCAGGGCTGTTGAATCTCTTTCAGCCTGAGGGCCAAATTCCATTTGGGTGAAGCTACAGGCTGGGAAGGAGACAAATTTGCGCAAGGGCCCAAATTTGCACAAACTGCAGAACCTCTCAAAAATGCGCAGAAAAGTTCCAGAGTTTGGAGAACAGCCTGCAGCTCATCTCGCAGACTCAGAGTGACTCATACATGCCGCAGAACTCCATAGAGCTAAAAAAGAACTGCATTTCCCAGCAACGGGCATCCCTATCCCAGACACTCCACTATTCACACACACACACATTACTCATGTATGCATCCTGTTCCATATACCCCATTCTCACACAGCAAGAGCAACTTCCTCATTGCCCTTGGTGTGCAGCAGTGAAGAGGAAGTTACTCTTTCAGGAACTGCCCCTTGAAGGTGTGTGTGGTGCCTGGAAGCAGCAACTCCAGAGGAAGCCATTGGGAAAAGCAAGGCGCTCACAGAGCCTCTTGGAACTGCCACTTCCAGGATGGTGAGGGCAGTGTGGAGCCTCTGAATCAGAGGGAATGCTGGTGGTGCACCCTACTAGAAATGTATTCATTTCATCTCTGACTGGGATACTGGACATGGATATGCCTTTACAAGGAACAGGACATGGGACCAATAATTTATAATCAGTGCCCTTTTAATTTCAATCTTAAGAAAATATAAACATATTCTTTAAAAGTTCAAAAAGCATACATAAATGCTAGGTAGAAAGGCATAGTTACAGAATTCATGCCTGCAAATATGCGCATGGAAAAATATTATCCTGAAGATATTGTTAGAAAATTCATTATTCAGATCTTATATCCATATGAATAAAAATGCAAATAAATAAGAATGGAAGGACTGCCTTGCAGGATGCAGTAGATGAGGGTCCATTGTCTTACATCTTGCTCAAAAATATTATTTCTTCCAGAACACCTTTCTAATTTTTGCACTGTGAATAAATGAAATTAACACATACTCTCTGCCTTTTGGCTTACACTTTGAAACACCATACACACAAGCCATATGGTGTTGGTTGGGGAAAGATCGGGAGAATCATGGCCTCTTGCCCTCTGTTTTTGCAAGGTACAGATTGCTCATGGGGAGCCTACACACATGTGGGTGTACCAGTTCTGTGATCCCCTGCCCACGTTCATTTGTATATGCAAAGACTAGAATATTGGCACAAGGCAAATTCTGCAGGGGAATAGAGGAGAAAGGTGGAGGAGTGGAAATCAGTTTGACAATGCCATAAAATAGGGGGAAATGCTACAAGTCTTGCATCCTGCTGTGGACAGGCTGATTTTCCCTTGCTGGTGTTCTTGCTTTGGATGAAGATGATGCAACTACCCAATGGCCCTTGTTTCTTTGGCCAGCAGCAGAGGCCAATGAGTCTCCTGCAGTCATAGTGCAGGTGGGGCTTGATAGCTCTGATGCCTCTAGAAACTCAGAAGAAGTTCACAGTGATAAAAGCCTCCCCCCCGCCACTGGTCCCCCGCCCCCCGCTGGACTCCAGTATCTGGTACTTAGTAGTATACTGCCCCTGAACATGGAGGCTTATTTAGCAATCATGGGCAATATCATCCACAATAATATAACATTCAGTCTAATCAAATAAATAAAGCCTGCTAGCAGCTGACAACGTTTGGCAATGCAATACACTTGTTTCGTGATGAAAACACTGATCTGATCACACATTGTGATGATAGATTGATAGACAGATATCAGATCTATATCTGAAGATGCAGTCCTACACAGTGGTAACACAGGTGGAGAAGAAGCACATTCATAGTCAGAGAGATACTGAAAGTTATTACTGAAACTGAACTCTCAGTTGAACAGGAAAGCAGCAATTCTAAATGGAAAAACTAGTTTGCCAATTCAAATAGATGAACTGGTCTCATAAAAACTTTCAGCACTTCTGGTCGCCTGGGTGCTTTCTCCCCTATCCACACCAGGGCTGTGTAGGATTTCAGCTATTGTTTGGTTGTTGTTGTTGTTGTTTTGCATTCCTTTCTAATCTTTTGCTACCCTGCTATAATAAAATAATATTAATATTAATAATAATAATATAGTTATCTCTTCATAAAATTAGCTTATCATTCCTTTAGCAGCTCATTATTGTTTCCTGTCAATACTTTTACATCAAAACAGTTGGTACAGAGTAATTGAATGCAAGAATTCTTAACACATTTTCTTGCAAAAGTACTATTGATTTCGCATTTGGAACATGCTCTCACTATTTCTGTAGATGAGAAATGGTCACCCATTTGCATCCATCATGATCTGCTGCCTTTAGCAATGATGGAGGATATAGGAGGAATGTGTTTCAGCCCAAAGGATGCTAGCCCTTCTTGAGAGCAATAGGAATTCTAGAGGCACCATTCAATTTTAAAAGCTATTTGTACTCAAATATAAATTATAAATTATAAATAACAATTATTATAAATAATAATCCCTCAAACACACATACACAGGAGGTTTTCAGTTTCAGTTCTTCAGATGCATGCATGGCTCTATTTTTATTCTGTCCTCATTGTGTGGTTTGTCATTCACATGAGATTCAATGCTGAAAAGTAAAATGAAACATGGGTGAGGGGAATGTAAAATGATGAATCTCCACTACTCATATTATTTCTTTGAACAACTCCTTACTTTCCCCTACTTTTTATTCTAATCATCTTGCATGGAGGTAGTAGTGGGAAGACCTACAGCCTTGTAAGAATGTAAATTTATTTCTTTTCCTGTCTTATTTTATTTAGAAAACATATATGATCCTGCCTATTTCAAAAAAGAACTCCAGGCAATGTACAACAATAAAACAACCAAACAATATATATAACATATAGTGCAAAAGTACATGAAGCAGCAATAATGGAAAACAGCAGTTAAAATATCAAGTCCAGAATTTGGAATAAGTTAAATTACAGTGCTGTGAATCTCTTATACTACAATCCTATAGATGTCTATTCAGAAGTAAGTCCAAATGAGTTCAATGGGGCTTATTCCCAAGTAAGTGGATATAGCAGTGCAGCTTGAACCATGGTGGAGAAACTGGGAGTGGTCAGAAGGCTTGCATGTTCCCACCTATCCTGTTCCTGGCATGAAATGCCACCCCCTCTTCCCTCGTCAGTGTTACCTGTAGTTCAAAGTCACATCTGCATAGATCATGGGTGGTGAACACTTTGGGGGGCTGGATGATGTCAGAGGGCATGGCCACAGCCCTGATATGACAATCCTTGGCCAAAGCGCCAGCTGGAGCTCCAGCCAGTGTTTCCGCCAGGGACTGGCTTCACTGAGCGTAGTCTTTTCCCAGCTGAGCAAAACTCACACTCAGCAAAGTCGCCCCAATCGAGGCAGTGGCTGGAGGAGCGCTCAAGCCACAGCCTTGGCCAGGGCTGCCTTTCCCCTGCTGCAACTTCCCCAATGCGGCCGGGAAGGATGAGAGCTGTTGTCCAACACATCTGGAGGGCAGCTGGTTGGGGAATACTGGTCAAGATTTACAAGATTTAGCTGGAATAAACTCTTGTACCTGGGAGAGTTCCTCCCTGCCTCAAATAATTTCAGATATTACTACTAATGCGAATTAGCTGCAGACAGAGCACCCCCGACTACCCAAGAATACATCCTTCCAACCACCAAAATGCCTCAGTCACTGAAATCGAGAGTGCATGGAATCATACCTGCAAGGCGCAGACCAGTCGCTCCAAGCAGAACGTCTGTTATAGCGGTCCCTGGATCGAATAGAGCACAAGTGCTGCCTAGAGCCGCACCGTGGATAAGAGCACCTTAGAGTGTTTCCATTTTGAGGGAATATAGCAGGATCAACCTCAATCTGAGAATAAAAGCACAGCCAGCTTTAGGAGCGAACTAGAAAGGGTCCTCGATCAAGTGGGCAAGCTTAGGGCAGTTTACTGAATGTGAAGAGTCGGCGATGGGGCCTGGCGCTATGATCCTGCTTGCCACGTGTTTAGTATGCTCGGCTATGTTGTCTGAAACGGGCTAGATTTAATTTGGCTCAGGGGGTTGTTTTCAATTATTTTATGGAAAGTTACTGCAGTTTAACCAGAGCTACAGCAACACACACAGCACTGGGGGTTGCACCTTAGTACTTCAATGGCTCCACGATCCTAGTCAAACTGAAAATGGTGATCCCGAAGCACACAGGCGCCCACCCATTTACTTGAGCTCTCATGAAATCCCCTCGAAGCAGTTTCCCCTACAACCCCCCAATTTAAAAATCAAGTGGGCATTTGGCATGAAGGCTACTCAAGGGAAAGCTGCTTCCTGGTGCATACATGCTATTTTTGCTTGCCTTTTTGCTTTCAGCAGCTCTCATGCCAAGCCCTGAAACTGCTTGGGACTCCGGTCAGAGTTCATGGGGTCATTATCAGGCAGTGAGAGGGGCTGCAGTAGTCACAGGCTGATATCACCACGTGCTCTATATTCTGACACAATGTCCCTCTGAGTACAACACTGGGGACAAACGAGAAAGGACGGCTGCCTTCAACATCCCTCATTCGTGAGCACCCCAAGGCATCTAGATCTCCAATTTGGGAGGGAAACAAAATGCTGAGCTAGATGGACCTTTGCCTAGTCCAGCAAGAATAAAGGTATGTCCTGTAAAGAGCAAAAATATCTCCTTGTCCATCCCCTATCCTCATTCTTATAGCTCCTCCATTTATAGCTTCTCCGGTGTGCCTCCCCATGACAGAAAGTGTCATTCGTCAAAGTACCTGGACAGCTGGTTCCCTTCGTGTGTTCCTGCGTCTGTCCACTTTGATCTGGTATGTCAGCCCATAATAAGAAACTGGAGTGTTCCAGGTTTGGGGGTGTATCAATGTCAAATGACCGTTGTTGTCAATCTGGCACTTAGAAATATCAGGCTTTACTGTAAGAAGAAATGAAATCGGCACAACTTTTAATCATATGCATATCGAACTGACTGCCTTGCACCTTCATCAATACGATTAACATTTATTATTTTAAAGAACTCTGAGGGTCCAAAATTGAGATGCAAGTGTGTCTATTTGCTACCCTGTCATAGAATGTGGGAAGGTCTAATAGAAGTGTTTTTTTTTCTCCAGTGGGGCCTCTGAATTATCAGTATTATAGATACGAGTCTATTCCAGGTGACTTAAAAGTGCTGTGCATTTGAATACCCTTTAACCACTATAACTGTATGAGCAAAATGTGGCAAAAAGTGTTATAAGGAGTAAACTAATCTATGGAGTAAATTATGTGAATAATACCCCTGGTGGGATATAATTCTATATTGTTCCAGATATAGAAATGATTCCTCAAATAAGGTTGCTAGAAACTCCTGACATCAGTGGGAGGCAACTTTTGGGGTCTTGGGGCTATACCCCTGGAACTCACAGGGGGCCTCACCCATCCCTGCTACAAGCAACATGGCAGAAGCAACAAAAACCCATTATTTTTCTTTAAAACGAGGCACGCAGGGAGCGTGTGTCTTGCTTTAAAGCAAAATCGTGTTCCTGGAAGGTTTCTGGGAGAACAAAAAATGGCCCCCTTTTTTGTCTCAGGAAGTGGGGGCAGCAGTGGAGTGGTGGTGGTGGGGCTACAGAAAAGCGGGGGGTGCATGCAGCTCATGGGCCACATGCTGCCCACCCCTGCATTACATATCACCAATTTGGTAAGCAGATTGTTTATTCCTGTTCCAGTGGAATATGCTGATTTCAAAACACCAATCTTCTTATTTTTCTGAACCTTTGATTTGGGATGTGAGAAATGTCTTTTTCAGGAAGAAGTGTGTGTACTGTGTAGCTCAAGAATGGATGAACCTATGCTGCCCTCTAGTGCCAATACCAGATACTGTGGATAAAGGAAGAAACAAGGACTTCATTTCTTTCCCTTTCCCCAGGCCTGCAAAATTGAGAAAGACCATGACTCACCAATGTCTTTGATGAAGAAGTTGTCAGTGTGCTTTTCATATACAACTCCATGGAAAACTTCTAGGACCATCTCAGTGGGTTGGTACTCCTCAGTCAATAGGCAGCGATTCTCTTTTCTGCAGGAAACCGAGTATGTTGCTGAGTTCTTCACAGGCTCCTCACAAATTATATTTCCTGAAGTGTTCTCTGTGGACCTGAATTCAAAACCGAGATGGAACTGAATAGGGTTTTCCTCCAAAATTAAAAAAACGATCCTTTCTAATTCTGTTTTCTAAACTTCTCAGAAAGAACACATGAAATGATTAAACCCAGGCATTCAGAAAACACTTTCCGGAGAGGTGGCTATATATTATTGCATTAAAAACAACAAGAAGTCTGGTGGCACCTTAAAGATTAGCAGATTTATTATGCCATCAACTTTCATGGAGCCTGTTTCATCATTTGGATTCAGTCCTGTGGGAGAGGGCCTTTTGAGGGCACCATTACCCGCAAAGGCCCATTTGTCGGGCACATAGGGAAGGGCTTTCTCCTGTATTGCCCCCAAACTATGGAATGTGCTCCCTCAAGAACTATGATTGGCTGCCACTCTCTTGGCCATTCGAAAGGGTGTAAAGCTGCATCTTCTCAATGTAGCCTTTCAAAATGTGTAGTTTTAAGATATTTATTATGTTGAAGTTTTATTGTTTTAAACTGTTGTACATTGCTTTGCTGACTTTTTAGCAGATGAGGCAGTATATAAATGTTGTGTGGCTGTTGTTGTTGGTGATGATAATAATGAGTGCGTTATCAGCTGCCCCGGATTAACCCTCCAATGATTCTAGATGCCAACTCTGCCCTCATACCTTCTCAAGCAATACTATTACAGGACTAACAACATCAGCCATGCCATCATTGGCTCATTTACCTGCCCATCCTCTCACGAATGGGTGATATCTGCCAACAACGTCTTCTACAGGTCACTCTCTACACAAAATAATAAATGGATAGCTATCTGACATCAGAGATGGCAACAGTCAAAATCTAGTGAGGGGACATTATGGTGTCCTAGGACGCTCTGTGGGCATCAACACTATTCAGGAACAACAACAAAAGAGTGATGAAGCTGAACATATTTGGCTTGCAATGTAAATTTTCCTTACTCTCAGTATTTTAAGGGATGCTCCCTTGCTGCTGAAAATGCTCATAATTTAAATCAAGAATATTATGCATGCATCATGTCCTGCATGTGGGCTTCCTAGGAACATCTGGTTGGCCACAGTGGGAACAGAATACTGGACTAGTTAGGCCTTTGGTCTGATCCTGCAGGGCTCTTATATTCCTAGGAGCTTATTTTGAGATCTTGCCAGATTTGCGGTTGCATCCTGTGGGATCTCGTGAGATCGCAACCATGTGCCACAAGTTCTTGTGAGATCTCAACTATGTCTTGTGAGATATTTGTCCGGGTCTCGTGAGATCCTGCCAAGATCGCATGAGAGCCCTGGCGAGGCAGCAGAAGTAAGGAGTATGTATGTGTGCGGCAGCAGGAAGGAAGGAGGGATGCATGGTGGTGGGACCAGGAGCGGGGAAGAAGTGTGTGCAGTGGCGGTGCAAGTTCTGCTTCAGGTGGCAGAGGAGCTTGCGCGGGGCTTGATGGTAAGCAGTATAGGCACTTATTAGATAAATAAACAAATACATAAATAAATAGATAATTTTAGCTTCTCCTCCTCTAAGCAAATTATGTCTTTTCAGCATTTCCTCTAATGCAGTTAATATAAACATTTACCAGATTGTCATGGGAAAGTCTAGATTTGGAGGGAAAACAGAACCCTGTGAAATGAAACGGAAGCACAGTTTCTCCCTGCCCCCTTCACACCACACACAAGTTATTGTAAAACCAGATCACAATAGATAGAAGCGTAGCGAGACAACCAGTTTTAACACGGGTATTTTCTCTACCCTATAGATATGTGCAGTGGATGCCTTCGTGCCTGCCTTCCTTCTCTGTCCATCATATGTAGTTACTATTATACAGCGTACCACTCTCTGCTGCCATAGTTCCACCCCAACCTTCCATAGTGTTGGATTTTTAAAAAATGCAATAGTGATTCTCGCGCATTTTCTACTTGTAGCAATAAGGCAGCCCATTAAGGGCCTTGTCGTAGGAGCTCTGCTGTCTATGGATGGTTCTGTGTATCCAACTTTCCTTATACACTGACACAAGGGGCTGACTTGGCCCTCGCCTCTACAAATGTCCCTTGAAATGAGGTAGAAAAAGAAAAAGAATCTCACTTAGTTTGACTTTCAGTTCCAGCTCCAATCTTAAACTTCAGATCTGAATTCTGGCTAACTGGTTTCCAAAAGCACTTGAAGTTCCCAGAGTAATTGTTCGCTGTACATTTGAAGTAGGTCCTGTCATTTGCTTCTGGAACAAAACGAAGAACGTACACTTTTTAAAAAGTAGCCTTGTTAGATTGTAGCAGGAAAAAAAGATTGCAAGTTTTAGAACATGCCAGAGGCTAAATCTGATATAAGGTTTCACAAGCTTTTGTAGACAACGAAAGCATAAAGATCCATAAAATGGACTTAAAAGGTGTCATGTGACTATGTTCAGGTGGACTGAGGTATATAACACAATGTGAACTAAATTAACTGAGGTGAGAATCAACACTTGGAATCCAAAAACCTGCACATCCTGATATCTATTACATGGTTGCCAAACTGGCAGATATTTGTTAGACCAATGTTCACAGTGCAGTATGTGAGCTTTGAAGTAACAAAGAACTGTCAGAGATGTTTAAGAAGACCTTTTTAGGGGCGGGGGAGGTGTTTCTGCGTAAACGACGTATGGAATTTTGTCAGCAGATTATTTTAAGAGGACAATGGAAGAAGTGCCTGAAGACCCTGAGTGCAATTAAATTAAATTAAATTAAATTAACTGAGGTGAGAATCAACACTTGGAATCCAAAAACCTGCACATCCTGATATCTATTACATGGTTGCCAAACTGACAGATATTTGTTAGACCAATGTTCACAGTGCAGTATGTGAGCTTTGAAGTAACAAAGAACTGTCAGAGATGTTTAAGAAGACCTTTTTAGGGGCGGGGGAGGTGTTTCTGCGTAAATGACGTATGGAATTTTGTCAGCAGATTATTTTAAGAGGACAATGGAAGAAGTGCCTGAAGACCCTGAGTGCAATCCTATACATGTCTACTCAGAATTAAACTCCACTGAGTTCAATGGGATTTACTCCCAGGTAAGTGTGTATAGGATTGCAGCCTTTCTTGGGTTAGAATTTTGTCTTGTGTAAGAGTAAGTGTGGGCAAGTTGTGGCCTTCCAGATGTTGTTGGAATGCAACTCCCATCATCCTTCACGATTGGCCATGTTGCCTAAGACTGATGTGTTAGGCTCTCAAATGAAATGAAATGAAATTGTGCATTGGCATGCTGGGAGAACAACAAAGGAGCTGTCTTTAATGTCTGTCTCTATACTCAAACTATATGGGTCCAGCTCTAGTCTGATGAAGAGTTCTGTATAACTCCGAAGCTTGCAAATTTCTTTGTGAATATTTGTTAGTTATGATAAATTATACATTTCCTGTGCATTTTAATTTAATGGGACAACACTGTGACCTGATTTTGTCCCAGATACAGATAGCTATCATGCTGGCCATGAATACATTGTATAAACTAAATGTTTGCTGAGGCTTCAAAGCAAGAGTACTAAGCAAGCTTTGTACCATGAAATGGTGGTGAATTCCTTCTTATAATAATAAAACCACCCACAATCCATATTCAGATCTAGAGAAATGCTGTCAGATCTACTACTGAATTCTAATTCTGAAACCTCTCCTTCCAACTGTCTTTTGAGTGCGTTTTTGCATCCTCTCCCTTGAACCTTCCTCTAACGGCAATCATGAAATCAGAGATAAAATGGCATAGGAAGACTGAACTGTTCCCCCTTCCCCTGACTGGTGCCAGCTTCAATGGTTTATCTACTCTGGCGATACTATTAGCAGACTTGTCAGCATCAGCAATCTTACCAAGGGCTTTTTCACCACCATATATCTCTAGGAACCTCACCTCCCTCTCTAGGGCTCCTCTTCAGCTGAATCTCAGTTCTGAGTGTTTATACCTCATGTCTGGCCCCTGAGACAGACTGGGGATTCTGCTAGTGTACCAACCAACATGCTGCCAAGCAGTCTCCCTACCTGAGCTGATGATCTTGGATTTGGTGTGGTTCTGGGGGACCTCAACAGCAATGCCAAGGCTACCTTGCCTCCTGAGTGACCCAGGGATTCATGGCTGCTATGAGAACCATGGGGCTGTCCCAATGTGTCATCAGCCCAATGCACTCTTGACTTGGTGTACTCAACCGAGCAAGAAGATGGTGATCTGGGTGAAGGTGATTTCTCTAACTCCCTGGTCAGATCACTTCCTGCTGAGGTATGGGCCAGCAGCAGCCATTTTCCTCTGTAGGGGTGGTGGACTTTCTGGGAGAGGGAGTTTCTGTTTTGCATGTCTTGAGCTCTGCTAAAGCCCTTCAAAGCCCTACAAGATTTGGGACCTAAGTATTTAGTCTTTCCCCTCAAATCATTTACAATAAGGGCAGCCTCAGGCTCAGAGGCTCTACTCTGGGTGTTCACACCCCCTAAGGTTAGGGGAATGCCTTTCACCCCAGGGAGATTTACCTGGCACCTACTCTCAGGTATTTTTGATGTCTGGTGAGAAACCTTGTATTTTTCCCAGGCCTTTTAAAACTCTGGTTCTATTGGTTTTATTCTGCTGCTGTCACTTATCTGCTTGTTACTGTTCTGTTGTGTTTATTCTTAATGTGCTATTTTATTGTCTTCATCTGTTTTACATGATTTGTTAGCTGCCTTGGAGGGTAGTACTGCTGAAGGGTGGGGCATCCATTTTAAAAATAAATAAATATTGATACCATTTTTATAGCAAAACCAGCTATCTCTGATCTGACTGTCACCCTGTCACTGCTCTAGATTTGATGGATTAAGATGTAATTTGCTTTAATTCAATGTCTTTCCAATACACAGTGTATGACAGCATGGAGGACTAGAGCTCTCTCTCTCTCTCATTCTCTCTTTTTATTTTAACCAACCTATTAGCATCTGCCACATTTAGGTTGCAATACTATATACCAGTCTTCTCTAACCTGGTGAAGTCCAAGATTTTGGACCAGCTCCCATCAGCCCCACCAACATGAACAATGGTCAGGAATGCTGTGAGTTGTAGTCCAAAGCATCTAGAGGTCTCCAGGCTGAGGAAGGCTGCTATACACACTTACCTAGGAGAAAGTTCCATTGAACTCAGTGTGGCCTACATCTGAGTAGATATGTAAAGGATTGCACTGGAGTGATGGCCATGTATCATGCTGCAGTCATCCCAAGCATAATCATTTTTCTTATTCCTTTCAGAGCATGTTTCTGATATTGCAGTACTGATAGGCATTCGGTGTATAGTGGAACTATATTGCTCACAGGCTTACCTGTTAAACGGCTGAGAATTGGTTCAGCTATTTCCCCATTAGTATCTTTCTTCATAATATAGATGGTAGTGGAACTTAAAAGGTTATGTGTGGTGTTACTCCAACAGTTATAACTGCCAGCATCTAGGGGTTCCTTGACTGTTATTTCCAAACGCATCTCGTTTCCTTTCCACTGCTGGTCTTTGGTCCAATAAACTGATGTGTTCTGCTCCTCAGAGGTGTTGCAGATGAGCACTAATTCTGTAGATGGCACCGTAGGATCTGAAGTCCACTTAGATTCTACAATGTGGGCTGAACATCGAAAAAAGTAAAACAAATAAAGAATAATAAGAAGAAACAAAATTAATAGTAAGCTCTGGCCAGATAAAAGGTTGATGTACAGCTCAGGAACACGCTACCTGAAAATACTACTAAATGCTGGCTTGGGAATCTTGGGAGTTGTATGACTTTTTTCTGTCTAAACATGTATAGGATTGCACCTTAAGTCTATTTTTAACTTGAAATAATGAGTGAAAGCTGTAAAGTGAAACCTAGACGAAACAGCACATGCGTACTAACGGGTGGTTTCCCTTTAAACAGCTGTCATGCTAAACCAGTGGGTGGGAAGCAGCTGCTTCAGAGGAATCTCATGAGAGCATTTGGTGGGCGTGAAGTTGGGCAAACATTCTGACCAGTAAGAAGACTTGGCCTGATACTTACAGGTCACCATTTTAGCCCACATTGACTATACGTTTCTGCCTGCTTTGTCATCAAATTCTTCTTAACATTTGGCAGGGTGTTACAGGCAACTAATTTACTAAGTGTTCACATGCAAAATGTGTTAAGTTACCACTTGGTATACATTCATCTGTATCCTCTCTTTTGTGACATAATATCCTATTCTATAGGTTGGATCCGGTTTCCTCATTGTGCCTATGGAATGGATACTGCTGGTGGAACAGGACTTCCACGTCCTCTCCTCCTCCTCGCATCATCTCCTTCTCCTTGGAGGACCCTCCAGAGGAGATCTGGAGGGTGCATGGTGGGCTGTATGGGGGGTGGGGGGAGAGGACACAGAACAGAAGTCCTATTCCACCAGCAGTCTCCACCCTATGTGAGCAATGTGGAAGCTGGATTGAACCCAATGCTTTCACATCCCCTTGTGATTCAGCAATAAGTTACTTTCACAGACACTTAACAGTAACCCATTTGGTTGCGTGACACAGAGCAGAACTACACATTACACCAATCAACTCAGGTTCCCAACCTTGTGCTTGCTGAAGTATGGGAATGAATGGCCAGAAGGCATTTTCAAGAGCGATGCAGTGGTTGGGAGAGTGATGCCTAAACCTTCCCTTGCCTCATTTCCCCCTCACATCCCTTTACCTCAAGCCATTCTCCCTCCCCCAGGCTGTGCTTATTGAAGCAGTGACTGAGGGAAGGACTAAACACCCCTTTCTACCTACCCCTTTCTCCACGAAAAAGCTTGACCCCCACCCCACCTCATGTTCTTCAGTAACAAGAGACTGGGAACTTGTTTTTACTGATGTAATATGCAGTTCTGCCCCCAGATGACAGAGTTCACCATGGAGTAGTCTGATTGTCTCCATCTATGGGTTCAGTGTAAAGGGGTGAAAAAATGAAAAAAAAATAAGCCCATCATAATTATTCATATTACCTTAGAAGAGGACCGTGTGGGGACATGAGCATTGTAGTGAATGGCATTTTAGCTTTCATTTCTTCTCTTTTCAAAATAATATGGATGTGTAATCCAAGCATGCTGCATTGCAACACGCTAGACTTTTTTTAAAAAATTAAATGCTTACAAATTAATCTGCAGTGTAGATTAATTTGCACTAGCAGCTGTTCTTCAGAACTGGCCTTTCATTGCATTATTAGGTACCACTTGTCTATTGTACGTTAAGGTCAGCACTATCAAATACATAGTGAGCAAAGAAATGGCAATTTCTTTCTGATATCTTGATATCTTGTTTGTATTTTCCTTTAATTTTGTGTGTGAGATGATTACTCTGAGTCTTGATCATTGTTGCTTGCTCAGAATCTGTCATAATAGTGTTTTTGTTTTCTGATTGAAACTGACTGATCAGTTCTGCTACAACAATGCACTCTAAATAGTATATCTTCTGGGGTCAGCTCTTACCCGCTCTTTAACTTTCAGGACCATTTCACATTGATTGGTACAAGATCAATACTAAGTACATGGTATACTATGCACTCCATACAATGGCACAATCCTATTGTCCTGGGAGAGCGTCCCAGGGACCACAGGCTTTTCAGAGTCCCCCTTCTTTGGCCATAGACGCTACTATGACCTCAGGAAGGGTATTCTGTGTCCCGATCCTTCCCCCTCCCCCTTCCCTGTCTCCATGCAGCTGCCATGGAAAGAACTGCAGCAGCTGCTTCCTGAGACTACAAATGTGATTTCAGGAAGAGGAAAAAGGAGGCATTCCGGTGGGTGTGGAGGGGGGTGGAGAGGCCAGGATATGCAGTATCCTGTGGCCCCTCCTATCCTGGTTCTGCCCCTGGCAGCACAACCTCTCTACACGAGCTCAAGAAGCCTGTCTACAGAAAACAACAACAAGGAGGAGGCATCTGCCTGCAGAGCATAGGATATTTGGAATGCTTCTGCATTTGGAGTGCTCCTTCAAAGGGCATAGGACTGCACCCTGAGGCAGCTTCATGTGATCCCTTTAATCAGAGATAAGCCTGCCTTGCCACCATTTTCTTTTAAAAAAATACTGTGTGAATATAGGCCATGCCGTCAATCTGGAAAGGCCCATGCGCAAATTGCTTCTGCTCATGCACCAAGCTTTGGGAGGCTGTGGGGGGCTGCTTAAAGAGCCTCTGTGCATGTGCAGAACACCATGCACAGTGCCTTGGATCCTCACCCTGCATTTTAAATATGCTACACAGCAGTGTTGTCAAAAATAGAGGACTCACCATTTGTCCTTACTTCCTGTATTGCTTCTGAATGAATACCCAAGGCCAGCAAAGACATTAGGATGAGCAATAGGCATGCCATCTGCAAAGGAACAAACATGGAAGGTTTTCCAAAGGCAGGATAAAAGAGTGACTGGTGATCTGATTGCCCCTGTACAGGCTCCTGGAAATTCATTGCTTTACTCAGCTGATGAATGTCCACGGCTTCAACAGACTCCGTTAGCATCCAATGATCAGAATACTGTTTTTAATGCAATACTCCGGGACTAAAGTGCCTACTTGTCTTTAATCAGAAATGCCAATGGATTTACCTAGAAATATACACTAGACGTATTGATCAGTAAAAAAATACATTTAAAATGGGATGCCCAGATGATTCGCCTAAAATATGTTGAACTGCTAATCCATATTTTTAGTACTCCTTTTTAATAATAACATATTTATCATAAAGGCAAACACTTTTTGTTCTTTAAACAGTACTTTGGGTATGCTGAAAATTAAAAAAAAGTTGCACTGCATAAGTATGCAACAGATGAAAATTGAAATGTAATCGTTAAATGATTAGTGAAGATGTGTTTCAAAAGGCTCTGTAGGAACCCCAATTGTGAAGCTTAGTATGCTCCGTTATGGTGCACCTTTTGCATGTCTTCTCTGAAGGAAGCTTCCTGAGTTCAATGAGGCTTCCTCCCAGGCAAGATTGTATAGTATTACAGCCTTAGTTGAACATGTAGGATTAGGGTGTAGGTGCCCATCAGTTCACATGAAACTGTTGATAAACTGTGCATATAGATTCCTGTATTGGCTACATCTCTAAGTCCTAGTCAGGACTCATCCATAAGTCCTTTCATTCCTGGAAGGTCTTAAGTACACATGGAAGAGGGGAGGAGGCTGTGCTGCGTAACCCACCCCCAGCATCATGCACCTAACACTGTCCCCCTCCCAGTGTTTGAGCCTACAGCACAAATGTCTGGAGTGAGGGGCCTATGCATGTAGAGCTGTACAAGCGTAGGGCCTCCACATAACCCAGAACCCTACACTAGTGGGGTTCTGGCTTGCTTGGAGACCTTCACACATAATGCTCTATGCGTATAGGTGCTCTATGACCCACTCCCTTCTCATGTGTTTAATATAAGAAGAGCCTTGCTGGATCAGCCCAAGGTCCATCTAGTCCACCAGTCTGCTCACACAGTGGCCAACTAGATGCTTTTGGGAAGCCTACAAGTGGGACATGAGCACAACAGCACTTTCCTGCTCTTGTTCCCCAGCAACTATGTACAGAGGCATACTGCCTCCAGTATTGGAGGTAATATGTTTACTTAAGCCCTTTCAGGAACACTTGTTGTGGTCTAATTGGTTTGTAGCCAGACCACCTTTGCTTTTGAAGGTTATGCCCAGCACTTATGTCAACCTGAACAACACAAAATATAACTCAAACCCTCACAGACTATGAATGTATGTGGTTTCATATTCGTTCGTTATACAAATTTTGAGTTGCATTTCCAACTGAAAGTGCTCAAGGAGATGCAAATAAAAGGCAGGGGAAATAACATTACAGTGAAAAAAAAGTTTAAAATCATCATCACACAAACGCAGAAGAGTTCATTCACAGAAACGGAGCAAAATCAGTGATGTCAGGAAGAAGGAGAACTGTCCCAGAAGGGTTTGATGATGTATCTATCAATCATATCAATAATCCCTGAGTACCAGAAGGATGACTCTCTATTAAGGTTCAGCCACAAATTGTCAGGGCCATCCATGTGGGTTTCCATTCTAAAGCCTGAACTTCCATTGATATGGGGCCAGGAAATTGATTTCTTTCAGAAGCTCCTGGAGCTGCAACACCATCACCTACCCACAAATCGCCTTGGCTAAAAATGTGATATAGGCCTATAATTTATTTCCCACATCGAGGAAGCTTTTTAAAACACAGAACAGGTGATAGCCTCCTTTACTGATGTAATGATTTCTTGCTGTTCCAAGGCCTTATTGACAATGACAAACAGCAATGGCTTTAGTATCTCTTGACTAGCTTTTAGAGGCCAGGATAAGCATAGGTCAAGTGATGGGTGGATGCAGGTCTCCAGGAATCCTGTCTATATCTTTAGGTAACAATAATTGAAGCTGATCCTACAACCTTTGACAAGCTAACCTATCATTCACCCCCTACCAGTTTTGTTCTAAAAGCAGCATACAAGTCTAACTGGATGTGAACAATTTTTCAGCAAACTTCTCCTTAGCAAAATTGTCACAGTGGGCCTGTGAGGGCCCCGACTAATCAGAGTGGGAGGGGCGGATGAATGTAATAATTTTTTCTCAACCAGAAATGACAATATTGGATGGCAGGTCACAGATACAATGGTGGCAGTGAATATTTCTTCCTTGCCATCACCAACACAGCATAATTCTTCATATGGATTCTCTAAGCTCTCTTTTGTCAGGTACATCCCAAGATATATGCTTTGATCAGGTGATGAGCTGTCCATGACAATGGCAAGATACAAGTGTAGGCTAAAACCAGACCACCATTATCATGGCCAGTGCAGAACATCTAGTCAAACATTATCCTAGAGAATGTGTAAAGTAGCTCACAATCTGGGAAAAGCTATGGTTCCCATGGAAGCCAGGCAAGATGGACCTAGACCATGTCCATGAGCTTGGCCAGAGTCTGTTGGGTAATGTGGTGGTTGGTACAGACCCCTGCAGAAACCTTAGTTTCCCCCCTTAGTTCAGTTAAGATGTATTGTTATCCCTGCTAAGGATATGGCTAGGAATGTTTTATGCCTGTACAGCTTTGCATATACAGTTCAATAAGAACACACTCGAAACATCATTCTTAAAAGCGCATTTCCTCTCAAGAGCTTGGATGTTTAAAAATAACTAAAATGATCATTAAACCTGTGTATATTCTGCTAAACAACAGCAACACCCCCGCCACCCTCAAATTTATTGGTGTCTTCATGTATTTATAATGGAGTAGTTTGTAAACTATCTAGCTTGGGAGGGTGGCGGGTGTTGCTACAGAGCATACAAACTACTTCAGTTATAAATACATGAAGACACCAATAAATTATATATATTGCATGATGATCATTATGATGATGATTACACATTAGGGGTTGGTTCCAGATTTAAGCTGGATCAGCTGTGCTGGCAGAAGTGTGTTTCCCTGTCCTCTCCTTCCCAGGACAGCCCCTCCAGCTCCAGAAATGCTACACAGAGGGTCTGGAGACCCTGCTGAATGGGGTGAGCTGTGGTGTGGGAGGGAGGGGGATCTCCGCAAATCAGGCAGAAGGACCTTTTGTGAATGGATCCCTTCCTCTTGTGGAAGGCAGATCCTGCATACAACCCTAGCAGATTTAACACACGTTTAATTATCTTTATGTATATATTATATGGGGCCACGGTGGCTTAGTGGTTAAGACGCTGAACTGCAGACCGGAAGGTTGGCAGGACAGCAGTTCGAGACCCGAGTGCTGTGTGACGGAGTGAGCTCCCGTCTTCAGTCCCAGCTCCTGCCAACCTAGCAGTTCGAAAGCAAGAAATTGCAAGTAGATAAATAGGTACCACTTCGGCGGGAAAGGTAACAGCGTTCTGTGCACCTTGGTGTTCAGTCATGCCAGCCACATGACCATGGAAGTGTCTTCAGACAGCGCTGGCTCTTCAGCTTAGAAATGGAGATGAGCACCACACCCTAGAGTCGGACACGACTGGTTGGGGACACCTTTACCTTTACCTTTTTTATATATTACATAGGCAGAAGCCAAGATGCTTAACAAAATAATGTCTGGCTTATCTCAGTTTTGTCAGCCACTTATTTACATTTATAGTCTCTCAGATCACTTGAGAGTGCCCTCTTAAAATTGCCAAATGTTTATCGAGTTAGGAACACAATCCATAAATGACTGCTCTGATGTTCCCTCCTTCTCTCCTATAGCACTGATGAGGTAACCATGACAAATTGCCCCAGTTGTAACGCTACCTGAGGCATCATAGTGCTGAAGCAGCTCCATCCCTCCCTCCCTCCCTCCCTCCCTCCCACTGAGGCTGGCCCTTGAACTGGTCAGAGCAGCGGTCACAATAGCTCTGAGATGCTGCAAGCCCAGAGTGCTCATTACTGCGGAAATGGGGAGTACTGGGTCTGTGGTAAAGGAAATATTGTTTATGTATCTGTATTATCTATTTGAATTGGTTATTTTGTGTTCGTTACCCATTTTGGAAGAAAATATATCTAAATGATACGAAACAGAAATTGTGGTGATAAAGATCTGCTCTGTAATCTGAGAATAAAATAACATAATACATCATAGAATTAAAAGAATCACACATTACCATCGATTTGGCAGCTAGAGCAAAATGACCCAAACTTTTGATCATGTTCCTCTTTCCACCAGAATAACAAAAAAAGCACTATTTTTCCCTATGAACTTGTTGATCAACTTAGTTCTAGCCCACAAATAAAAACTGCTTTTGATGCAGCTCTTCTGTGTTAACAACGCAACCGATCCTCAGCAATTGTGCAACACCTCTAAACTTCTTTGATGTGTTTAAATCTCAACAGTTCTGAGAACATCAGTGACCATTTTATTAGACACAGAGAAAAATGTATTAACTTTTTAAAACATTTTGGATCCCTGCTTGACCAATCACCCTCATCACCTTAGGTTTGTCTTATTAATGTTGCAGTATTGCCGTACTGCATATTGCCAATGACGAATGGAAGGAAAGCAAAAGGCATTCTTACCTTTTCAACACTGGCCAGCTGTCTCTAATGATAGTATGGCCTCTGAACCGCGATCTATAAATGCTGCTAAGCATTGCTTGCCTTATATATATGTTTAAATACAGAAACCAAAGAGATACTTGGCGTAACCACAGGGCCACAAAATTATGACACATGGAGTAAGTTCCTGTTTTACAAGCAATGCAATTTAAATGAAGAAGAAACCAATGGGTAAAAGTTTGGGAGTCCCAAGGAATCCTTGAAGAGGAAATTGGATTATTTGATAAACATTATACTATGCAATCGGAATTTCCTTTCCTTCTTCATTCTCTTGCTGGATACAGACACACGCACCACAAAGAAATACTAGTGACCTCACTGGGAATCCAGAATATATGATGAATAAAAGCAATGAAAACACTGAATCTCTTTCTATGCATAAAATGGAATTTTCTGGTTCAGAATTAAAGCAAGAGGAAATAAAACTCAAATATAGAGAACATGGTGTAATCTGCAAGTAGGGTTTGCCATCACATAAGTTGTATAGTATTTAGGCCAGTATGGAAGCAGATTGTGTATGCAGATGTTAATTTCAGTAGGAATGACTTCCTTCTTATTGCTGCTGTACCACAACTGCCCTGATACAGCGTTAGTAGCTTGCTTGATGATCATCTGTATAAACATAAAGGGGTAATGAACTGCGAATCCCTGATGGCAACTGTTTCTCCTAGTAGCATCAATGAATGGGGGGATGAAATGGACTTGAATGAGTTGGTGGAGGCTCCTGGTCTAGTCAATTTTACTCCTAAGGGAAGGAAAAACAGAGAAAGAAAATGTTCTTGAATGTCAGAGGACAAAGCCTTACACCCCTTCTTCTCCAATGGTCTTATAGGCCCCTTCCAACCCTACTATTCTATGGTTCTATGATTCTTTCTTTCCCCTTCCTCTTCCTCACCTTTTTAAAGGCTACATCAGTGTATATTAGGCCTCAGATGAAACGGAGGTGCTTTTCTCAATCACTTTTGATAGTGTCCAAAACCTCCCTTTCCTTTTGGCAAGTTCTTAAATGTAACGGTGACAGGAGGCAAAAGTATCTGCCCATTTAGAGTTTCGAGCAATGTGACACAGGAAGCACTGTACACCATCTATATATGGCCTTGCCTTTGTGAGGTGATTATCTTTATGTCATTGATGGATAGGCAGGCCTTTCATGTAGGCAGGAAAAACAACAACAGAAATCTAGTCATAAAACCGAGTGCAACCAAATTATAAGTGCAAAGATCTTCCACCCCTCCAGGCACAATGTAATTGAAACTATATCATTTATTAAATCACCTCACTAGGTTAGAGTAGGAATGGGCAAACTGTCCTGGGTTGGAATCAATGATACTTTATGTTTATATAGCACTTTTCCTAGTCAGCTGCAGCATTTCATATAAATGATTTCATTGATCCTTACAATAACTGCTGTATTATTAATAGTAATTACTACTATTAATTCTGTAGTAGGACGTTTTTAAAGGAAAAGTTGGAACTGCACACTGGTATGATATTGCAATTTGTGTGCACAGTGCACTGCTTGTGTGCATTTCCCTGTGCACACATGCTTTCTGCATACTTCCCTAGTGCTTCTTTAAGATCAATATATGGCTGATGTGTCACTACAATGCTAACTCTTGAGAAGAGATTTCTCTCCCCTCAAAGCACAGTTACTTTGACCCTGAGTGTTGTCTTGTTGTATTTGGCAGAATCTTTAAATAGCTGCGAGGAGGCTTTTTTTCATTGTGTGCCAGCTTGCTGCTGTGCTGTTTTTATACTTTCAGATGCAAAAATAATAAAGTGTCTTGTGGCACTTTAAAGACAAACAAATTTATTTTGACATAAGCTGTCATGGATACTGTCCGCTTCAGTGTCTACAAAAGCTTATGCCAGAATACGTTTGTTTGTCTTTAAGGTGTTGCAAGATTCTTTGTTGTTTCTACTTCAACAGACATAGCATAGCCCTCTTGAAATTGTTTCAGACACAAGCGTTTTATGAAACTGTGCTCTAAAACGGTCTGTGTTAAGCATAACATGTTGGATATTTTCTGGTATCACATCACTCTTATTATATTGACAACTTCATATGTCTTGCCTGGAAAGGGGTCTCCATATTCTAGAAGGATTTCCTTCTTGGAAATATTGCTGAATACTCTGTGGAGAATAGCAATGGAGTCTGTGGGAAGTGTTCTTGACAGGAGAAGGAGAAATGCGTGGACCTGGTGCTCTACAGGAGACTGGGCTACTGACATTATTTGTCATGTTGTTATCAGTCACTTTTTACTAGGGATGGATGAATCTGTCAGTTCTTCTTTCTCCTGCATTCGGACTACGTTTTTAAAAAAATGCAAGTTCTTTCCATCCTGAATATGAAGCAATTTGTGAATTTTGGTAAATTCTTATCAAAACTGAACTGAAACAAAATTCTCATCCATCTGCACTAGCCAAATTCAATAGGATTTAGACAAGGGCAGGTTTTATTTTCTGGATTGTTTTTGTTGTTCAGTTGTTAAGTCATGTCCGACTCTTCGTGACCCCATGGACCATAGCACACCAGGCCTTCCTGTCCTCCACTCTGTCCCGGAGTGTGCTCAAGTTCATATTCATTGCATCGGTGATGCTATCTAGCCATCTCATCCTCCGCCGTCCCCTTCTTCTTTTGCCTTCAATCTTTCCCAGCATCAGGGTCTCTTCCAGGGAGTTTTCTCTTCGCATTAGGTGGCCAAAATATTTGAGCTTCGGTTTCAGTATCTGTCCTTCCAAGGAGCACTCAGGGTTGATTTCCTTTAGGATTGACTGATTTGACCTCCTTGCAGTCCAGGGGACTCGTAAGAGTCTTCTCGAGCACCACAGTTCGAAAGCATCAATTCTTCGGCACTCAGCCTTCCTTATAGTCCAGCTCTCACAGCCATACGTTACTACTGGGGAAACCATAGCTTTGATTAGACGGACCTTTGTTGGCAAGGTGATGTCTCTGCTTCTTACTACGCTGTCTAGGTTTGCCATAGCTTTCCTCCCAAGGAGCAAGCGTCTTTTAATTTCATGTCACCGTCTACAGTCACCATCTGCGGTGATCTTGGAGCCCAAGAAAGTAAAATCTGTCACTGCTTCCATTTCTTCCCCTTCTATATGCCAGGAAGTGATGGGGCCAGATGCCATGATCTTAGTTTTTTTAATGTTGAATTTCAAACCAGCTTTTGCACTCTCCACTTTCACCCTCAACAAGAGGCTCTTTAGATCCTCTTCGCTTTCTGCCATTAGGGTGGTATCATCTGCGTATCTGAGGTTGTTGATAATTCTCCCGGCAATCTTAATTCCGACCTGTGATTCATCCAACCTGGCGTTTCTCATGCATATAAGTTAAATAAGCAGGGCGACAATATGCAGCCTTGTCGTACTCCTTTCCCATTCTGTATCATTACCCTGGCCCATAATCTAATCCTTCTTCCATGCCCTTATCAGCAACAGTGACATGGTCCATTCTATATGAAGGAATACATGGACACACATAGTCACCTGGCCCTTAGGTACTTGTTTCCCACTAGCCTGCCGTTCTCCCTGCCCTTGTCACTAAAAGGGATTGTTGGGGAGAATGAAACAAAATGGAATGAAATGAGGTGGAACTTCCTAGATTCTTAGAAAGTTTGTTGCGATCCATATTCAGGAGTTTTCTTATATATGAAAGCATAGTTCTTATTAAAATCTCCATGTGACAGGTTGGTTTTCCATTGTGATGTCATAATTTGTTTATGGGGAAATTTGGAGTACCGCAGTTGAAGCTTCAATTTTATTCTGCTTCCCTATGACACTAGTAAATTGAGTCAAAGCACCACTGACCTTCAATAGTATTAAGAATTGTTTTGCAAAATGTGTAAACTTTGTTACATCAGCCTCCTGCAATCAGGAATGTTTCTCAGCTGTATACCTTTCAACTAAAAAAATAAATAAATGCCCAGTCAGAAAAATGATCTTAGCTCTCTTGGAGTTATGAAGTGTGTTAATAATGTTTTACAAAGACATATAAGTGAAATTTCTGGCTAAGAAGGAAAGGGTAAGCAAAAAAGCAAATACCTCATTTTTTATCAACATTCACTGCATGTCAACAGATATAACTAGTACTGTACAAGGCACAAGGATGACACGCTCTCTGTCTGATGGTCTTACATGGATGCTGTTACATATCTGCTGAAAGAATCCTCACAACATGGATCATGATCTAAAAACATAGCAGTAGATAGAAAGTGGCTTTTTTGGATGACTCAGATACTTCTCAGAGCAATAGGAAGGCACAAATCTTACAAACGTAAGCTCCAGTGGAATGTTGTGTTGATGCCCACTCCTAAAGTAACAGATGAGACAAAACTAAAGATGCAGGTTTGATTAAGAAACAGTGTTACATGGGGGTAGGGAGTGGCTATCTGGTAGCAGTTGGAAATGGAAGTGTACACCTGTTGTGGCAAGGTTTGGTGAAGAAGCATGTTTTGAATAGGAACTTGCAGAGGTAAAGATAGTTGCACTGATGGACAAAGGAGGGGAAAGCTAGGCAAAGGAAACACTATGGGATAGCCTTGGACTGAAATCTGTCCTCCAATTCCCCCCGCCCCCAATTTCATCCCAGGCAAAAGAGGCTTCTGCCTTTGTGCCTCATTCTCAGGTTGCTTTAGGATTTCTCTTGGTGGCCTTGTTTTAGCTTCCCTTGTTATAGCAGGGAGGCCAAGGGTGCTGTGTTGTTTCCCCCTCCTTTCTATTACACATCTCTTCATCACTCTGCAGCCTCCCCAGCTATTTGCAGACCTGAAAAAGCCCTGTAGGAAAAATTACCTCAGGACCTCTTCCTCTGGGCTTTAATTGAAGCACAGAAAGGAGCAGGTGGGGGACCGCACACCATAGGAGAAGAGACGGTGTGATGAAAGACAGGACACTCGGACATCAGAGACCACCAACTCTGGTCAATACTTCTAAAGAAAGTTTTTGGGTGGCCATGTGTCCTCTTTCACACAGGACAGCCCTCTATTCGAAGGGCTGCCAGAGTAGGTGCCCTCTGTTTGAAGGGCTGCACTGTCCAAGTCCAGTTTAAAGAGAAAGAATGCTAAGAAGGGAGAGCAACAGGGGCCTCGGAACTGCCCATCGGGAGTGAGCACCTGGACAAAAGGCTGAGCAGGCACACAGGTCATCTGCTCACGGTCTTCCCCACTATGAAGATGTATTACTATTGAATTTATAATAATTATTTCTGAATTTGAATTTATACATGTACATTAGCATATGCACATCTGGCTCCTCTTTGGGGGTGATGCATTTCCTCCTCTTGACAATGCATAAAGGGCCACTATAATGACAGAGCACATTCTTTTCTCCCACTAGCTCCACTTTTGATGAGAGATCAATGCCCCCCCCCCCCGAATGACAGAGCCATTATTACCTGTTCTATTAATACCGGGGGTGGGGGCCAGAATCCTATGGTCTGCAGCCTGTCTGCAGTTTTATGTTTACAATGACCCTGAGAATTATGTTTCACTGGGCAATTGTGTGTTGTGTCAAAATGGAAAGCATTTAAGTCAGTGATATTGTCAAGTTCTGGGGTGGGGTGGGATGTCAATCCTGCATTGCCAGGGTCATGGATTAGAGCAGGGAACCTGGGCATTTTGATCAGAAATACAGATATCACAGCCCAGAATCTTCCTGATCCCAAGACTGAGAAGATTCTGGAAAGCCAGTTATGTACCACTGTCCCTTAAAGAACCTGTTTGATCTTTGAAGTTGTTGTTGGAGGCCTTGCTCTGTGTGTCCCTCCTCCCACCCTCTGAGGTGGTAGGACCTTCTTGGCTGTGACATCCTGGTTGTGTACATCCTCCTCAGGGATACTGGACTGCTGATCCAACTTTTAAAAACTTTTAGGTGCCAGATAAAAGCCGTACCGTTTTCTCACTTTTTAAAATTAGATGGCTTTTACTGTTTGCTGTTTGTTCTGAGTTCAGATCCCCATTGAACCATGAAACTCACTGGGTGACCTTGGGTCAGTCACTAGTTTGCAGCCTAACCTACCTCACAGGGTTGTTGTGAGGATAAGAACCTTACACACAACCCTAAGGTCTGTCCAGGAAGTGTAGGAAATAAAATGCGGTAAAAATAAGAATTAGTCTCCCTTGCTTCAGTCTGGCCAGAGGGTGGGACCACCTGACCCTTCCTGGTACTCAGTGCCTCTCAAATGTCTAAAATTATAAGCATTTTAAAGTGATGGAAAACACCCATACATTCTGGTTTTGTTCAGTTCAGTGTTCAAATTATGGGGGAGAAAGGAAGGGGGCTCTTCATGAAATCTACAAGCTTTGCCCCCTGATTCTCCCCAGTGTTAGCTCCGCTGTAGCCTTATAAAAACAGTAGTGAAGGGGGGCTTCATGAAAGGTAATTTGACACCTGGTTCAGTTCTTTCCTGAAACTCAATTATATGGCTGATCTTCAGATATCCAGTCCATCATTTTCCCATTTCTCTATGTAATGTGTAGTGATCTCATTGAAAATTACAGACTACTCTTCAACTGTCCTAAATTAGTCCGGAAAGTCACAAATGTCTGCTGTTAATCCCAGGACTGTCATTAACCTGGGAAAATCCCAAGTGTTTGTGTTCCTGCTAGTTCATGCTTGAAGTAATATATTGCCTCATAACTAGCAGCCATTGATAGCCTTATCCTCCATGTATATGTAATTAATGTTCAGACATATCAGGAAAGAGAGAACTGGCTTTCACAGCAGAGTCTCTGATTCCAGGGAGACGTGAGTGAGTGCAGGCATCTCTCTCTCTCTCTCTCCCTCTCTCTCTCTCTCTTGAAAGAAGGTTTGGCATGCTGGAACACCTAAGAAGGAAGGAAAGTATAACTAATCTTCAAGGTACGAAGATTAATATCATATTTAATTCTCCAAAAGTCTATACAGGGATGCCATTCTTCTATACAAATTGTGTTGCTTTCCATTTCTTAGCCTTCCATTTTGTCAACCTTTGTCAACCATATGTTATTTATCCATCCTTTACATGTAAGTGTTTTTTGGTTTCTCTAATTCTTAGCCATAGCCAGTTTTGCAGCTTCTAATAGATTAGAATCTGTTGGGGATACAGCTTAGCAACATTGATTTGATTTCTAATGGTATTCGTTCTTTGAATATCTTTCTAAATGCAAGTCCACAAATAACACTTCAACACAACCACCCTATGTGACAATAATCTGCTGCTATTAAGTCACTTATCTAACGTGCATATTATTTTTAAAGATCTTTTTCATTTTGTGGGTGTCAAGTATGTTCCCCTGAGACCTTCAACTATAGGGTGAGCCATAAACTGAATGAATGACTATTCCAATAATATATCGTTTAATGTTAATTCTATTTGAAATGGACACATATGGAGTTTATTGCTTCTCCCGAGGAAGTCAGTTTCCATTCACTTTCACTTAGGAATGGACAATTTTGTTATGTTTGTTTTTGCTTCGTTTCTCATTTTTCAGTTTTTTTGTTTGTTTCATTTCATTTTTATATCAATTTGCATTTTTAAAAACTGCATGAAAATTTGCACACATTTTTGGGCATGTTCCTCCTAATTTGTGCACTTTTGTACAAACTTTTCCTAATATACATTTTTGTTTTTGCAAGGAATGCCTCCTCTTGCATTTTATACTTAATTTTCATCAATATATGCATTTTTGTGTGCACTTTCCCAAATATATATGCATTTTTCTTGACATTTTTAACAGGAAAACTGCATTGCAAAAGTAAGAAAAGTACAAGTATCAAAATATACCTGTGTTTTGGTTTAAGTGTTATTTTTGGGAAGTGTGAATTAGGTACGTTTGCATTAAATTGCAGATCAAACAAATTTCTCCCCCATCCCTATTTTCACTGATTGTGTATATCAGTCTTTCCCAAAGTTCTCTAAAGCAAACTCGTTTCTGCAAATGTTTAGTTGTTTTTGTTGTTGTTAGTTACATTTCTATACTGCCCCATAGCTGAAGCTCTCTGGGCAGTTTACAAGGGTTAAAAACATTAAAAATACAATAGGCAAAATTTAAAAACATAAAAAACAGTATACACAGAGACAACATATATCTAAAGCACCTTTGAGCAATCAGCCAAACCATAAAAACAAATCCTGGATCAATTACAATTCATCACATGCTGCCAAATGCCTGGAAAAAGGGAAAAGTCTTGACCTGGCACTGAAAAGGTAACAATGTTGGTGCCAGGCTGGCCTCATTGGGGAGATCATTCCATAATTGGGGGGGCACCATGAGAAAGCCCTCTCCACTGTTGCTGTTAGACACAGAATCTAGGATCTTTAGTCAATCCCCCCCCCCCAACACATACACAAACCCCACAACCCAATCTGGACTGAAATTCTCAGTGGCCACAGAATGCTGGCTGATGTTGGGGGGAGGGGGGAGAAGAGAACAGAAAATGGGGTGGGGAGAGAGAATGCAGTGGAGTATCCTGGAAGAGGGCATGGCTGACTGTCTGAAACAGGGAGCAGAAGTACTCCATGTTGCAACATTTTGTTGCAGTTCTCACTTGTGCTATCTTAATTCACATGTAAAAAATCATAGTGTTCTACTGTTTCACATGATTTATTCTGTTCCTGCTCCATATGGGGAGGGGACACAGCTTGCACAACAAAACCTTGTGCTGGTGAAATGGAGAGGAGGAGGACTGTGTAAGACCTTGCAAGACGGAGACAGGTGGGAAATAAATGTAATAAACAAACAAACAAAATATCCTTCATACAGCTTTCAGTATTTACTTAACTTGCTCAGATATTAGAGAATCACTTTGACAGTCCACTGACACTTCCTTCAAAATACTTGCTCGAATTTTCTCAGCTGCAGTTATGAATTGTTGATCATTATTTGAAAACAATCCTCTGGAATTTGTAGTAGTAGTCGTAGTAGTAGTAATTTTTTTCCCTTTCAAACTCCAAGAGTTGGGTTCAAAGGGATTTTTTTTTTCTAATCTCATTACTAATATAGTTTCCTAATGGTAAAAACTGAAACTATTGTGGTTGCTCAGTTTCAAAACTTTTAATCATCCCAGCGGTTACACTGTAGTCTTTTCAAGATGTTCCAAAGTCTTACTGTTCCATTCTTCACCCCAAAGGAGTCTTTGTCGGCAGTTGCATTATAAATTGCAATGGGGGTGAGGAGATGCAGAGCAATTTAAATATTTCCTAAAGGTATCCTAAACTTGCATTGTTGCTGAAGCATAAGAGGGAGGACAGTAGCTAGCTCAATGGCAGAGCACATGCTTTGTGTTTGAAGTTCAGTCCCCAGCATCTTGAGGTAGGGGAGGTGAAGACCCCCATCTTAAACCCCACAGACACAGAGTAGTCTGACTGTGCCAGTCAGTGTAGACAATAGGGATGTGTAAAACTGCCTCGGTCCAGTCCGGGGGATGTCCATTGCAGGGAAATTCAGCCCTCTTGGGGCTCGATGGATTTCCCCGGAGCCCCTGGCCCAGCTTGTGGATTTCATCTAAACCTTTCTCTTTAAAAATGGCAAGATACATAAATTGCGTAAGCAATTTGCATATCCTGGGCAAATGCATATTTAGTGTATTTTACATAAAGTGCAGTCATAAAGTGCTTAGTTATATGTACACTGCGGCTGCAATTTATACATGACTAAGCACCTTACAACAGCAACTTGTGTAAAATATGCTAATTACGGCCATAATTTGCCCAAGATATCCAAATTGCTTCTGCAATTTATGCATCTTGCCATTTTTAAAGGAAAAATTAAGACAAAATCCACGAGCAGTGCACTCCCCTTCTGTTCTGCCTGCTGGTGCCAACACCAGGGAAAGCCAGTCTGCTGTGGATTTTGGAGGTCGGACTCTTAGGAAACCAACTTCATTAAAATCTATTGAGGATTTCTTCAGCATCCATAGTAGACAATACCGAACTTGATGTGGCAATGGTCTAACTTGGTAGCAGGCAGCTTCCTATGTTTCTAAATTAATAGATTATTTAATCTCCTCTCCTTATTTTTTTTTTATCCTCCACGTTTCCCCTGATAAGCCTAAAGTTAGTTAGAAAGTGGTATCTTATATTTTGTTTTAAATGATACAAGGGATCAGATATATTAGAAAGGTTCCTCTTTATTAGCATCTAGCTTGACAGCCTGATAGTATTTTGGTATACTTGGATAAGCAAATACCACCTTAGTTTCTGTGTCTTCATAATATTACTAAAGTTACCCTGAGTTTCTTATTGTTCCAGGGGAAAAAATGTTATTAGTTTCCACCCTGTCACACAAATTTTCCTAGGAAATGAAACTGAAAACTCCCCCTTCCCCAAATAAACAAAATTTTAGGAAAACTAATCATTTTCTGTTTATTGAAGTCTCTGAACTGTGAATAACTATGGGTTTAATTGCACAGAGTCACGTATAAGCTATTTCCAGCTAGTGTTTCCTAAGACAGGAAGCCTGGTATCATGTCATCATGTCAAACGAACCAATCAGTGAATCCAAATATACTTTTATTGATGGTGAAATTAAGGTTCTCCAGAAGAATTTGTCATCTATGACAACCCCAGGTAATGATTCTTTTCAAACTATGATAGAATTAGGAATGCTTATGAAATCATGCTCTGCCTAATTTCTCTCTAGATTCTGGGCTTCCATTTCTCCAGAAATGTTCACCAGGCCAGAACTAACAATGTCAACATCTGTAGTTCTTCCACAGTTGTGTTTCTGGATGTGGGCTTTGTTTAAAGAGGATTGGTGCCAAGATCCAGACCTACATAAATGGAATAATTTTTTATCCCTAAAGTATCAGGTTATTTATTGATTGCTTTTATTTGTACCCTGCCTTTTCCCCAAAGAATGGAACTCAAGGCAGCTTACAGGCAGAATTAAAACTGATTAAAAGAATATATTTAAATACAATACAAACATAACAATAACAGAAAAAAATAAAAATAAAAACAGCATCCACACAACCCAACAGACCCACTTAAAGGCCAAAGGCATTCTTGAATAAAGCAGTCTTTGCCTACTGGTGGAAGGAATTCAACATCTACCCCCAGGTCAGCATGGGGCACTGCCATCAGGACCATGAAACAGGTGGTAGCAGTACCGTTAGGAAACTTTCAACCCCTGATAATGCCACATTTTGAATATGAAGTTTTCTAAGGCTGCAATCCTATACATACTTAACTGGATGCAAGTGCCATTAAACTCAGTGGGAATTTCTTCTAAGTAGACGTATCTAGGATTAGCGTGTAAAGAAAACTTTCGGTTTAGCCTTAATATATTGACACTTTCCTAAAACCCTTTGTTCTGCAGATAGAAACCTACCTAAGAGATGCAAGTGATTTTTTGAACCTCATTTTTGGATGGGGTTTTCACTTCTGCCCATACCTTGAAATTCCTGTGACTCACAGGTGGCAGCTTCTATGAAATTAGCTATTTCCATTGCCTTCTTAAGGACTGCAGGAATTTCTGAATAGTTTAATCTCTTACACCACAGATCAGTTGGCTCCTTAGAGCCATTGGTAGGGCGTTCCCAAAATGGCAGTCTTCTGTCAGCCTTTGGAGAGCAGCCCCACCATAAGTCTTAACTGTTTTTCCTTCCTTTTGGTTATACTTGTGAAATATAGCTACATAAATTTAAATATCAATTTCAATGCATGGATATGAAGTGTGTGTGTGTATATGAGAAAATACGGCTTTCTAAGAATTATATGTAAACTTCAACAAAAGCAGACCATATATCCATATAAATATCCATTCCGAAATAGCATCTATATACCACCTGTTCAAATATTGAAAGTGTTGTAAGGTCCTCAATCCACTGCATTATAGGAGGGGTCCCCTTCATGGATCACTGCCTTGTTGTGGCGAAGGGGCTTGTGTAACTCAGTGAAGCCATAAGCTATGCCGTGCAGGGCCACCCAAGACGGACAGGTCATGGTGGAGAGTTCTGACAAACTGTGGACCACTGGAGAAGGAAATGGCAACCCACTCCAGTATTCTTGCCAAGAAAACCCCATGGAACATATCACAAGGCTAAAAGAGATGACGCCGGAAGATGAGCCCCTCAGGTCGGAAGGTGTCCAATATACTACTGGGGAAGAGCAGAGGGAATTTCCAAGTAGCGCCAGAAAGAATGAAGTGGCTGGGCCAAAGCCGAAAGGACACTCAGCTGTGGATGTGTCTGGTGGTGAAAAGAAAATCCGATGCTGTAAAGAACAATATTGTTTAGGAACCTGGAATGTAAGATCAATGAATCAAGGTAAGCTGGAGGTGGTCAAACATGAGATGGCAAGACTGAACATCGACATCTTGGGAATCAGTGAACTAAAATGGACAAGCATGGGCAAATTTAATTCAGGTGACCATCATATCTACTACTGTGGGCAAGAATCCCTTAGACGAAATGGAGTAGCACTCATAGTCAATAAAAGGGTGGGAAAAGCAGTACTGGGGTACAATTTCAAAAATGACAGAATGATCTCAGTACGAATCCAAGGCAAACCATTCAACATCACAGTAATTCAAGTCTATGCCCCAACCACTGAGGCCGAAGAAGCTGAGGTTGATCGGTTCTATGAAGACCTACAACACCTTCTAGAACTAACACCAAAAAAAGATGTCCTCTTCATCATAGGGGATTGGAATGCTAAAGTAGGAAGTCAAGAAATCACCGGGATAACAGGCAAGCATGGCCTTGGGGTACAAAATGAAGCAGGACAAAGGCTAATAGACTTTTGCCAAGAGAACACGCTGATCATAGCAAACAGTCTTTTCCAACAGCACAAGAGGCGACTCTACACACGGACATCACCAGATGGGCAATGCAATATCGAAATCAGATTGATTATGTACTTTGCAGCCAAAGATGGAGAAGCTCCATACAGTCAGTAAAAACAAGACCTGGAGCTGACTGTGGCTCAGATCATGAGCTGCTTCTTGCAAAATTTCGGCTTAAATTGAAGAATGTAGGGAAAACCACTAGACCATTCAGGTATGACCTAAATCATATCCCTTATGAATATACAGTGGAGGTGAGGAATAGATTTAAGGGATTAGACCTGATAGACAGAGCGCCTGAGGAACTATGGACGTCTGATGAGGCTTTACAAGTAGCTGAGGAAAGAAGAGAAGCGAAAAGCAAGGGACAAAGGGGAAGATATATCCAACTGAATGCAGAGTTCCAGAGAATAGCAAGGAGAGACAAGAAGGCCTTCTTAAATGAACAATGCAAAGAAATCGAGGAAAACAATAGAATGGGAAAGACTAGAGATCTCTTCAAGAAAATCTGAGATCTCAAGGGAACATTTTGTGCAAAGACGGGCATGATAACGGACAAAGAAGGCAGGGACCTAACAGAAGCAGATGAGATTAAGAAGAGGTGGCAAGAATACACAGAAGAACTATACAGGAAAGATCTGAATGTCCCTGATAGCCATGATAGTGTGGTCACTGAACTTGAGCCGGACATCCTAGAGAGTGAAGTCAAGTGGGCCTTAGGAAGCATTACTAAAAACAAAGCTAGGAGAGATGACAGTATTCCAGCTGAGCTATTTAAGATCCTAAAAGATGATGCTGTTAAAGTGCTGCACTCAATATGCCAACAAATTTGGAACACTCAACAGTGGCCTCAAAACTGGAAAAGGTCAGTTTACATTCCAATTCCAAAGAAGGGCAATGCCAAAGAGTGTTCAGACTACTGTACAATTGCGCTCATTTCACATGCCAGCAAGGTGATGCTCAAAATCCTACAAGCTAGGCTTCAGCAGCATGTGAACTGAGAACTACCGGAAGTACAAGCGGGGTTTCGAAGAGGCAGAGGAACTAGATAACAAATTGCCAACATTCGCTGGATCATGGAGAAAGCAAGAGAATTCCAGAAAAACGCCTATTTCTGCTTCATTGACTACGCTAAAGCCTTTGATTGTGTGGATCACAACAAACTGTGGCAAATTCTTAAAGAGATGGGAGTACCAGACCACCTAACCTGTCTCCTGAGAAACCTGTACGAGGGACAAGAAGCTACAGTAAGAACCGGACATGGAACAACCGATTGGGAAAGGAGTACGACAAGGCTGTATATTGTCGCCCTGCTTATTTAATTTATATGCAGAGTACATCATGAGAAACGCCGGTTTGGATGAATCACAGGTCAGAATTAAGATTGCCGGGAGAATTATCAACAACCTCAGATATGCAGACGATACCACCTTAATGGCAGAAAGCGAAGACGATCTAAAGAGCCTCTTGTTGAGGGTGAAAGTGGAGAGTGCAAAAGCTGGTTTGAAACTCAACATTAAAAAAACTAAGATCATGGCATCTGGCCCCATCACTTCCTGGCATATGGAAGGGGAAGAAATGGAAGCAGTGACAGATTTTATTTTCTTGGGCTCCAAGATCATCGCAGATGGTGACTGTAGCCATGAGATTAAAAGACACTTGCTCCTTGGCAGGAAAGCTATGGCAAACCTAGACAGCATAGTAAGAAGCAGAGACATCACCTTGCCGACAAAGATTCGTATAATCAAAGCTATGGTTTTCCCAGTAGCAACGTATGGATGTGAGAGCTGGACTGTAAGGAAGGCTGAGCACCAAGGAATTGATGCCTTCAAACTGTGGTGCTGGAGAAGACTCTTATGAGTCCCCTGGACTGCAAGGAGGTCAAATCAGTCAATCCTAAAGGAAATCAACCCTGAGTGCACCTTGGAAGGACAGATACTGAAGCTGAAGCTCAAATATTTTGGCCACCTAATGCGAAGAGAAAACTCCCTGGAAAAGACCCTGATGCTGGGAAAGATTGAAGGGAAAAGGAGAAGGGGATGGCAGAGGATGAGATGGCTAGATAGCATCACCGATGCAATGAATATGAAGAGCACACTCCAGGAAAGAGCGGAGGACAGGAAGGCCTGGCGTGCTATGGTCCATGGGGTCACGAAGAGTCGGACACGACTTAATGACTGAACAACAACAACAATAGGAGGGGAGCATGTATCCTTCCAATGTTGTAATATCAGTCTTTCAGCTGTCAAAAGGATGTGGAGAATCCACTTGGGCTGACCTTTCATTAACTTCCAGGAAGCAGGTAGATAATTTAAGAAGACATGTACATCAGTAGATATTCCAACACAAGGTTTATCCATATAATAACCGCCTGCCCCTAAAAGGCAACTATTGGGCACTGCCAAAATATACAGTTAAAAGAAGCATTAGCTGTGTTACACCTCCAGCAATTAGTTGACTTAGACAAACCCTTATTAAAGAGATGCTGCAGCATCCAATGGAAAAAGAGCTTTTGCTGGATAAGGTGTAACCTGACACCCATAGACACTTCAGATACAGATGCTAAAGCGATGATCCATTGATCCATAGACAAAATGGGACAATCCACTTCCTATTTATTTTTGCTTAAGACCCTGTGTATCATATTTGTTCACCAAATGTAAGTATTTATAAACATGGATCATAGCAGATATAACTGATTGACCTCAGTAAGTGCTTCCAATAGTGAAGGAGATTCTGAAACTGTAAAAGCAGCAGGGCCAAGCCTAGATTCTAACAAATGTTGCAATTGCCAGTATTGCCGTTCAGCCACAGCCAGCAAATCATATTTGGCACACAAAGCCGAGAATGACAAAACTGTTGATCCAAGGCAAAAATCAACTTATCCATCTATATCTACCACAAAACATTTTCTTTTCCTGTTTTTTGTTTTGCTGAAATTTCACAATAATATTTTTTTAAAATAATGTTTGTGAAATCTAAATCTCTGTGGAATCTCCAGGGCTTTTGATGCAAAATGTTCTGGTAACAGAGCCATAATGTCAGAAAAGGATTTGTAGCATGGCTTCTCTGTATACATCAAGTAAGGCTGTGCACTGCTTTGGCCCAAAGCCTGAGTTCCGAGATGAAGCAGGGTGTTTCGGGCCACTTTGTGCTGCTTCCGAGGTGAGGCGGGGGGGGGGCATGAAATGGCTTGCTCCGAAGTGGAGGGGGCATGTCAGGTTGCTCCAAAGTGCTTCAGCGGGGCTTTGGAGTGATCTGAAAGTCCAGCCATGCCACCGCCCAGCCCCCAGCTCCTTACCTGGGGCCTCGGGATGTGCACCAGCAGCCCTCTTCCTATTCTAGGGAGTCGCCATTGTCAAAATGGCAACTCCCTCTATTTCCGGAAATAGATCCTGCGCCAATTGCATTTGAAAAAACAGGGAGTTACCATTTCAACAATGGTGACTCCCTGGAACAGGAAAATGGCTGTTGGCATGCATCCCAAGGGCCCAGGAGCTGGTAGAGGCAGTGGTGGCAGTGATGATTACTTGGAGCAGGAAGATGGCTGCTGGCACACATCCTGAGGGGCCAGGTAAGGAGCTGGGGGCTCGCATGGTGGGGTGGGTCGGGGCCTTCCCAAAGCAAACCAAAGCAAAGCGGGCTCACCATGGAAACCCTGAAGCGGCCTCTGAGGCAGATCAGGGGGTCCCTGCACAGCCTTACTGTCAAGCTACAAAGAAAGTGGAGTGTCTGCCCCCCCACCCCGAATATGGCAGCAACGCAGGCACTTTCTTTTCCACCTCTGAGGTGGTATGGAGGGCGAAATATTGCTCAAGGCACTCAACATATTGACCATTCGACCAGTCTTCTACAGTATTGTATTTAAGGGCAACCCCTAGACCAGACAGAGAGAGAGAGCGCGATCTGGAAGTAAGAAGGCCTGTGCATGCACGTGTGTGCGTAGGGTTTAGTTTCAAGAGGAGAGGCCTAGTTTTGTATACCAGAAGAAGCACAAATAAAGCATCTGTTGAGTTCCTCAACTGGATCACGGTTTTCTCTGAAAAAGAACCTGCCTACCTGAGCCATTGGATTAGGTCAAAAAGCTACATATCATCATATACTCTTTGTGGGATCCTATTTTAAAAATGTAATTTTCATGAGGCCACCTCAGACACCTCCACAACTCTCTTACTTGAGGTTAGAACTTAGGACCAGTCTTATAGCAAGGCTTCTAGGCCTATCACAATCCAACTACCCAGTCTCTTAACGCAGTCCCAGTAGTACAATCTTATTCTCATGTGTGTCCCATTGATCACTCCTGGACACAGCACTGTAGCAACAACTTTATTAGGCAGCGGTGCCAGTACAACACTCCCACTGCCTGAGGTGGGAAAGCAGACACGGTGCTGCCACCCACCATTGTTGTAAATTTATAGACATATTTACAGATTTTAGGAGTGTTTTAAACTGTTAATGTTTTGCAAGGATATTTCTATTACAGCCCCCAAGGAAGGAAAGTCCTTTCTGAAACATAATAAACATTTTTTTCAGGCACCGGAGAATATTTTCTCTTCTGTTTTGGGACACGTGGTAGCGGTGGTGGCAGTAGCAAAGGGAAGAAGCACAGCAGTGGCAGGTCCTCCTGGCAGGTGTTGGGAGCGCACAATTTGCCACTCCTCACAGTCCGCCGCCTGAGGTGGGGCCCTCACCCTACTTCATGGGAGGGCCAGCCCTGTTAGGCAGACATGTTGCTTGCTTGCCTGTTTGCTTTGTTTTGAAGCCTCCTAGAGGCTTCTTATGGAAATATGCCCAACATGGATATTGATAAAATATAAAACGCCATGTTGGAATGGTTTCATGCATGTTTCTCTCCCAAAAGGCACATGGGAAAGCTTGGCTCCCAAATCTGTTCTGGAAAGTGAGAAGCAACCCTTAGAACTCCAAAGGAGCTAGGAGCTGGCCATGATCTTTTTTCCTCATGGGGGACTACTCTTCATGACCTCTGCTCCCTGAAATGGTGCAGTCCACTCTACCACCTCAGGATTCTACCATCTCATTCTGCTGCATATGTAGACCAGGTCAGAATAAGGAAGGAATAAGGGTAATGTCCTGAGAGTGGATGGTGCCACTATCCTACAAATAGAAATTAGCACAGCAGAAAGCAGGGGAAACAAATGTGATGCAAAGAAGGTGTGTGTTTGTTTGATGTGGGGCTGTATGCTCCTGCATAATGATTTTTTAAAGTAAAAACAAAACACATCAGGGAAAAAAAGGTTCTAATCCAGCCTGCTCCCTGAATGGTAGTTCTTGTGGAGAAGTGTTTCTGTTTTTATGTAGGGGAAGCTTTCAAAAATGTGATCTCCACTTGTAGTTGGAAATGGTACAGTCCAATCTGCCACCTCAAGATTCTATCACTTCGTTCTATGGCATGCTTAGACTAGGCCTATGTTATCTTCAAGATCAGCTTTAAGATCCTGGTTTCTTCATTGGCAGTTGGTGGTGGTGGTGCGCGTGTAGCTGTTGTTTCATCTTTAGTCTATGTTTGTGCTGCAATTAACTTCTCCCTGTGATTTCAAACTTCCCTTGGAAGTGAACTTTTGCTTTCATTTGACAAATAATTGCTGTTTAGGAACGCCACTGTGTTTATTTGCATACTTCGTACGGCATAGGCAGGCAGTGATGATAGCAGGTTCCCCTTTCTAGTCTTGTGTACTCTTGACTTTAAGGCAGGCTGAATCATGAGTGGGTGACAGAGACATTTAGTCTCATTGCCCTTTGGGGTCTTGACGTACAATGAGACTACCCAGGAGTAAGATTTAGCTTCTTGCAACCATTGTCTTATTTTCCATTGGCCACTAAGTTTAGAAGTCTCCATTTGATTATGGTTTTCTCATTCTGTTCTGTCCATGTTTACAGAACTGTAGGTGAAGGATGTGCTGTAAGTTTTTTTAATGGATTTAGTATTCCTCTAAGGTTTACCACTTGGAGGGGATAAGTGTTCATTGTGATACTTTAGTCTAGAGAGCACCCACTGGGTCACAGGTTTCAAAATGCCAAGGGGGACCCAGACTGAGTACCTTTATAACTTTTGGGGAGGGTCTTTGTAGTAGAGCATTTATTTTGCCCACTGGTCAATAAATGTTAGAGTCATATTTTCATATGAGTTTTTAATATTCACCTTGCTGATATTATTTTAGTTATGCTCCACTCCATTATATGTAACTAAAAATAGCAACTATTACTACTACTACTTTAATATTTACAGTCTATCGCCCACAGACATACAGAATAAAATAATATAAAATACATATTGAAAAATGAAGTGCATAGAAATTCAAGAGCAGAATCATGAAAGAATAATAGAGGGTCTGTTCTGGGTAGCTACAATAAAAAAAGCAACTTGTTCTTTACTTGAGATGTTAGAACTCTTAAGTAAAATAATGAACAAAAATTCTAAAGATCGTCTGGGAAGGGACTGCATAATAGAATCAATCAAAGTTTCTCTAGCCCTTTGATACAAACTCCAATTGAAGAAGATATGCAGAACAGACTCCACTTGTCCATTGTTGCAAGGGCAATATTTCTTATTGACTTAAATTTTATTATATCTACCTTCTAGAAGCTTAGAGGGTAGAATATTGCACCAATCCAGAAAAAAATGCTCTCCTATATTTAGGGATAGATAACCAGTTTAAATAGGACATCCCATTTTTAAAGTTTGGGCCAGGCAAACTTAACAATCAAGGAGAGCATGGACCCTGTTCTGCTCCCTAGTGGTCTTGAAAATCAATTATCCATTAACCTCTGTTTAACAATAAATTGGGTCTCTCCCAATTCATAGGTAGCAAATACTAAGGAGACAGCCCCACTGAAACAACTTTCTGCACCACTTCCTTCTTCCAGGCAGGCTTGTAAGAATCTGTCATCACTTGGAATACAAAGAAATTGAGGGTAAGCAAGAGACAGCATCAAAGCCAAAAATGGATGGAATATATCCAAGCCAAACAATTTCGGGCAGAATCCTATGGCTGCTAGTCAGTGGCTAGATGGCCATAGGATAGGTCGGTTCCCAGGAACCGACCTTGGAGCTCATTCCCTGAGGTCAGTTCCCTGAGAACCGACCTCCACCCTCTCCCACGCTGCCTGGTAGGCAGCATGGATCGGCCTGTGCTCCGCACTCATAAGAGGAGTGCAGAGCAGTGAAAATGGGGTGTTCCTGGGGGCGGGCTGGGGCAGGGAGGGTGGAAGTGCCATTCTGACACTTCCTATGCATCGTCTGGCATCTGCCCCCGCCGCTCCACCTTCTCACACCTAGACAGTTGAAATTGGCTGTCTAGCCACGAATGCAGGGTGGCTGAAATGCAGAGGGGATGATCCCTTCTGCACTGCTCCTGTCCTGCATTGGATAGGTGGTTGCCTCTGAGTTCAGAGGCAGCCGCCTATCCCAATAGGATTGCGCCCTTAAGGAGTTAAGGCTGGCTTCCAGATAACAGTAGCACACCTGGCACACCAAATATTGATCTGAGAAAGTGGAATTGAATCTTTTGAGCATGGAAAACAGATAGATGTTTCAAAAGGGATCTAGGATAAATTTTGGAATTAAAGATACGGATGGCCATAGGAACCAAGTGGCCACTGTTTGAGGGGAAAAAAGGCACATACTAGCCTCCATATTTTGTTCAGCCTCGGTCTTTGCAAATCTCCCCTGGGCTATCCAGTTAGCAGCTTCATGGAGCCAAATACCCAAATATTTATACGAATCAACTCGATCAAATCTATGATCAAGGGAATCTAGGAGGAGGTGCTGATCAAATTGGCAGATGACACAAAATTGGGCAGGATAGCTAATACTTTGGAAGACAGAAACAAAATTCAAAGTGATCTTGATAGACTGGAGCGCTGGGCAGAAAACAACAGAATGACATTTAATAGGGATAAATGCCAAGTTCTGCACCTAGGAAAAAGAAACCAAATGCACAGTTACAAGATGGGGGATATGTAGCTCAACAACACTACAAGTGAGAAGGATCTTGGAATTGTTGTAGATCACAAGCTGAATATGAGCCATCAATGTGACGTGGATGCAAAAAGGACAAATGCTATTTTGGGCTGCATTAATAGAAGCATAGCTTCCAAATCCCAGGAAGTACTAATTCCCCTCTACTCAGCACTGGTTAGGCCTCATCTGGAGTACTGTGTCCAGTTCTGGCCACCACACTTTAAGAAGGATGCAGACAAACTGGAGAGGGTTCAGACGCGGGCAACAAAGATGATCAGGGGACTGGAAACAAAGCCCTATGAAGAGAGACTGAAAGAACTGGGCATGTTTAGCCTTGAGAAGAGAAGACTGAGGGGAGATATGATAGCGCTCTTCAAGTACTTGAAGTTTTGAAAGGTTGTCACAGAGAGGAAGGCCAGGATCTCTTCTTGATCATCCCAGAGTGCAGGACACGGAATAATGGGCTCAAGTTACAGGAAGCCAGATTCCGGCTGAACATCAGGAAAAACTTCCTGACTGTTAGAGCAATACGACAATGGAACCAATTACCTAGGGAGGTGGTGGGCTCTCCCACACTGGAGGCATTCAAGACAAGGCTGGACAGCCATCTGTCAGGGATGCTCTGACTTGGATTCCTGCAGTGAGCAGGGGGTTGGACTCGATGGCCTTGTAGGCCCCTTCCAACCCCACTATTCTATGATTCTATGATTATGCAGCACCCAGGAATATCTGACCTTCTTCTTAGAGAATACCACAACTTTAGATTTTGAATAATTAATGGTTAGAAGATTTTTTTTTTTTACAATAATCAGCAAACCCAGTCAATAATTGCTTGAGACCTATTCATGGTTGCAAAATTAGAACTTCATCAACTGCATAAAGAAGAATAGACCTGATCTTAGGAAGATGAGATAATATTGAAGGAGGGGAAACCAGCCAAATTAAGCAAAGTGGGGTTGAGAATGCATCCTTGCCTAACTCCTCAGGAGGAGAAAATTTCCTCAGAAAAGTGGCCATAATTGCTACAATGTACCTGAGTATATTTATTATGGTATAGTGCACAGATCAGAAACAGTAACCTCTTATCAAGGGAATACAGCTCTAGTTTATTCCAAAGACAGTCATGAAATGTGGAGTCAAAAGCGGATTTTAAATCAATAAAGGCCGTAAATGATTTACCTAGGGATGTTGTGGGTGTCTGATATGGGGGTAGAGTCCATGGACCCTGCCAGCCATACCACACAAGCCACTACGCAGCCTGACAAGCACTTGGCAACTGCCACGCAGCTGCCTGGTCCCTTAGCAAGCCACCATTTTGCTCGAAAATGGTGGCTTGTTATTTTGTGTAAAAGGCCTTTTACGGAAATGGTGGTCGTAAAGCCGCCTTTTACGTAAGATTAGAGGCAGGTGGCAGTGAGAGTCTGATGATCACGGACATGAGTAAGTCCATCCATCCATAAATTTACCTCCTTTAGATTTAGGGTATTTGTCTGCTAAGTGAGCAAAAACCAAGCAATGATCTAGGGTAGACTAGCCAGACTTAAATCCAATTTGCTCCAAGGGTTTAGAATTTTGAGTGAGAGAAGCCACAAGCAGCATTTGCTATGATTCCCTGATTTCTTCTCTTTTTATGATTTAAAAGTGAGGTAACTGACATTCATTGTTTGCATGATAGACACTATATACAGAATTAATTCTCTTCCTGAGCCTTGCATACTCCCCATCAAACCAGTTGTTTGCAGTTATGGATGGTTCTTTCAAGAGGCAAATAGTTTGAAGATGAGTGTGTAGATCTTGGACTACCATCTCAAAATTAGAAACACCCTCCGCAGGGGAGTATAAACAGTAATTGTTCTGAGAGTATCTATTACATAAGGTGACTCAACAAACCCATAAACCACATCCCCTGTTAGACCATTTGATTTCCAGAGTTTCCAGAAACAATTAAATTTGAAGGTGGAAGCTATTGCAATTTTAGCTTTCAAGTCCCTGATAATAGAAGGGATAACTCTAATGGAAGATGGTCACTATCAGTATGCTCAGCAACTTGATAGCAACCCAGATTTTTCAATTCCTTAAGGATAAGAAAGTAATCAACTATGCTGTATTCCCGAGGAAGCAAATGTAAATTCATCCGACTCATCATTGGGACTTAAGTCATTGAGAATACACAGATAATTTGAGACAAATTGAAGGAGACCGATACCCGAAGAATTGACATATTTATGTTTAGAGTACCGTGAGCCACTCGTATGTTGCTCCTTAATAGCAGCAGATGGACTTATAGTAGCAGGGTCCTGCAGATAAGTCCCCATCCTTGTATTGAAATCTCCTGCAAGGATTGGAAGAGCACAAGGAAATTTAGTAAGCTGTTCCATATAATAGTATTCAGCTTTAAGCCAGTTTGTCATAGCAAGATCACCCTCTTTACAGGTCACAGGGGCTAAACAGATATTGAACAGCAGTAAAGTCAGCTGGAGGGGCCTTTTTTCCAGGGTCAATGCTGACATAAATGAATCACAGTTGGGTAATTCTGTTATTGTGACATCCAACGAGGAGGAGTTTAGAAAGCTCAGTCCTAAAGTGGCCCTACTCTTTCCCCTACGAGGAAGTGAAGGTAGACAATAAATCACAAAGCCATTCACATATATACCATCACAGTACCATGCCTCTTGGAGTAAGATTATACCAAGCCCATGTAGGTAATCTAGAAATTTTTGGTTCCTTCATTTGGACTTCTACCCAGCAATATTCTAGGATACAAGTTTTAAAAACCTCCCCACTGCCTCAGTCAATTTAATTCTATGATTCTATCCAGATCTTCTCCAAGGTACCCACAAACATTGCTAAGAGGCAGGGAAGCCAATGAGCTTGGGCATTCTTTCATGTGTCTCCAAGTGCAACACTAAGGGTGTACATAGTGGTGCAGCTCTTTGCATGACAGTGAGGTGTGCCCAGAAGAAACAGCAAAAAGTGATGTAAGCTTAAATGGCGAGCTGGGGAACCAACAGGGTATGCTCACGCATGCACACTTCCCCCTCTTCCCAGGCTGCTGCCTCTGGCTGCCACACCCTAAACACCTGAGAGGAAATAGCAGAAGTTGGTAGTGGCTTGAGTGACAGGCTGGGGAACCAACAGGGTACACACACACAAAGGTCACTTTCCTCCCAGAAACGACTAGTCAACATATACTTTTTAATTAGTCCTGGCAAGAAATAAGAGCAACGAATAGTTTAATGTGTTATAATCTGAAGGACTCCTTGAAACATTCTTCAGTTAAACATAATCCAGATAGTTGGCTGAAATTTTAAAACAAAGAAAGAAAATGCACAGCATCCATAACTTTACATTTATACAGTTAAACTCATTGCTATAGGTGATAGCCATATACCTGTTAGGACTTAGTATTTTATGACTTTTAGCAGCCAGGGTCATGCTTCCCGATTCTGTGGTCAGAGGATGGAAACTTACAAATGCCTCCAGAGGAAGTGTATGGGCCCTTGTGGCTGGTTCTATAATGTTCCTGTTCTGTTCTCTGATGAGGAGTGCTTCCTTCTTTGCTGCTTATATTTCCCCCTCTAGTTATGTAAATTCAACAACAGTGATGTTTGGACCGAAATTAATTACTAGGAATTCATCAAGATAAACAGCTGTTCTGTCTCAGGCACAGAAACTAGGAACTGGCGTTTGGAAATGGCCACAGTTGATACTACCATTAGGCAGTGTGAGGCAGCAGCCTCAGGCAGCGAATTCTGGACATGGTGGTGGTGGCAGCGTCGGGGCAGTGGGGGGAGCGGTGGTGAGATTTTGGAGGACAGAAGTTTGTGTGTGCCATGCATCATGTCCTGTCCCCCGCCCCTTAGGTGTGGTGGAGAAAGTTGTCCTATTGCCAGTGTTGAAGCAAGATTCAGCTGCTAGTTTGGTCAGCTTCTGTTCATGGAAGGGATGGGGTATATTTTCCTTTGCCTCAGGTAGCAAAATGTCCTGGGATGGCCCTGGAAATGCCATTGAGATGGTCTGGAATTTCTACATTAACTCTTCTAAGTTCATTTTGATGCCACTAAGGAGGGACGGAAGCAGCAAGCTCAATAAGGACTTCCCTTTCATAGGTGACACTAATTGTTTGTCATCAGGTGTTAACAATATTGCCCCAGATTAGTTTATCTATGTCATGGTAGTTAAATCCTAAGGTAACAGCCCAAAGCATGCATTCTTCTACAGAGTGCGAACCATTATATTATTTACACAGCAAGGTTCAATTAAATAAGTCAGCAAATTCATATTCAATAAAGAACTGTTGATAATTTATGTAGGCATTATGTTTATTCCCTTTTGTGAATTTGCTTCCACCTTTACTCATGGAAGGAGTTATGAAGAGTTATGAGGTTGTCATCATGTTATAATTATTTGCCCTTACCCGGCTTGCCTGAAAAACAATTACTTTTCAGAGCGTGTAGCAGCAGACAGCCAATAAGACACAGTGGCTAGAGCATGTGGGATTGAAGTGTGTGAAACTCAGGCTCAAATCTCTGCTCTCTTTGCCTAACCAAGCTCATAGGTTTGTTGTGAAAATACAACAATAAAAACCCCATGTGTCGTGTGCCACTTTGAGCGGTTCAGATGAAGGATCAATACAAATAGAAAGGAATTAGATGTTACTAATTTAGATGTTACTAATGTTGCCTTCCAAGAATTTCATGCCCCAAATATCCTTTAAGCAGTAGTGTAGTGGCAAATTCAGAAGTGCAGTGTCCCTTCATGATAGTCACAGCCACGCCCCCTTCTAAGATTATACAACTTTGTAAGATTATACAATAAAAATGAGCTTTCAGTCATTTTGGAGTTCTGTTGAGTGATGAATGCAGGCTGAGGGCATGTCTTTTTGAGATTCAGCAAGAAGGAGGCAATAATAGCTCCCAGAAGTTCCAATTGATCACCCACAGTGCCATTTTGTGGCCTCTGCAACCACTGACTTCATAGGGTTTTTTTTTTTTCATGAGTCCAGAATCTACAGTTCAGTCATCTCTTATGGTGTTTTAGTTGGATCCAGACTTAGTCATGATTAGAGTAGACTCACTGAAATCAGAGGACCTTAAGATAGTCATAAGTCATGACTAACTTTTCCCATTGATTTCAGTGAGTCTGCTTTAAGCAAGACTAAGTCTAGATCCAACCCTTTATGTGGCCTTCTGAGCAATGTCTCAACCTTGGGGAAATCACAGTACACAAAAGCACTCCTCTAGACCCACATTCTCTTGTTCGAGAAACAACGGCTACTGCCACTGCTAATGATGATATCCTCAAAGCCACACAGCAAGGGCAAGCTCAAGGTCATGTTGGGCCCCAGAGTAGCTGTCCCTAGTGAGCCTCCTACTCTGCCCCCAGTATTGAACTCACATACAACATACACACATACAGAGAGAGAGAGAGAGAGAGAGAGAGAGTCAACAATGTTCAATAATAATGCAAAAACATTTTTCACTACATACTTTAGTGGAAATCGTCTTTCATGCTTTCCTGGAAACAACAGACTTATATCTCTTCCATGGTAGAAAACTCAAATACAAACACAAGCTTCTCCTTCTATAAAATACAGTGCGCAGACACAGAAAACATAAACACACATTGATGCACTCTCTCATACACACACATACACACACACACACACGCTCAAGAAAGAGACATAAACTGACTCACTGCCTCTTTCAGATGCAATGCCAAACAGGCTGTTTTGTTATTATAAAGAAATCAAAGAGGCCTGTCAGGAATCCATGACTGTTTATACCCCATTAACTTCTAGGGGCCTGCACCTGCCTTTTTTTTTTTTTTTAATGTAACCTCCTCAAGACCATGTACTGTGCAGTGGTACCTTCCCCAGTTTCCCTCCCACTAAGCGCACAGGGAAAAGCAGAAGGAAAAACCCAGAAAGGCTGCAGGAGCTTTTTTAGACTCAGCCGCCTCCTCCTCTTCTCTCTCTCCCCCCTCCCTTTCTTCCATCTCCTGGCTGGAGCTTTTGTTTTTCTTCTCAGCTCTCTATTTCCATGTTGGAGAGGGGGAGAGAAAGGCAGGATCAAGAGGAGGGGAAGGAAGGGGAGTGTACAAAGTCGGGCGCGCTCTCCATGCAGACAGCCAAGATGAAGGAGGGAAACATACCACACAAGCCCCCAACTCCCTTTCTCCTTCCCACAGCAACTACAGCTCCCTCGCCTTGTAGCCTTCTGCTAACCTGGCATCCATGGCTGCAGGGAGCTGCTCCAGCTGCTGTCGCCAGCAGCAACAGCAGCGCCCGCTCACAACAGCATCACAGGCTCTTCCAGCCGCCTGCCCCACAGTGGTAGGCTGGGAGTGGGAGGGACCTGGCTGAGACCTGGCTCCAAAAAAAGTCCCGGGTTTTTGTCCCTGTGAAACCCCCCACCACTGCACCACTGCCTTTAAGCCATGCAAATACTCATCACCCCAGTTCATACGAATGTTTCTCTAAGCAGTTTTTGATTCACATACCTATTCATATTTAAACAACAGCAGCTGACCCTCTTAGATGTTTTCAATTGGGAATAATGAACATGTATGAGTGTGAGGGAGAACAGCACTGCAATAGCAGGCTGAACCATTAATTCTAACATTGTGCATTAATTCTAACATCTATCAAAGAACTTCAATATGCACAGCTGTTATAGAGATGATGCAGGTTGGGAGTCTAGCATCCCACTGTGATGTCATCCTTTCCACCCTACCATGTGTTCGTTATACCCAGTTTGAACATGTGTAAGCGGCTCCTGCCATCTGCACATGTGGACCAGCCATATGACAGACTCTGGGCTGGTTCGCACCATCAGTGGCCAGCAGCATGGCTTAAATAAGCCATGGTGCCTTTTGGTGTGTGCCAACCACCACTGTGAAGATTCAAGCCACAGCGGGCAGTCACAGCGGCTTATTGTACTGTGTGAACCTGGGCAGAGTGGCTTGTTACCATGCCAAGCAAGCAACCCCAGAACCCAAGAACAGCCCATAGCGTTGCCCTTATTTTCGCCGTAGTCTACGTAAACATTTACGTAGACTACAGCGACCAAATAAGGAACGGGAATGGCGGCTCCCTATGGGGGCCGCCATTATCCGTACGCGCTTTTTTTTTTTTTTAAGTCACCCGTGATAGGCTACGTGACGATTGACGTAGCCTATCACGGCTGACTTTGCAAATCTAGCCGTGATAGGCTACGTGAATCGTCACGTAGCCTTTCAGGGGGCGTTTTTTTTTTTTCTTTGATTGCAATGGCGGTGGCGGCAGCCGGTCGAAAGACCGGCTGCCGCTCCCGCCCCGCTCGAACACCCGCCAAACCGCCGGCCAGACCAGCCACCGGGAGGGACATTCGGTGAAGGTAAGTCCCGTCCCGGGGGGTGGGTGGGGGGCGGGGGGGGGTTCGGAGGATTTCTCCCCGAAACTTGTTTGGGGGGCCGAACACGTTGGCGCTCGGCCCCCCGAAGTTTCGGGGAGAAATTCTCCGCCATCCCTAGTTCTGTGTGTCTCTAAGGGGATATCGGCATACCCCTCCTAGAGGGAACGAACTTAAGCATAATTTGTGCAACACTGTCAGGGGTGTTTCTGAGCTCAGGGAGTAGGATAGCAGTTCAGATTCTGAAGAAGAACCGTCAGACATGGGAGAGGTGTTTTCCCAGGCTAGTCCAGATATGAGTAGGCCTGCTTCTCAGGTTACAAACATCCAGATGGCTGAGCATGAGGGTCCCTCCTCACCCGCCTCACTCCGTGAGAGGCAGCGAACAGGAGGAGGTGCGGTTTGGGAGGATGACCTAATAGATGCCAGACACAGGCGTAGAGCAAAGAGAGAGAAGGCAGGGGCAGAACTTAGTCTACCCGATTGGCCTTGCGTGCAAAGCTGCACTTAGAGGCCTCATGAAAAGAGAGGGACCTCTCCCCCTTAATTTAGGCTAGCCAGACCACCTCCCTCTTCAAATGGTGGGCAACTCTCATAAATTCCATTTGAATCCCCTGCAAATCCCTACATCCCTACAAAGGCATTCCTTTGTAGATGGAAAGTCTCTGAGAATTTGCATCTGTATGACCCTATAAGTAATGGATTAAAAGCTATAGACTGAAGCCTCTTGTTCTGTGTATGTTTGGGCGTTGAAGTAAAATGGAGGCTAAGGGAATCCTGACAGTTCTCTTCTTTGGGGTTGTATTTTTTTTAAAAAAGAAGCTTCCTATGTAACTGCTCCCATTCTCTTCTTTTTGTCATACTTCATAGCAAAATGACATTATAGCAGCTATTGATAAAGATTATGTGTGTGGTCCAAAGTTACACACTTTGATGGTCAGTTGATTTCAGTGGGGTAATTCAGCACATATACTGTGGCTTCATTTCTGCTATGGAGATCATTGGAATTTCAAAGTACTGAGCTTTGGCTGAATCATACCCTATATTCATTTGTAACTTCTCAGATAACTTTCTTATGCAAGAGATTCTGCAGTTTTGGAACTTTGTTCTGTGTTATCTTCCTTACTTTAGAAATCCATATAATTTGGGAAGTTGCCCTCCTTTCCTCATTGCACTGGAAAAATTTGCATAGAAGGATACATTTGGGTCAGATGAGCAACTTCCTTTCTAGGCCAGAGGGGGAAAAACATGCATGCATTTGATGTGGTGTATTTTTATATAGAGAGGCTCTCATTAGCTAGACCAGTAGGGGAAGTATCTTGTGCTGTAGCTATTGATGTAAAGATCTCAGTTTTCTAATGTAAAGGAAACTATGAAAAATAGAAACTCCGTTCTGCTCTTATCAGGTCAATACCCACTGCAGTCCGCTGTAAGTAGCCAAACAAGAAATGCCTTCTCTAAGAGAAGGGGAAAATCACATTTGGCACATAGCATTAATGCATAAGATCTCATATTATTAACAAAATTGGGAGGAAAGGTTACAAGAAAAGGATTCTTAAGATCCATGAGACAAATTTATTCAGTACTGGAGATAAAAGAATAGTTATTGGAATATAGGGAAAGAAGTATTAGAAGTTGTTTAAAAGTGGAAGAAGGATTGATTATCTATCTATCTATCTAATCTATGACAGAAAGAAAATAATTAAGGGAGATATTGAACTGAGGAAGTATGATTAAAAAACAGATTATGCAATGTACTTATCTTGGAATTGGTTTGTATCAAGATTTCTCCCTTCTTGTAACTAGGTATTATTAATAAATACATTTTAAAACATGCATCAAGGGAATATATAAGGGACTTAGTAGTTAAATAGGAAGACTGTTTTAAAACAATACTGAATTCATTATATACTCTAACCATATTTACTCAAATATAGCTCTATTTATGCTGAATCATCTTGAAATCAACAGGAGTTAAGATCACCCTGCAAGAGTTCATCTACATGTAGTGCCCTGTAAAGTGGTGTTAAGACTTGTGGAAAGGAGAGGCATACATATTTCAGGGCAAAGCTTCTCAAAGGAATGTGCAACTATCATTGCAAGAAAACTATGTGGTTGGGCTTGCCTCAGGCCTGTTTGCCTTTTTTGTTCTTTTGAGAACTTATAGTCACTATCAGCTTTCCCATCATTGGCTCCTAAATCATCTTCACTGCCAAAATCTTCATCTGCTGAGTATGAATCGTTTATCTTTGTCTTCAGGTCCTTTTCTGAGTCCTCACTGTCCTCCTGAGAATGCTTTCCAAACCGCCTCTTATTTTTTGTTTCCTTTGGTGATTAATGGATTGTTTTGGCTGGAGGAGCTGAATCTCTGCCATTTTCTTCATCTGCATCATCAGATTCCTGAAACTGTGAGTAGTCTGTCACCTTTTTGTTCCTGATGGGCCTAGACATCTTGGCTGGTTCAAGTGAGGCCCTGAGGTGGATGCTAGCGACTCAGGAGGCAAAATAACCGAGCAGGGTCGGTGCCATTCTTGCTCACCCTCTGTCGGTCCCTGGGTCCAGTGACTCAGGCCACCGCCTGACATGGCAACCTGACCCAACTGCATCCTATGTGGCTTGAACCCAGTCTCTCTTAGTACACAAGCAAACAGAGGTTCATGACATGTTGCTGCTCTCCTAGTTTGTATGTAGTCACTGGCACTGGCAGGTTTGGGGAGCCCTGGGCAAGATGCTTTCTGTGGGGGTCTCCACTGCCCTGCTATTTCTCTCTTGCCTCTTCCTGGTCAGTCACTTGCTTGCTCCCCCCACCCCACTTTAATCAGGCAGCAGCAGGAAAGGAACAAACAGATCCCTTTCCCTTCCTTAAAAAGCCCCAAAACATTTTACAGAGGTTGTCGGAGCAAAGTTTCGTACACTCAAGAACCTCTGTCTGTACAAAGTTTGGAGGTGGTGGTGGAGGAGACAGGAAAAGGGAGCCATTTTTTACCTTCCTCCCCAGTCTTCTCCATCCCTCTGTCCCTGTCTCTTGTCTTCTGCCTCCTTAGCAGCAGCAGAAAGAGGACCTGGTGGCTGTGGTGGTGGTGGTGATGGGGAGCAAACAACCTCACAGAGAGGCAGCAATAATGGCAAGCCTTGACGGGCAGTAAAGAAAAGCCCTGCTTCAGCCAGTCTGATGTTTCAAATCACAGCACTTCCCTACGTGCGTGCGAGGACGGCAGTGAGCCGAACCAACCACATGCTGCTGGTAGCCACGAGGCCCCTCTTGCATAGCAGTGCTTCCTACATCCTGCTAGTTTCTTTCATGAGACCACAGAGAAAATGCAAATGTGTCCTGCCTACAAAAATACCCTAAACGTGTAGATAAATCACAATGGTTAGAGAGGCGAGACTTCCTATTTCAGAGGAAGTTTAAAAAAATCAAACTAGGGTGACAGCATTACTGCAGGTAGAATATATTTTATTTTTTACCACCAGAGGTTTGTAGATGTACATTTTTTTATTTGCTTCAGTAGAGGATGCAAAGAGATTTCACCATGCATGGGGGAACAGGCAAGATTCACAGCATGGTTCCTGGCCTTGGATCTATTCAAGATGAAATAGCAAAATGGAATATTTTCTCCAGAATATTTTAAGAACATCTGTTGTGGGGGTTACTTTTTATACCTCATATTAACTAGAGCTATAGGTGCTCCCAAGATGTAGATATGTGGTCTAACAGGAGGCACAGAGTGTCTTCCCCCACTTCCCTCTGCTTCTTGGTGTTCCTGCAGTTTTGGTCAGAAATTAGGATTTTGTATAGCAACAGGAAAAGCAAAGACATGTTGACCTATTCTGGCACATGCACTTATTTTTTGACTGTTGCAACATAATTCATTTCATTCAGTTACTCTACAATCTCCTGTCCTGCCATTCGTTTCTGAAATGGGGTGTATTAGTCAACTGAGCATTATGGTTTCCTTTAAATAAAAGTTATTTAAAGGAAATTTACATAGATATGATTTCATATGATTTACATACCTATGCACTAAAGATGCATCCTGTCTCTGGTAATGAATAGCTAGAAATGCAGGTTGAGGGATTGAATCCCAAAGAATTCTTAGTGTATGCATGTGCACGCTTACATTTTTTTTAAATGTCCCCAACATCTCCCCCAAAGGCAAGGGAATGCCCCCAGTGAATGGGAACAGGTGGAGTGTATGGGCTATGTCCAGAAACATTGGCTGTGTTTTATACAATTGAGAGGAAATTTCTCCTGCCCCCGGCTACTTTTTCATAAATGAAGTGACTGTCAGAATTTAATGAGTGTGACTTCTGGTAGGAGCCATGTCACCCTGGCAAGCATCCTGTGGAGGCTCCGTAGGTCGCCTCTTCAAACAGCTTTTAAAAGGTTGAAAAACCTCCTCATCTTCCCCTGGAATTAAAAGGGGAAGCTAGAGTACCATCTGGATAAGGTCTTGGAAGAACAACTCCTTTTGCAGCGCATACTCCGGGAGAGAGCGGAGGACAGGAAGGCCTGGCGTGCTATGGTCCATGGGGTCACGAAGAGTCGGACATGACTTAACGACTGAACAACAAGAAGAGCTGGACTCTAAGGTCAGTTTTCCGGAGCATCATCTACTCAGCTGTTTTGAAACTCCTATGCAATTAGGAGACTTCAGGGCTGATGAGCTCCAAAAGTATTTATGAATTAAAAATACCAACAATATCTGAGGGCCTGCAAAATCTGTTGAAGTGACTGTTTGTTTGTAATTATACTTACTTGCTTTCTTTACGGAAGAGGAGGATGGCAGCATCAAGGGGAAGGAAAAAAGCCACAGGACCACTGCCAACTCCCCCAACCCCTCCCTTGGCAAAGGTTGCTAGATATGCTGGAGATGTAGAGGAGTTGCTGACTCTGATCACAACAGAGGCTAAAAACAGGCTAAGAGGCTGGATACAATCCAAGATTCTATTACTAACCTTCAAGGGGCTGTGGATTTAATTAATAGCTCTTTGCAAAAGATGGAATTGAAGGTTAATGCTCTCCAAGACCAGGTGTCTGCGCAAGAGACGGCTATGCATGCCTCCCATAATATCCTGTCTGCGAGAATTTCCCAACTGGAGGCATATACTCGTAGAACGAATCTGCGTATCCTTGGTATCAAAGATCTGCCTGCTGATATAAGTCTGTCTAAATTCTTGGACAAATTTTTGCATGAGCTACTCACTCTGCCATCTGATTATTTACTTGATATTGAGCATGCATACCGTGTTCCAGGTCCAGTTCGTGGCATCAAAGGGACTGCCTATACTGTTATAGTTCAATTTGCAAGAGTTTCTACAAAAAATCATATTTTGCGCTTGGCAAGAGAAGTGGGAGAACTTTTTTGGGGGCCAACACGAGACAAAGTTATGTTATTTCCAGATTACACTAAAGAAATCACTGACAAAAGAAGGCAATTTACCAAGGCGAGAAATCAGGCAAGACAAATGAATCTGCAATATCATATCAAATATCCTGCTATATTTTGCATTCTTTTTGAAGGCCAGATGAAAAGGTTTTTAAATCATGAAATGGCGGAGGCTTGGCTACCTGGCGTTCAAAGTAAGGCATTGGAGACATCTTCCCCAACCTCATGAACTGGGAACTTTTCAATTATTATTGTACTTTGGATTTGTTTGGGTTATAAGGTCCGGGCACTATGCCAGTCCAGAGGACTGTTTACATATATTCCCCCTTTTTTCTCTCTCTTTTTCTTACTTCCTCTTTTTTTACATTAGACATGATATACTGTATAATAAAATTCCTGTTTGTGTGTGTATAGATATGCATACATTCATATATAGATTTAGAAATGACACTATCTAAAATATAGATAGCATAAAATTTATGAGTGATTTTTTAATTATTATTATTTATCCTTTATCCTTTTTAATTTCCTTCCTTTTTAAATTATTATTACTATCATTATTATGAGAATTTGATTAGTAATATTTTTGTCTGGTTAAATTGTTAAGCTTTACTATTATATGTTAACTGAAGGGCAATATATGGTTATTGAAAATGAATTGTAGGCTTGATCCCTTGCTATAAGACTGATGATATGATATTGAAATGTAAGGTTGATTATCTATGCTGTACTGAATTGTAATATTGGCAATGTTATAGGTATAACTTTTAAGTAGAAATAGAATGATATTTGAAGTTTGTGTGTAATGGAGTTTAATTTTAATCCTTTTAAGTAACTTTATATTTTTTCTTTTTCTTTTTCTTTCTTGCTTTCTTCTTCTTCTTCCTTTTCCTTCTTCTGTTTTCTTTTCTTTTTTTTGTTAATTTCTGTGTCCTCCTAAGAATACTGTATTGTTGGAAACTGTAGATAATGACTAGGTTGTTGGTACTGTTTATTTCATTTATAAAGATAAAAAATAGAATAAAAAGTATTAAAAAAAAGAATTTAACGAGTTTGATCCTCAGTGTTTTGTAGCAGTGAAAAAGGCAAATTCTATGTTTGAAATCATTATGAAAGTGACTAAAAATAAAACAATGAATATCAAAACATAAGTCTTTATGTTCTGCACATAAACCTGTGGTGCAGCCAGATTTTGAACAGTGCTATGCACAGCTCTGGTCACTGCCTCTCCAGCAGGCTCTCAAGTAGGCTGTCACAGAAGTAGGCCAGGATCAGGAAAAAAACCCAACAAAAGTGATCAAAGGCAGCAACACCTTCCTTATAAGGCAGGAATGGGGAATCTGTGGCCCTCCCTGTGTTCTTTAACTACAACTCCCATCATACCAGTCTACTGGCCATATTGGGTGGGGCTGATGGGATCTGGAGTCCCAGAACATTTGGAGGACCACAGATTCTTCATCCTTGCTATAAGGAAAGTTTAAAGCATTTGATGCTTTTTAGCTGAGAGAAAAAGGTAGCTAAGGGGGGACATGATTAGAAGTTTATAAAGTTATGAATGATGTAGAGAAAGTAGATAGGGAGAAAAGTTTATTAGTTGTCATAACACAAGAATGTGAGAGATCACCCAAAGAAGTTGACCTTTCAGGAGGTTCAGAATAGGTAAAAAAAAATTGCATCTTTACACGATGCATAACCTTGGGACTGCTCCTGGTATTATGGGTCCTTTACCTGTGAAGAGTCACACACTAGATATACTGCTTTTACTAGGCAGGGTTCTGATGGTAGGTAGGAGATACTGAGATTGGACCTTTTGTTATGGAAGAGACGTAACATCCACAAGGGTAGGAGGCCTACTGAGATGGTTCACCCCAGGCAACATATGGAATTAATTGAATCCTGGAAAGTTCTGGAAGATATAGAGCAGAAACTAGATGTAACTGCTCATAATCTTGTAGATGTGTGGAACTGATAATCTTGTAGCCGTGTGGGAGGAAGGCTAGCCAGCTTAGGGGAACACAGCCCAGACAGTTAATGACTGTGCCATGTTCTGGCCCCCGAGTAGCCGCCACTCCTGCAGCTGGTTAGAACCAGTTCCAGCTAGATCGCTTCCTGCCCAGCTTGCAAGGACAGGTCAGCCGTAGAGACATGTCAACTACGCATGCTTAATGAAGTTCATGAATATTATGTGGCCCAGCCCACATAGCTAATGAGGACATCATACTGAATGCATATAAGCTGTACCAAAAACATCTAGGGTGTGGTTCTCCTTTGTGGCGTTAGCCGCGAGAATCCACCCGAACAGCGCTGTTTGTTTCCTGCCAAATAAAACTGCATTGGACTGAATCTCAGAGTTCTGTTTGTCTCTAAGGGGATATTGGCATACCGCTCCTAGAGGGAACGAACTTAAGCATAATTTGTGCAACACCATGACAACCATGGGACTGTTCCGACACGTCATTGGCCCAACGCATGTAGCGGGGCATATTCTAAATTTGATTTTCTCAACTGGATATGGGGATGGGGATCTGAAGGTGTGGGACTTTGCATCAGTTCCTTTGACATGGTCAGTTCATTGCCTGCTGAGGTTTAGGCTTAGGGCAGCTTTTCCCCTCTGCAAGGGTGGGGGACCTATTAAGATGGTCCTCTCCTGGAGGCTAATGAATCTAGATGGTTTCCAGAGGGTTCTGGGGAGGTTTCTGGCTGATATGGCAGGCTCTCATGTAGAAATACTAGTTGATCTGTGGAATGCAGAAATGACCCAGGTAGTTGACACAATTGCTCCTAAGTGCCCTCTCTGTCCTGAGTAGAGCTTGTACTGCTCCATGGTATACTCCAGAGCTGAAAGCAATAAAACAAAATAGGAGAATGCTTGAATACAGATGGAGAAGAACTCCTAGTGGGTGCAATCAAACCCTGGTGTGTGTCTATATTAAGATATACTCAAGGGCAGTGAGGGTGGGAAAGAAATAGCATTTCACTGCCTCCATTCAATCTTCCATATGCTGCCCAGTGGAGCTTTTCAGGGTTATCCATGGCTGGCCCTAATGGGGTGCTGTAGGCCTGCTGCCAGATGAGCAATTAATAAATTTAATAAATAAATAAATAAATAAATTTGCTAGGCAATTCCAGGATAAAAACTTTTGCATCCACCAGGACTTAGACACCACAGTGTTACAGCAGGTGAATCTGGTGAGGTGTCCAGAGCACAGCCTGCTTTGGTTTTCTTGGATGAGTTTCAGTTGATACTACTCGAGGATGTTGACATGGTGCTTGGACTGGTTCATACAATCATTTCCATATTGGATTCTTGCCCCTCTTGACTTAAAAAAACTGGCAGGGAAGGAACAGCTGCCTGGGCCAGGGATGTGATAAATGCCACCTTGTGAGAGGGACTGGTTCTGGGCCGCCTCAGAGAGATGGTGGTAAGTCCACTTCTAAAGAAACTCTCCCTGGACCTGGAAAATCTTAATTATTTTAGGCCAGCAGCAAATGTTCCTTTCCTGGGCAAGGTTCTTAAGCGGGTGGTTGTGAGCTAGCTCCAGACACTCTTGGATGTCACCAATTATCTGGATCCATTTCAGTTGGGGTTCAGGCCCGGTTTTGGCACGCAAACAGCCTTGGTCGCCCTGTATGATGACCTATGTCAGGAGAAAGACAGGGGGAGGGTGACCTTGTTGATTCTTCTTGATCTCTCAGTGGCTTTCAATACCATGGTATCCTTCTGGGATGACTGTCTGAGCTGGGAGCGTGGTTTCATGCCTGCTTGGATGGTTGGCTCCAAAAGGTGGTGCTTGGGGAATATTGCTTGGCCCCTGGATTCTCCAGTATGGGGTTCCACAGGGGTCAGTTTTGTCCCCCATGCTATTTAACATCTACATGAAACGGTTGAGTGTGGTCATCTGGAGTTTTGGAGTGCATTGTCATCAGTATACTGATGACATGCAGCTCTGTTTCTAAGCTATCAATATGCAGGTGGTGTGATGTGCGTAATTCAGTGCTCCAAACAAAACAAGTGACCACCAGTACTGTATCCATAAATTTTATAGATTCTAATATTTCTAAAAATTGTTACAGTTTTATTGCTTTGATTGTGCTGTTTTTGTCTGCTGCTGTCTGTTTTATTATTTAATTGATGTTTTTGATTAGCCTGCTTGTAAGTTGCCTTGAGGGCTTTTCAGGTAAAAAGGGGTAGTGGGGCAAGGGAAGTATACAAATATTTAATCTTTCTTAGTGTAACTTATTTCAGTTGTGCTTTTGAATGAGCTATGGGATCTAGATGGCTTAAGTAGGTTTAGAGCACAATTTTATTTATGTTTAGACCAAAAAAAGTCCTACAACTCCTACATGCTGGGTGGGGAATGATGGGAGTTGTAGGACTTTTTTTCTATCTAAACATGCATAGGATTGCGCTCTTAGTTTCTTTTCCCAGATGCTAGGGACAAACAACATGAAATCCATTACCTTTGTGTCCTGAGACATGGTATGTGGCTGGCCCCTGCTGAGGAACAGAGTGCTGGACTAGATGGACTTTGGTCTGTCCCAAAAAGACAGATCTTATATTTCTCTGAGAATAAAGCTCTTTGTTGAAAGTTCAGGCAGGGAGCAGACACTGGTAATGCAGATGTTTAGTGAAGATTTTCATCTTGGTCTCCACCAATTAAGTCTCAAAGCTGTTGCCTTTAGGTTCATATTTTTATTCCAGCTCTACCTTGCACCTTAGCTAATATTGCTAGCACTCTTACTGGGAAGCTGGAGGTTCTTCTTTCCTCAGTCTTCATGACTGGGAACAACTTAGCTATTGTGTAAGCTGTGCTCAGCTTGGCCTGGGCATTCTTGTTGACACATGTATGCCAAAGGAAGTGCCATTGAGGGAAGTTCCCTGAAGGACAATGTAACTAAATAACATCCTGTGAGACTGCATACATTTCTTATTGTGTAAAGGTGCTCCTGCAGGGGACACAATGATTTTTATTTCCTGTGGAAACATCTAGAAATACTGTTGACTTATTTTGGGGCTAGACAAGAAAGTCCTGTTTGATGATTACAAGATCCTGTATAATGCAACTGGTGAGATCACAAAATCCATACAAATCTTTTATGTCATGGGACTAAAGAGAGAAGAGGGTTTAAGACACATTTATCCATTGCAGTAGTAACTAATTTTTTTGCATGAAAGCCACATACCTTCCCTCAAGGAAGCAGTTTTGTTACAGAGATATTATATTCATTGCAAATTTGCAATACATTATAACTGAGTTGAAGTCCACCCCAACTGCACCACCCTGTTTAAAGGGTGTGAAGCTACCGGTGTGTGTGTGTGTGTGTGTCAGCGATTGAGGGGGCTGTGAACAAAGGCAAAGTTTTCATCCAAGTGGCGGCATTATTACAGGTGTCATTTCCCCCCATCATTTTCCTTTACTCAAAGAAGTAAAGGAGGGAGGAAAGAATTGCCCTCACTCTGATTTGGCTTCAGATGATATAATGTCATTAAATCTCACTGGCTCCATCGTGTTGTCATGAAGGTCAATCAGAGTGAGGACAATGCTTCCTGAGCTCACTTTGGCATCTTGTGGGTAAAGGCAAAAATGGTGCCCAGAAGCAGTTGGGAGGGCAACAATGAACAGGCAGTGGAACTGAAAAAAGTGAGCCACTTGGGAGTGGGGATAATGAAACCAACAATCCAAGCCCTGCTTCTGAGCTGAAAAAAATGTACCTGCTGACTTTTGACTCAGCCTTATAATATTATGTTCAGTTTTCCTTCTTCCCCAAGGATTGAGTAGTTCTGGCTGCTGTTAAAGGGACATTCTGATCTGAAGAAGACAGCACTTGTGACTTCTGTCTTTGAAATAAGATGTTCTGCCTGGAATATGTTTGCATCGCTATCACAGACACCTCCTGGACTGTATCATCGGTGGCATCACTGATTAGAAGCAATGCAATTCTCCAATCTCAAACACTGTTCCAATGAAAGTGAGGAATTGCATGGGAGCTGGAAATGGCTCATGTCAAGGCAAAGTGTGAAGAAGCCAATGGTCAGATCCATGCAATGGCAGCAAGGTTTCTTGCTGTGCCTTGAGACTTTAAGATGACTGGCTTGGGTGTGTAACTGATCACGGGCTTCGCCACAATTTGCTTTGACACTAGACTTCTTTTCAGGTCTAGTGCTAGTTCTCCTTTACAGGCTGAGTATCTCTAACACACCGGAGCACACATGAGCTGATCTTTCTAAAAATGGGGAAGCAACCATCACACGCATCTCTCCCCTTGTACAGCAAGGCTATTCCGCTAGGCAGAAGTCTTCCCCATCACCCTATCCATGATGTGTGGCCTGATGAATTGGAATTTGCACAGTAGTACTGCAGTGGCTGAAATATAATCGGAGCAAGCTTTGAGCGGATTCTTCGGATAACCCCTCACTCAGCATCTTAATATTGGGAAATAACTATAAAGCAATCTGTGCACTGATCAGTTTCTTTTATTACTAGACAGCTTCTGGGAGCACCATCATAACAAACACCAGCAGCAACAACAATGCACTTTTCTACGTCAGGTCGTTGATCTGCTGTATCTGCTTTTGGTATCATTGCAGAATTCAGATCTGAGCTCTACACAAAGAGCTTTTCCTTTCCCGCTTCTCTACTTCATAACCTCTAGGTGGCACTGTGCTATAGCAGAATAATGCAATTACACATGTAGGAAAATACATTTTCTTTCTCTTTCACAAATAATACTCAATTTGCCCCATTTTACGCCCTCACATATATACCGCGAAAGTGCTCTTACAAAACAGAAGCAAAATTAGAGGGTCACAATGTCATCTAAAGGACCTGTAAACAACCATGAGCAAGGAATGATGACTGCTTTGGCACGAGACTTCTTTTTTTTTATTATTTACAAAAAAATTCTGACATGTAGAATTTTTGTGATGCAACAAATGTATATGTGAATTGCAAATATAAATGGACTTCTCATCTGCTCCAGCTAGCCATTTCTTAAATTTGTAAATACATGTCCAATTTCTTTTTAAAAAAATAGACTGAAACATGTATGAGACATATATTCTCAAATTTTACTGCATTTAGAATCTGCAAGTTGTATAGATAGAGGTAAACCTCGCGTTTCCCCATTCACATTATATGTGATTTTCACAATGTTTTTCGAGTTGTAAAACTCAAGTTCTACAAGTCTTGCTTTTTTTATTCTTTCCATTGTACAGCCTAATATAGTTTGTGACTGGGGATTTTTGCCCACATATTTTGAAAGTCAGAAGACTTCACATAAGTCCTTCTCCAACTGGATTATAGAGTGCCACAGGAAACATTAGTGACTGAGAGGTGTTACAACAGAAGTACCTGTAAAACTATTACGGCCTAGTAAATGCACATTAGTGAGATGCTGCCTGTAATAAGGAGTGGCCTATCACTGCTTGGATTCCATTGACTTCAATGAGATTTAAGCAGACTCCATTACACTGTGAGCAGGAGTGCAGCCATCATAATCAGGCTGTTACTTATGCTGGGCAACAGGTAGGGTGAATTGTGTCTCTCTTGGCTCTTCGGGACTTAAATATTAAGTATTGATTGATAAGACATGATGTTAAATGCATCTTTGCAAATAACATGCAAATAACATCCTTTGTGCGTGTGTGTGTATAATAACCGTTGTGATCACAGCAGGCATAGAGGGGGAATTTGACCCTTTCTATCCCTGCCGTGGTCCTGACAAAAGGTTAAGTTTGGCTTCATGAAGGTTAAGTTATGCAATTTCTGTTATCATACTGGGTGATGTATAATTAAATAGTAACAGCGAACAGTTTCAACAGTCACCATAATTGACTCACATGGAACTAATGACACCACTTCTCCTAGAAGTGAAAGGAAATGACTTGCGAAACTGAAGTAAGGCAATAATACTTAAGTATGGAAATTAGGAGGCTGGGTGCCAGGTCCCACCCTAGAGAGTATTTCCTTCTCTTGTCTTAATAGCCCAGCGACAGTGACAAAGTATTGCTTGGCTGCTTCAAGCAGCTGGACTCCAGTTGTGCCCCACATCTGGCAAGTGTGTGGGGAAGGAGGCCACTGGAGCAGTGGGGAGGTAAGTATTAATGCTGCATCCTCTTTCATGGCTTCCACATCATTAAAGTGACTGGCAGAGTCTCCAGTTTGCAGCTTGGCAAACTTAATTGGGAGGGTGTGTGTGTAAGTCCTAACAGTTGGTGTAGACCCTCGCCGGCTCCCAGTGCGGCCTGCAAAGCCAGCGGCACCCCCCACTCCCCCCCCCCTGCAGCCCAGCTGATCTGCCTGCTGATTGGAGATAAGAGCTGTTTCCTGCTGGGGAGAAAGGGTACAGCCAGGGGAGGAAGCTGCCGAGTGATTCAGTCCTGCTTACTTCTGAGTAGTCCTGCAGAGGCTTGCCCTGCTTACTTGTGAGTAGACATGCTGCTCATGCTTGCTTCTGTGTAGATATACAGAAGCTTGGTATTTGCGATGCTTTTTGAAAGTGTTGCTGAGTGCTTCAGTCCTGTTTATAGAAAAAGGTACATAGAAAAAGGTTCCCCAACCTGCCAGTGGCAGTGGGGAAACTACACACCCTGCTAGTGGTGGTGTGTTTGTGCATGCACACATGTGCAGCCTTCAGCCCCTCCCCCCCAGCAGACATTGGATGCAGACCTCAAGGCTGAAAAGGTTGTGCACCCCTGGTTTAGAAGGCAGAAATGCCCCCCCCCCCCCGGCATTTGTCAGTAGAGTGTAAAATAACTAAGATCTACTGTACTTATGAACTCCAATCAAGCAATTGTGTGCTGCACAAAGTGGAGTGCACATGGAAACACATACTGTGCATTTTTAAAGGACAGATCCTATTTAAAAAATCCATCGTCTGCATGTGCAGCCCAAGGTGAGACTCGAATACATACAGAAAACCAGAGCATCTACTATAGATGAGGAGACCTGTCCTCACCTCTGCCTCCCCTTGCACAATACAATGTGTGTTGAAGCAAGCACAACCAGGGATAGGTGGGAAATTGATAACAAATTATTATTTATTTATTACATTTCTATACTGCTGAATAGCCGAAGACCTTTGGGTGGTTCACAATTTACCAACATTTGCTAATTTCTTCATAAATGGGATGGAAAGAGCTTGAGAGTAAAAAAAAAAAAAAAAAGTATTTTCCCCTTGAGTTTGTAAAGATTTAAATATTACCCTGCCAATGCAAACAAACAAACATAACAAAGCCCACCACCACCTCAACGCTACAAACCTGTCAATGCAGAGAGTGGCCCAGTTCGCACATCGCAATAACCCAGAAGTTTAACCCTGGGTTCTGACTTGGGCTTGTTTGGAGAGAGACAGTCCAGAGTTCCTGGTTCACACATCACAGCAAATAAACAGGGACTGATTGTTCCTGGATTGTTTAGCCACAATCAGGCAGTGTCCACCATCATGCTGTGCCTTCACAATAACCCAGATTTTAAAAAAAATTCTGGGTGAACCAGGCCAAAGTGGGTTTCATCAGCCACAAACTAAACCAGTGCTACCTATATTGTTGGAAGAGGGCATGTGTACGCGAGTCGGGTACGGCAACCCTGCAGTGTAATCTAGTGTTGTTAACTAGCCTTCGGGTGCATTTTAGGGAAATGCAATTGATTTGTGGCAGCAGCCCTGGAGCGTGGGGAAGGGTGATTAGTTTCTTTATTCCCACTGAAGGTGGGGGCAATTGGGTGCTCTTGCGGGTAGGCGGAATGTAATCACAAAAGCTGCCTGCATGGAAAGTGTTAATAACCCCATGCCTGGTGCTGTTTCTGCAATCAACTTTGCAGCCCCCCACCTGCATTTCTCCTAAAAACAAAACACACCCACAAAACCACCCTGAAACAACCATGTGTAGTTTGAGCATGAGGATGGTTAAGCAGTGCTTTTAAATGCTGCACTGCCACAACTTCTCTTCTTCTTTGGAGTCCTAGCTGCATGCTTTGCATGGAAGGGTAGGAAAAGGCCCCTCTTGTGAGGCTCCAGGTGAATCCATCACTTCCAGTGCCTGAGGTAAGCCAGTAGTTGCCAGCCTCACACTCCTCCCTCCCTCCTCCCAACCTCAGATCCCGATGAACCTAATTCCCAGCCCTACACTTTCCCCCTCCCTCCTGATCCCAGATCTCAGGCCTTCCGCGCTGCTCCTAACTCCCAACCCTCAAATACAAGAGAGAATCTAAACTATAATAATAGTTTAGGTTCAAAAACGGCTAGAGGAGAGGTTGCATAAAGGTTACTCACTTTTCTTTTTTCTTTTTTACAGTGGTATCAGTATTGGAATCAGAAATAAAAATGCCACCTAAAAGCGTTGACAAAAAAAAGAAAGCACCAAACCACATACAGAGACAAATATAGTAAGGGATTTCCCTGCTTAAGAAAAAAGAAAGGCAGATTATAAGGGACACTGCAGCCTTTGCAAGTGAGTCGAAGGTTACTTTATTAGATTTGCAGTGCAATAATAAAAGGAAGAATGAAATATATAATAAAAGGAAGAAGGAAGGGCCCTGTGTGTTCAGTGGGGCTTACTTTTAGGAAAGTGTACATTGGATTGCAGCTGTAGACTTCTAATTACATATAGGGCGCAATCCTATTGAGATAAGATAGTTGCCTCCATCTTCCCCTGAAGTTGGAGGCAGCCACCTATCCAATGCAGGGCAACTGAAGCATGGAGGAGAGGAATCCTCCTGTGCTCTGGCTGCCGTGCAGTTTGCCTCAGATCAGATGCCCAATTTCGGGAGGGGGTGAGAATGGGGCTGGAGACCACATAGGAAGCTGTCTAGAACAGCTCCTGCAGTCTCCTCCCCTCCCTGCCCCGTGGAACGCCCCCTGTTCATCCTGTCTGCGCTCCATGTTACGAGCACGGACAGGCAAGAGGGGCAGCCGCCGCGGTTCTCTCTGCCCGGCTACGAGGGCAAGGGGAGGGGGGAGCACCGTTTCCCGTCTACGAGCCCTTGCGGTGTCTAGGAGCTTGGAGCTGGGAAACCAAAAAATCCTATCTCTCCCAGATGCTGTCTAGGGGACAGAGGATTGCTCTCATAGTTGTCTTAATTTTGGTTTATATAAAACAAAACAAAAAAAGTTAGCCTTTGAGGGCACAAATGTATCTAAGGAAAAAGTATCTAAGGAAACTCATCTAAGGAAACGCAACTTAGACAGGTATCATTTGGAATGGGAACTTAAGGTGGGGAGCTTAACTCTCCCCACATGCAAATTAGGCTACCCACATTTGTGGAACTGGAATATGGCTACACTTTCCTGATTTTTTAAACCAGCCTGGTTGGGCTTTTCATTAGTACAGCAACAAGGACCGGAGATTGCAACCAAGGATCTCTAGCATCACATCTAGGTTGGTCTTCAGGTCTAATGAATTAACAGTTGTTAAATAAGATCAACATAGTTACATTTTTGTAAAACAATATTGTTCATTGCTCTGTAGTGTTGTACTCTTGAAGGCAGGCCAGGTGTCAAAGAAATCTAGATAACAGGTGAACATGATTAATTCTTCCCTATTTTGGCAAGAATCAGGATACCCCAAAATCTCTTACCTTGTTCCCCCCTCCTTGTTTATTCCCAATCCGCTGCTGCTTTGGCGCTGGTTCTTTTTCTTAACTTGCCCCCCCCCCTCCTTGGAACAGATGTACTTTACATTACACAATGATGCTACGGAAGGCAAATGACACCATTTCAGAGTGAGGGCAATGTTTCCTGTGTCACATTGCCCTGGTGCTGAATGCATGGACCTTTTTGTGCCTTCATTGCTTTTCACAGGAAGCACGCGTATTCACAAAAGGAGGCCAATGGCGCTGGTTTTGGCTCAGCACTAACGGAAGTGGGTTGGGCCTTTGGAACTTGGAAGCTTATGAAACTTTCAACAAAAAGTATGCATATTGTAGGAAGTGGTCCAAAGGAATCCCATTCTTACTTCTTGTGCTTGCGGGCAGGGGGTAATTAAATGTTTATTGTAACCTAAGGGCCACTTAAATTATTTTGGATGTAAGCCTATCCATGTTCAGACAGAAAAAAAGTCCTACAGTTCCTAGCATTCTCCAGCCATCATGGCTGGCTGGAGGGATGCTGGGAGTTGTAGGACTTTTCTGTCTAAACATGCATAGAATTGTACTTGTAATAACTAAAATGTAATAAGCTAAACCATCCACTAGAGGAAGATATAAACAAGAGAGAGAGCGAGAGAATGAGAGAGAGAGTGCGCACGCACAACTGATTGCTAGAAAACTCCCAAGATTTGCTTACCCTTGGATGGAAGTTTGTCAAATGAAAGTTACCCCTGTCATTCTTTTGTCCCCTTTACTACTGTATTTTAGCATCGATTAAATAAATCCAGAAATGGCACTAAGGCTGCAAGCCTATGCACACTTACTTTTAAGTAAACCCCATTGAACACAGTGGGATGTCTGGGTAAACATGCAAATGATTGTGCCACCCTATACCTATTTCCTCTAACTTCTCTTGTGCAGACATTAGGAGGATTGATCTGAAAGTGGAGTGCAGTTCAAGATGACAAGAATGAGTCAGAATACTTGGATTGAAGCATATCCAGTTTAGATCTGGTTTAATTGCTGCCAGGGTTGAGAACACATCACAGTATTGACATTCCATTGGCATTTTGATACCAGCATGAAGAGGCATGTTAAACAACTATAACCAGTGGAGGCTGGTGGCTCCAGTTTTGGAGGGGTGGTAATTCCATTCTGGGTTTTAGTTAGAACCATCCAGAACTCTATTCAAGGTGCTGCTCCCTATCCCCAAAATGGGTTCAGGACCTTGGATAGCAGCTTTAGTGTTCTGGCCTGTCCTAACTAAAACCCAGAATGGAATCACTGCCCCTCCAAAACTGGAGCCACCTGCCTCTCCTGGCTACAATAGGAGGTACAAATAATGCAAAGATGCAGAAAACTAAGGGTTGGATCCAGAGTGTCACTTCATCAAATGGAGGAGTTCCTTGGAAGGGATTGACTTCCAGCAAGGCTCCTGCTGGAGGAAGTGGGGGAGTGGGAGGGCATGTTCCCTGTTTCTCCCTTCTCCGTGCAACCCCCATGCCACCTCCCACACTGTTCAGGAGAGTCGCCCGAGCCTCCAGGGTAACTTTTCAGGTGACATAGGGGGCTGCTAAGGGAAGAAGCAATCAGCAAACGTTGGGGCAAACATTGGGGCACAATAGCCACAGCCACCCATGGCTTATTTGAATGTTCAAGCTGTGGTGGGCAGTCACCATGGCTGATTGTGTCATCTGAACCTGGCGAAGGTGCATTGTTGGCGTGGTTAACAAACCACCCACAACCCATGGGCTGTTTTAATGCAAACTGGGTCATTGGCTGCGTTCACATGACACACTAGCCCATGATGGGTGACTAGCCACATGCTGTGGGTTGTTTTGCGAACAACCCCCTGTGCATAGTTATCACATCTGCCAAGCAATCAGATAGGGCAAACAACCCCCTTGTCCTCCCTCCCTCCCAGTCCTCCACCCAGCATCCCAGGGGCCTTGGCAGCAGACCCATCTTGTCTGCCACCAAATCCCCCTTCCTGGATCTGATCGCGATATTGATTGTGGTTGGAGGCCTGTAATTTTTTTCCCAGGCCCATTTTTGCACATTTTTCTCACACTTCCCCATGCCCCAGGAATGTGATCAAATGTTCCCCCTTAAAAAGAAAAAAAGGGGAAAAAAACACTTCAATTTTGCACTGATGCACATGTGTGCAGCAGCAGGAAACCGAAGGATACTGGGTTTGCCCTTCCTGCACTCCTGCTGGCATCCCATGTGTTTAAAAGTTGGTGGACTGCACCACAGAATAAAACAGGCTCTGCTTTATAAACAAACCTCCAAGTTTTATTTAAACAAAGGCCCCCCTACAGAGCACTCGCAGGCTGTGGCCTTTCTCTCCTCAGGCCAGAAGTAGTGGATGTTGCCCTCAGCTACTTCCTTGCTTCTCCCAGGAAGCACACCCCATCCATGTCAAATCCATCAGGTTTTTCATATTGTTACTTACATCATGAGTGGAAGTCTGCACATGGGAACTCTGGATCTGAGCTAAATAGTATAGCAAATGAGTTATAGTTAGCTCCTGGCACATATTTGTCTACTGCTGGCTTTTCTCACTGAAATCTAATGTCGTTGCTTTTTAATTTTTCACATATTGCTCTTGGCGTTGTTTATTTACTTTTTATATTGTGTATTGCCTTGAACAAAATTTCCTTTATGGAAAGTCAACATAAAAATTAAAGTATAATCTAATCAGTACCAGTAAAGGGAACATGCCAACCCAAACAGTTACTCCTGGCCTTAATAACTTTGTAAAGCCACAACTCTCCAAAACTTTGATTTATAAATGCCTCCACCTACAATTAAAGTACATCCACATTCCTAATTTCATCCATATCCATCTTTCTATGCACTTTGTACCTTCTGCTAATAGTATTGTAACACCTGCCAGTGGGAAAATAACATTACATCAAAAAGCATCCAGCACAGAAAATGACCCTTGAGAAACAATTGAATGATTAAAATCCATCAAGCCTCTATCCCTCCCACATTTATTAACGCTTACACTGTAATAAATGTGTTAGTCTTTAAGGTGCCAGCAGGTTCATTTGTTGTTTTCGCAGCAGCATAGACTATTGTGGCTACTCCTCTGGAAATATCTGTCCCAGGAAAACGTCAGCAACTTTGGAAAGAACCCAAACAAGAACCATAAAATCGGCACCACCCCTTCTGTTGTGTAGACACACCATGCACATGCTTTAAAAACCACTTGTAATAGAGGAATCATCACAACTTACAATTCAGGTGCTGCCATTCAAGTAATTGATGTAGCCACAGATACTCCCGAATAAAAGCTCTCCCTTGACTCCTCCAACTTTCAGTTGCACAGAACCATATCACAAAAAACACATGCCCGAGGGTGTAATGATTCCATAGACATCAGTGGAGAAGGAGGAGGAGAAATTACCAGAACTGGTGGAAAATATAAAACGTTCAGAGCCACTGAACAATCCCCCCCCCCATACATGCACAGACTTTTTCACTTTGTTGCTACAGGTGGTGACTCATGTACTGATGTAAAGGAACATTGTGAGAAAGGGATTGGGCCTGTTCATAGCTGGCAACCTAGGAAAGAATCTGCTGATCAGTCCTATACCAATTAGAAACTTGACAAGCAGGTCCAGAAACCTGGAAAGGACAACCATCCCGTAGTGAGTTCATGGCTGGGGTGAGATTTGAACTAGGGACCTCTTGGCTCACCTTACACTATTTCTGAGGCCCCCATTATATGAAATATTTTGATCCCTGTGAAAAGCCCCATCGATCTCTCGGGTGTGTGTGTGTGTGTGTGTGTGTGTCACATGAACAAGGGCAAAAAAAATTCATTTCTTTAAAGTGGCTGCTGACACTTTACAAGAGGCCATCCACAGCGTTATATGCAGTACAATTTCATCATTGCTCTTTCTGAGAAAACATTGTATACCCTTCCTACCCCAAAGATACCTTACAGTACCACTACCACTCCCAACAAACCACAGGAACCATGCACATTCCTCTCCACAATACACATAATTTGAATAAATATTCGACTAAGACTCTATGCAGGTGCTGTGTGTGTGTGTGTGTGTGTGTGTGTACTGCATATTTACATTGGCCAGCGGTTCATGACAAAAACATACACCAGTGGACGTATATGTAATATTTGATTTTACATGCCCTGATGCACATCTGCATGGTCACCTACATATGCTGGCATATTTTTCACAAAATTCCCTTTTCAGCGGTTAGCAAAAGAAATAGCTATTTTGCCTCCAATAGACATGTATGTAATATACTGAACATTGCTTATTTATATTCAGTTCTGTTAAAAACATGAAAAAAGCTCCATTACTCACTGGCTTGGCCACCATTGTATCTCATAGTAAGAACTTCCCTCACACCCTAATGAAATAGTGCACACACTATTTGTTTTGAATTTAATTTAGGGAGGCAATAGATAATGATGATTGCTGAATGGGGATAATTATTAATTGAAGGGAAATTGATTTTGAACTGGATCCATCTGGGTGGTGAATTGATTGGGGACAAATTAATTGAAGAGGAACTCAGCTAAGTCATCTGGATGTGGACTGCAAATTAACTGAAGAATTTATATGGAGTGATTTGAATGGGAAATTAATTGGGTGGCTTGTGAAATTAAATTCTACTAATTATTCTAAATTTGTACATATAAATTAGCATATGGAAAAACTGGTTGCAAATTTGTGTCCTTTTTGGGGTGCAGCTGCTGCAAATCTTCTTTTTTTGGCAATATGCAAATGCCCCCTCTCCTATTTTGCCTGGTGATCTGTATCTATGTGAGGCTGCAAAATATATTGACCAAAGAACAATCTGTGCCCAACTAGTCATTGGTGAAGCTAAGTCTCCTTTGGCTAAGGAAGAAGCTACAATGAATTCACAGCTCTCTAGTCAAAAACATGTCAGAAGGCCATATCTTAGAAATAGCTGTCAAGTAGCTTCTGGTATTTTAAAACATATCACTACCCCCAGAATGCTTGACCAACCTTTAACTGAGGCTAAGTGAAGGCATATGGGTATTAGGCCCTCATTCTAGAGGCATTGCCAGATCCACAGGCTCCTAATGGAAATAGAATGACCTCCTCCCCACATCTGACACAGTGGCCTGTGATCTAGAGGAACAGAAAGATGTCATGCTGCACTGTGTACCTCCTTTAACAAGGGAATCACTGGCAAGTCCCATGACAATATTATGAAGCCTGAGTCTTTTGTTCAAAGCAAAAGGAAAGCCACGAGGATACCAACAGGGGAAATATGAGAAAACTAATATGTTCTGTTTGCTGATAGGTTTCAGGAATGATTTCTGTATACTCAAAAGTAGTTTAATGTTCTGAGTCATCTGAGCTAGATTAATCTTCCTATTTCTAGGCATCTTGGTTTTAATAAACTCATTTTGGGACATTCAGTTGTAAAATACCATTAGGCTAGCATGTCCTAAGTCTCTGACACAATTCACGATGCCAAGCCGTGCTGAAATGGATGGAAGTCTCGTAGAAGCGATACTTGGGCCTTGGGGTGACATCTAATGCATGGTGTCATGATTGGAGCAAGGAGGCCGAGCTTCCAGGAGGAATATTGTCATTAGGAGACTGGGCTTTCTTCTGCAAGAACAAAATGTTATTTGAGCAGAAAAGCAGTAAGCAGCCACACTGTGGCGCCAAAGCCAATACAATCCTAGATTCTTTCATAACCCTTAATCCAAAAGCATGAAAGTCCATAAGGCCTGGATACAGAATAGGGCTGCAGTCGCATCAGGTTTAAGTCCTATTGCCTATTTTCCTCAGCCAGCTGGGTTCTTTGTTAGATGATAATTCTAATGCTGTGCAGTGGGCCATGTTAAATGTACATGTGTGCATCTGGCCTTCCTCCTTCCCCCGTCCTTTCCGGTCTAGTAGTGAACCTATGTGGGCAAGAGGATTGGGAGCGATTCTCATTTTGGTGCATATGGAGATTGTTTTTTGTGCATATACGTATTGGGAGAGGGCAGATGCCCTGGATTTGAGACAGAAACGGCTTCAGTCACTGTAACACAGGGACAGGGAACCTTTTTCTGTCAAGGTACACATTATCTTGGCCAGAACTTGTTAGGGTCTGCAGTCCAACAGTGGGCGGTGCCAGAGCAAGCAGCAAGAGTGGGACATCCACACACACATTCACACATCCATTAATACACAGTGACCGGGTTCACATGGCACAAGGGTAGTTAATAAGCCACGTTGGCTTGTTAACCACCCCACCCATGCTGCCTGATTTACCCTTATCAGTCATGATCTGTTCTAGGGTTGCTGGGTGGTTTGTTATCCACCCAAGCCACAAACCCTTGCCAGGTTCACATGTCACAACAAGCAGCTGTGCCGGCGAGGGTAATTAGGTAAATTGGGTGACACGTGACTGGCATGTGCAAGGGTGGTTAACAAGCCACTGGGCTGAACTGGCCCAGTCTCTCACACACTCATACTTGCAAGCCTTCCAGCCAGCGTCCGATTTCCCTCTCTCTCTCCATCTCTCTTTTCCTCTAGCCACCACATATGCCTCTCTGCCTCCTGGTCAACATTTTTCTCTTTCATTCCCCTGAGAGAGACGGAGACACTGACTGGGAGGCAGGTAAGCTCTGTGAGCGTCAGCCTGCCACCTAACCAGCATTTCTTTCTCTCTTGTTCTCCCAAGAGAGACCGATGCTGACAGGCGGGCAGGCAGGCAGGCACAGGCACAACCACAGAGCATGGTAGCTAGAGCGTCTGTAGATGCCATGCTCCCTGATTTGCTTTTTGAGCTCCCACATTTGCCTGCTTGCTTGCCTTTGGTCTCTCAGCTTTGTTCTCCTTCCTTTTGCAGGAGAATCTAGGGGAGGCTCTGGGTTAGGCATATAGCCTACATTGAATGGGGTTGTGGTCCTGTTTTGGATGAAAGTTCACTATTTGGGCATGCTCCTTCATCTATTGTTATTTTTAGATGCCCAGGCTATGGCTAAATGTGCTTTGGCTGGTAGACCACTGACCTGGCCATGGTCATTCATGCTTTAGTAGCCACTAGACTGCATTACTGTCAAGTGGTTACTAAACTACTAGACAGTGTATCAAAACATACACAGATCTTGAAATGAATGTGGAAATTTGAGTTGGTCCAAAATACCATTACTGGACTTTTATCTGGGCCTGCTTGCTGGCTGGTGCCTGATCCTGTACGATCTTCATTAGCTCACTGTAAGTTCCTGCCTCTAAAGCCCTTAGCAGTTTGCAAGCTTAAGGCCCGCCTTCTCCTGTATGTTCCCTCCCATATACTCTGATCAACATCAGAGGTCCTGCTCCAGATTTCTCCATAGATGGGTGAGTAGAAGGGACAGGTCCTTCTCAGTTGTGGTGCCAATGTCGTGCAACAACTTCCCAAGAAAGGCTCACCTTGCCCCATCTTTTTATGTTGGGTTTGCCCCCTTATTAAAATGTCTCTTATGGAGGCTCTGGGGGCAGGCTGATGGCCGCTGGGCTTCTTTCATGCCTTTTCAAACTTTACTTCACTCCTCTTTCTATGCTGGTGAATGTTTATTATCGCTACTATTATACTCGGTTGGATGACGGTTTTGGTTTGGGATCTTTACTCCCCCACTGCTTTTTAAAGCTATTGTTTATTATTACCTGTATTTTACTATTTTACTGTAATGAACTTAGCATTTCTATAAAGAAAACCAGGGTAAAAAAAAAAATCTTGCCAATAAATACATAAATGAGGGCACACTCCTATGAAGATAGTCGCCAGCCTCCAAACTTGGAGGCTGGCGACTATCTTGTGCAGGGTGGCTGGAGCACGGAGGGGACCCTCCCCTCCATGCTGCGGCTGCCTTACATTTTTGGCTAGATAGCGATTTCGTGTGTCAAGCTGGGGACATCGGAGTGGGATGGGGGAAGCTGCATGGCACATAGGAAGCCTCGTAAAGAGACTTCCATGGTTCCCTCCCTGCCCCGGGACCACCCTCTTTTCACCCTGTCCATGCTCCATTTGCAAGCACGGAGAAGCAGCTGGCGTGTAGAGAACCGTGCCTGCTACGAGCGGGCGGGGAGTGCGGTTTCTGGGAACCAAGCTCAGAACCCCGGACCGAAAAATCCTATGGCCCTCTAGACAGTGTCTAGTGGCCATAGGATTGCTCTCTAAAAAAAATTAACAGTACGTGGTTCATGAGTAGCGATGCCATGGAGTTTTGTAATTGGTCAGCTTGTTGGCTGAATCTAGTTCATTTGTAGCAAGCTAGGATTGCTGGTTTAAGAATTCTTTATTAATTTTGGAACAGATTGAGAGCTTCAGAGCATGCAAAGTCTGCATCTGAATTATGGCATTACCGCGCCTGTGCTGAATTTGTTGGATTAACACCCTTAATACCAGCCTGGGTCCTCCAATGAGGCATCTGCCTTGAATCTTCTGTCTTTGCCACCATGCCCTGCAAGAAGAACTTGGAGACGCCTCCCCCTCTCCTCCATACTGAAGTGATTGGCGATGGTGAGAAAACATTATATGGAAAGGCCATATGAAAACAACCAGTCAGAAAGGGGTACATAACGTGGTGACACATGACATCATTACCCGATTCCAAATTACAGCTCCCAAGATGAAGTTTGATACTGCGACAACTGATATACACAGCATGAGATCTCGAATTAAAGGAGAACTTTGGCCCAAGATTATGCAAATGAATCCATCATTTTCCAAGGAAAGAATGTACTCATTTGTGGTAAGTTTTCCTATCACTATTCATGAGTAGCTTATATTGGCCTACAATACCAGATGGTTGTGGTGGCTCAATAAATCTGTTCCTCAGATCGTTTCAACTCATAGCTACTTCCCTGGGATGTGTTAGGAAAAGGAGTAGGGAAAGGGGCTCTAGGGCAGCCCTTCCCAACCTGGTGCCCGCCAGATGTGTTGGACTACAACTCCCATCATTCCAAATCAGCATGATGGAAGTTGCACTCCAACACATCTGGAGGGTGCTAGGTTAGAGAAGGCTGCTCTAGGGTGCATCAAAATCCCTTGGTCATAAAAAGCAAGTTCTCATAGGTAAAGCTGGCTACAGTCCTTCTCACTTACATGCTTTGGTGGCAGGCAGTGGTTAGCCAGCTGGCGAGGCAAGGAGCTGGCGAGGCAAGGAGCTCTCTTAAAGAACCATGTGTTCAGATGCTATTGTACTTGGCCTTGCAAGCTTTCCACTGCAGTTTATCTGTGGTCCATTCTTTGTTGGCCTTTGTGTGTCTGCAGTCCAACCCTACTCAGTGAGTAATGGAGCAGACCCCCGCTCACCATTCCCAACAAGAACTTTCTGTGTGGTCTTGACCCTCTGCCCCCATGGGGATTTTTCAAGCAAAGTTGGGCCTGAAAACCCATAAAAACAGAGATGCACATCACTTTATGCACATATTATATTTTTATTATTAAAACCAAAATCTTTTAAAATGTTCAACAAAATATTATACAAATTGCTGTTTGATCATAATATTTGTGGAAGTGAAGCTATGTATTGCTGCTCCAGCAGAATGGCTTTACTTATCATGAACTTTTGTTAATTTTCTGATGGCCTTAAAAGTCTACGGTGGTTGTTGCATGAAGAAGGAAAAAGCTGTAACACCACTGCACTCTTATGAATCACAGTTCTTATGTTAACACATTGGGGATGTTTTTTTCTAGCATGACAAAATTTCAGGGATACCATTAATCTGTCATTCCAACCAAGCATTGCAGTATATCTCCTATGAAACCATTACAGTTGTCATTATTCATGGTTACTCATGGGATTGCAGTGAGTAACAGGAAAACTAACATCAACAGTAGCAGACACATTTATTTATTTGCATCATCATTATTGTCATTTCTATTTTTAACAACTTGATGCCTTAAATGCATATAAACAACATTTTGAAAAATTGTACTTCTGACACAATTGTAATAACTCATAACAAATGGTTGACAAATATTTTGGACACTGATGAAACAAGTACAGTTATGAGCAGATTTGTACACCCGAGAACACTGACATTTTAAACTTAGAACCCCAGGCCAAGAACTACCTTCTACATAATGGCTGTAAAGTTTCAACAGGATGCAAAACCAGTTGATCACAGTATATCTCTTATTATCATCATCAAGGCTTTGCCATGAATATTGCAACTATGAACAATGATCAGGTTTCTGAGCTCCAGAATGTTCATAAAGAACTAATAGCCACGTTCATACAAAATTAACCACTTTTTAATCACATTGAACACGGAATTCAGTGGCAGATTTAAACCTATGTTTAGCACTCTCCTAGTTATATCAATCAACTTTGAAGTAGTGCATAACTTTGGCTGGGTCATGGTCATGCTGATTGTCACAAGTGAGCTAATTTCCCAGTACTAAATGACACTGCTATGAATGATACATTTCTCTGTCTTTACGTTAATCAGGCTGCATGCTGTATTCATAGATTCAGTCCATGGGTGAGATCCCCCTTAACAATAAACGAGTTTAGATTAATAAACAAACAAACCTGGATTATTAAGGACCTTGGCATTGTCACAGTTAGAGTTTATAATTGGAGATAGTAAACAGGGGGCATTGGCTTCAGTCTCTTTTAACAGTATACACTGAACAAATAGAAAAGACAATTTATCATTTGATATGAAAGATCCTGCTACCATGGCCTCCCATTGCAGATGGGAGACATTTACTCCATTTGCATCATCAGCCTTGTCCCCACAAGGGGGCTTGCTGGAGTAACAGAGTTTTTATCACTGATGTCAATAGGAACAGGAGTAGAACCATTGTGCTATTTGGTGGCCATGCCATAAGTAAACCCCTGTCAGGCCCTTTTGATTGGCAGAATTTGGATTCCTCTGTGGTAGATCATGCTGAACAAGTAAATGAAAATGAACAATTTCACTGGCAAAACAGCGGAGGGGGGGATTTTAGTTTTTCACATGGTGGTGCTGCCAGAGTAAACACTAGAGCAGAGGATATGTTCTGGCACACGACAGGATACTAACAGGAAGACTGGTCATTGTTCCCATTTTTTGCGGGATACAACCCACTGGCTCAGACCACATTACCTCGCAGTTATAGCATCAGCTGTGATGCATGAAAAGTTGACATTCACGTCGTATGTGCAGTTCTGGAAATTGATACACAGGAGGTTTCTTGCCATGAAGGCAGATTCCAAAAGAATATCCTTTATTTGTCTGGGTAAATCTGGCAGCAGGAAAAACATATACAATAGATACTATGGCGTGTGGTATACCATGACCTTCTACAAGCCCTAGCCTACTTAACCAGATGCATAAAGCAGACTGAGAAAGTTGTAGTTACAAATAACAAAGGGCTGAACTACGTTGGAGGGACTTTAGCCTTTACTTGGTGTAGCCTCCAAGGTATCCCAGCTTCATCCACAGGGCAGTAGTTCTCTAAATGTGTGGCGTGCCCCATCGGGGAGTGCAGGACACCTAATTTGGGTGGGGGTGAATTTCTGGGGAGGGAGAGAATCCTGAAGTAGCGAGAGTCAAAGACACTTTCCTCCCAGAACAAGTGTTGTGTTAATAATGGACACTGCGGAGAGGAAAGGAAGATAGGGGATGTTCTGGCCACTGCAGTACCATCCTCTCCAGAATCCTGCTTCTTGCCTCCCTCCCTGACTTTTCAGATTTTCGGATGGAACCTGAAATGCCTTGTTCTGGTCATCTCTTAATGCTACTGTTGGTTTAGTGCTTCAGTCCACAGAATCTTACAGACACAGCGGTGGGCAGCATAGATGCAGCTGTGTGTATCGATGCTGTGCATTCACCTGCTGGCGAAATGGTTGCTGGTGGGCTGGGGTACTCTGCAGGCAGATTAGAAGTAGGCCTCAGGGCCGAACTTAATGTGAAGTGTGTGTGGGTTTACTTAAACGCAAAGAGTGTCCATGGTGAAGGGAGGGGGACACTGACAAATAACAGGATTTCAGCAGGCAGGAAGGGGGAGATTTAACTCTTCTGCTGTGGTCCTGAAGGAAATCCCTCCTTTGAAGCAGGTATTTACATTGGGAGGAAATCCTTCTTTCATTTGAGAAACCGTAGTTATCGTAACGTGTTGCATGGTGTTTGGGTTCTCCCCCTACTACCCTCATTATAGAACAGGGGACTGGACTAGAGAATCCATGGATTTACTTCTGAATAAGTGGCTGTTTGTTATTCCACCAGATACATGTTGAACTGGACTCTGCAGTAAAGCAGCTAAAAATAAACAATAAAAAATGAGGCATGGTTCTAATTCAAATGAAGACTGTAGGGCATGATTCCAAGTTAGACATGTTTTCAGCCCCATCACTTTCAATGGAAAAATTGACTTTCTCACCCTGAATCAAAATGATCATGGCTGTCATTGGTAATTTTAATATTAAAAACTCCTCAGCAATCTGTCAAGCAATGGTTTCTGTGGCGGGCGGGTAACACTCTTAATTTACCAGTGGAGCTTGCTGCTACATCTGCATTCTGCAACTATTTGCAAAAATGCAGTAGAAATGTAAGGATTCCGAATCTGTAATTTGTATGCCTCCTCCCCACAATATTCCAGTGCCACAGACAGTCTCTTCCACACCATAGCAAAACACACTGTGAGTCACTCCCATCCAATGGAGAGTGTGCAAAGCAGCCAGGGCGCCATGCACAGATGCTTTAACGCCCCCCTCCCCCCAAAAAAACTCCTGCCAGTGAGCTGTTTGGCGAGGAAGAGAAAGGGGTGCGGATAGGGGAGTGAAGCACCAATTGCAAGGATTTGACCTTGTTGGGTTGGCGAGAGGAACCACACGTGTAGCGGCTAGTGGCACGCATACCTCCTCCTCCAGCTAGGGATGTGGCAAGCCTCTGTGCCCACAGTGCACTTATGGGGATCAGGCTGCCAGGGTTTACAATACAAGTCTTGGGGACTTGGAGGCTGATAAGCAAAGCAGGATGAAGCCAGGAAAGAAGCGGGGCAATCACTGGTGGAGAGTCAGTGGAGAGAGTTTTGAGACCAGTGTTCCAAGAGGAGCTAAAGGCAGTATCCTATGAGAACAAACCCGTCACATCACAAATCCAGTTATACAGATTTCCATATATGTTTAGGCTTTACAATTAATGTGCTTTATAAAATATAGAACTATGAATGTCATATTTAAAATATATCTTCATTGCCATAACATGTAATCTGTTTGTAAAAAATATATGTAGACCACCCTTCCTGGAAATCTGATGCTTCCAGGGGGTGCAATGTAAGCTAAGCCATATGTTGCTGCCCTTCCTTATTTCTTCTGTCCATAGTTAGTCACCTGTCTAGGCAATGAGCTTTCCTAGGCTTTTCTGCAAACCAGGACATGTGGCACTTTTAGGTAGGCAATCAAGGTCTTGGCAGTTGGCAGTAACCCTTAAAACAACTTCATTTTTATTTCTTTCAAAACACATATCTTCCCCCACTTTCTTCTCCTTTGCAAAATGGGAACTCAAATTAAGAATCAATTCTTGTATAACTTTAAAGACATGTTATATTATTTATTCCAGTACTGACAACCCAGCTAGGGTTGCACATGATAGCAAATAATTGGTTCCTAGCCCCAGCTAAAAATCTCCATGTTCTAGAGTTCATTCCTCTTATACTTGTTCAGCCTTCCCCAGCCTGGCACACTCCAAATGTGTTGGACCACAACTCCTATCATCCCCAGACCACATGGCCCATGATACTGTGGGCTGGAAATGATGGGAGCTGTAGTCCAGCACATCTGGAGGGCACCAGTTTGGGGATGGCATATACCCATTAGGTCTATAAAATGCACAGGCAGTAGCTGTAATGTCTCTGTAAGTAAATTATGGCTGTAGGTGGCCCCAATCCAGCTGAGATTAGTCATGATGGCTACTGAAAGCAATGGGACTTAAGTCAGCTCAACCTTAACCAGATTTACTTGGAAGTAAGCCCCAGTGGTTTCAGTAGAGTTTATTTCTAAACACATTGTTTAGGATTATAGCCTTAGGCTTTGATCCTAAAAATACAGTTACTTGGGATAAGCTCCATTTGAATTCAGTGGGGCTTACTTTTGAGAACATATGCATAAGATTGTGCTGCACTTCACAGCTAACTTTAGCTGGATTGGGGCCATATAGCATGGATGGTATGTATCATGTACAATTGGAAATGCAGTGTCAAAAATACAGGGTCTTGCTTTGAAATATTCAGCAATTGAAGCACATCAGGTGTTTCCTTTCAGCAGAATGGGCCATGACTGGTACAACTAATAGCTGAAAACTACTTTTGATTGTGAAAATTTTGTTCCTGGAAAGGGCAAATATGTCAGCAAAACCTCCCACCTCCCCAAATGTAAAAGATATTTTACAACCAATTAAAATGTTTTGTTCAAATACTTCAGACCAGCCCTGCTCTGGAGATTACAGATGTTTCTTATCCTGACTCCTAAATAACTCTCAGTGTATTACAAACTGGAGCTCTCAACTGCAGGAAAACCAATGTGTGTTTAATATTGAGTCAGGGCTCCAGCCTTGTGGCTTTGAATTTCCCTGGAAAAGGCCTTCAGTTGTATGAAGTGTTAATCCTACTTAGAGTAGACCTGTCGAAATGAATGGGACTTTAGTTCATCGTGGCTAGTTAAGTCCCCTTTCTTTTCAATGGGGTGAGTCTAAGTAGGGCTAACATTGTATACAACCTCTTATTTTTAAACCCCTTTAAAAGCCTAAAGGGTATACCTTTCTTGCTTTTGTGCTTGAAAACTCTAGGCACAATACAGAAGGAATTGTTTAGGCATGACCTTCATTCATCTCAGTGTGGCCTTTGCCTGAAAGCCACACTTGGTGGGCTGCCTGGAAGTCCATGTTGAACAGTTCTACTACAAAATAATATCCAGTACTACTACTGTCTGTTGACCCCACACTTCACTGCTGTGTGCCCTGGGGGTACTGAATTAGAAAAGTGTATGCCTTTTAATATTCCAGCCCTTTAAAACACCACAGAAACCCAGACCTTGACTGTGCACCTTTCAGGCCAATGAAAGCAATGGGGCAAACCTTCAAACCGTAGTGCTGTAACTGCTGTTCAGGAGAATATGTTGCAGATTTTGCCTGCAAAAGCAGAGTCTGCTTTTTATTGGACTTATGTGTCAGAGAAAAACCTCACTATGAATTCTTGAAAGCAAAAGGAGAGTAAGCCCGATCTCGTCTGATCTTGGAAGCTAAGCAGGGTCAGCCCTGGCTAGTACTTGGATGGGAGAGTGCCTGGGGATCAGGCTTCCTGCACTGAGCAGAGGGTTGGACTCGATGGTCTTGTAGGCCCCTTCCAACCCTGTGATTCTATAAGTAATGTGTCAGGCTTGTCCAGACAATTGGTTCCAATTGTCCCATGTCCCTACTGCATTTTTGGCTTTGCAGGCTAGTCCTTCAAATTCCCATTCAAAGGCAGTAGAACAACAGCTGATCCATATAGGTTGGATAGTTTTAGGAATGAAATGCCTGTTTCTATTCCCATGCCCTTATTTATTTATTTTTTTAAGCTGGATGATGTTCATTAGCAGAGGAAGGAGAGCACTCAGCTTTCAAGGGGGAGTCAAACAGCAGCTGGTTCTTAGTAGTCTCAAAGCGAAATGTGTCCAAGCACACCCACTCTGGTCAGTTTCACCCTCTGTCTCTCCTCTCCTCACAGCAGCAAGTCCATCGAAAGCAGGAGTGGAGAATGTGTGGCCCTCCAGATGTTGACAAGTCCCATCAGCCCTAGCCAGCGTAGGCAATGGTGAGGGATGGCGGGAGCTGTAGTCCAACAATATCTTGATGTCTATGCATTCCACATCTCTGATCTAAGGCTCAAGGCAAAGGGTGTGGAGAACTGCTGTGGGGTTGATGGTGGTGAAACTGACTAGAGGCCTCCCTATGCTTTGCCTTTTGGCTTCCATGGAAGTTCCCTCTGTGCAGGCAGTCACAAATGGCATGGGTATATGGCGGGGATGGAGTTGCATCACTCATCATTACTGATGTCAGGGATGCTAGTCAACTGTCATGGCATACAACTGAACTCCAAAAGTCCTCCAGATTGCAATAGCTTTGCTAGTGGGGGAAATAAATTTATTCTTCCAGCGGCAATCTATTCCAGCTGACGTGCTGGGAAAATGCAATATCACTGAACAGGAAGCACTTCCTAGAAGGAAAATGTCTGAATTTTTTTTTGCAACAAATGAGCTACGGTTCTGCATTTGTTGCACAATATGCTGATCAGGTCATAAATTAATCCCTTCCTCCATTTACCATATTAAAGTTATGTCAGTTTGCAAACCCAGCATAACCTTTTCTAGCATATTTCTTGCTGTCAAAGCAAAATATTAGCACAACATTTTGTCCTGTGATGATACAAAAAGAGTTTCTGCTCACAATAGATGGTTAAGCAAGCTACTGATGCTGTGCTACCATATGCAATCCAGCTTGCTAGAGCAAAAGCAGCAGAAGTTTTGTAATTAGCAAACAGAATGTTGAATATTGTTTTAATCATTTAAACTTCAATAATTCATTAAACTTTAAGCAGCAGGTCTCTCTGGTCAGGTTTTATTAGCATGATTCCAAATGAAATAAATTCTAGTCAGTGTCTCTTGAGGGAGGCGAGATTGAGTTTGTTGCATCCAGAGACACAGCTCAGTTTGCGATGGCATACAAAATCCTTGCACGCTGAGTATGTCCAAGTAGTAAAAAGCTTTCATCCAAAAAGGTGGTGGGGAGAAAAATCTTGACTCATTTTCTTCAGGATCTCACTACATATAAAGTCTCACATTCCTACGTTGCTCTTCAGATGCTGTTACATGACATTTTCAAAAAGCTGTAGGGATCTCATGATATTGTCATCCTGCAAGCAACAAGAAAATATACCACACATATTTATGTTGCATACACAAATACTTCTGCCAAAGCTGGAGTACCGGAAATGGATTTTTTTTAACAAGGTCCATAAATATAGCTGGAGGTAACTATGGCCTGGTTCACATTGTGCCCTGCATGGGGATTATATATTACAGCCTTCCCCAGCCTGATACCCTTCAGATGTTTTGGGCTTCAACTCCAAGCATTCTTGACTGTTGGCCGTGCTAGCCAGGGGCTAATGGGAGCTGAAGTCCTTAACACCTGGAGGACAACAGATTAGCAAAGTCTGGTTTGTGCAGTGGAGCATGGGAGTGAGCCTCAGACTTGTACAACCTTCCTAAATTTGCATAGAACCTCAAGAGTCAACTGGGTCCTATTCTTGCAAATGCCTCTACACAAAGGCTCCACTCATACAATCTGCCAGTCCCCCTTCAGGCTAATAGATCACATGAGTTGGACCTAGTGATATTGGCCTCATCATGTGTGCAGTTTAAGATCCCAGGACAGCCTTCTCTGACCTGGTACCCTCCAGACATTTGGGATACAACTTGAAGCATTCCTGGCCATTGGCTATGCTGGCTGGGGCAGATGGGAGTTGGGAGCCAAAACGTCTGAAGGACACCAGGGTGGGGAATGCTGCATTAGAACATATCTTCCATTTCCTTGGGATAGAGACCTTGCCTCCATGTTGCATGCCTTGGTAACCTTCCAATCTATATACCTGTACAAAACGTCTAAAATGGTGGTGTCAATTACTGTGATAGCAACAGTAGCATGGCAAAAACTTGGGATTACCAAGGAGTGGCCAGCAGACAACTCAGAGAGTCTTGGGGCCAGGGGAAATACTGCTTTATTCCATCCAAATACCTGAGCTCCTAAAGTTTTGAATCAAAGAGGTCTTATCTGAATGCCAACTCCTCTGCCTAGTCGCATGGCACAGAGAGCCTGCAATAGACCGAGGTCCTGTCCTATCATCAAAACATAAGGTAATTTCCTTATATATGTACATGCTAATATATTAATCAATGTATCAGAAACATAAGAAGCCATTAGGAGTTCCAGTTTGAACTGAGCACCTATGTATGGAGCTGACTGTTCCATTGACTCATTGACTTCAAGTAGCTTTCCTTAAAGACACGTTCAACGATAAGTCAAAGGCAATTAGTGAAAAGCAAACAGGCCCCACTGGTTATTGAATTCTGCAGTGTAGCCACTTCAGCAAAATATTTCAAAGAAATTTCCATCATTCATTTCTCCACAATCCTACACTTTTCCTTTGGATCTGCTCAGATAGGGTGGTAGGTAAAAGGGATACTGAAAGCTGCTTTGTATGTTATGCTGAAAATCTGTGTATTCCTGTCTTTCATCTTGCATTCTTGAACTATATTTAAAATGTAACACCTGTGTGTTCACCTTCTTTGCTTACATGTGTTTCCTTATGTGTGGTTTAATTCTGATGTGGGTACACATCTTTGCTCATGTTATTTGACTTTTGTTATTCTGTTTGTTATGTTTCTGCCATGATTTGTATGTTTGGTCATTCCAGATATATGCACAATGGAGAAAGACAAGCCATGAGCCACATGGAAAAAAAAAAAGCCTATTCAGAGTGGGAGAATATGGTTGTCTTTTTCTGCCTATACATAATATATTAAAATTCCACTTGGTGGGACTATAGAATATCAAATGGTGGTTCAGGACAGGAGTGTCCCCCAAGGAATCAACACATGGTTGGGTTTGAGAGACAGGGGCAAGAGGTAGTAAACATGAGGATGTCCTTATGGTGTGTCAATGTATGGATGAGTATCTGATAAAATGAACACCTGTTTAGATGAGCACAGGTACACCAATTTATATGGCCAGAACCAATTAGCATATGAAGTGGCTCTGAATGTAGTTGCATTTTTTTTCAATTTTGTATATGCTTCTACTCAACACTGGATAAAATGCTGAGTGATGTATAGTTCAAGCCATCTGTCTTTTTGATCTGAGACCCTGCTTCTAGGCTGCGATGCACTATAAACAACTTGGGTTGCAGGGTTAACACAAATGCCAGCAAATGAAGTTAGTTTTGACCTATGGCTATGAGACTTCAGTAGTACACAAGGAGTCGGTTAGGAATCGGCGCTCTTATTTCCTTCCTAATATGAAGTACCTCTTCCTCCGCTGAAGACTTCCCTATTAATAAGCACATCCATGTATCTTCTGTCAGATTATTCCAAATGGGAAGGGAATCTAAAATGATATTAATTCCTTGCCACCGTAATTTTGAATCTGGTGATCCAAGTATTCATATTCAGTAAATATAATAAAGGACATTGTATTTCACAAGAAGTGGAGAAAACAGAGCTAGTCTCAGATTAAATCATCCACTGAGAATCTAGCTGAAAGGTACAAGCAAATGCTTGTAATAAAAGCCTGATTTTTCTCTTCACTGGAAAGCTGTGGGGGGGGGGGGTGATTAGGAGCCCAGAAGCAGACATGGAGTTAATCATCCTTTGACATCTCTATGCTTATCGCTACCTTCCCCAATGTTGCTTTGCACCAAAAAAGTGATCCTTTGGGCTTTTCTTACACAGATACCAATTTTATTGTATTTTATTTGTGGCATGTTTTGTTTTGCATGCCTTTTGTGTACCACCCTGGTATCTGTGAGGATGAATAGCCATTTAAAAATACTTTCAATTAATTAGGGTGCAATCCTATCTGAATAGGCGGCCGCCTCCTAACTTGGCGACCGCCTATCCAAAGCAAGGCAGGAGAAGCATGGGGGGGGGATCATTCCCTCCGTGTCTTTCCTGCCCTGCTTTTTCTGCTAGACAGCTGTTTTCAGCTGTCTAGCCATGGGGCGGGGGGAGTGGGGGAGCAGGCTGCTGTTGTACAGGCAGCGCCGCTCTCCCCGCCCCAGAACGCCCCCAGCCCCGCCCCTTTTCAGCCGCTCCGCACTCCTTTTCCGAGTGCAGAGGACGGGGCTACTCTGCACTTCCTCTAAGGCACTGCGGATGTGGGGGGAGGTTGGTTTTCCAGGAACCAACCTCGGAGCGCAGGCTCTGAGGTCGGTTCCCAGAAAACAGCATATCCTGTGGCCATCTAGCCACTGTCTAGTGGCCATAGGATTGCTCCCTTAATACATAAAATATTGTTGTGTAGTGTTTAATTTCAATCCTAAAGGAAATCAACCCTGAGTGCTCATTGGAGGGACAGATACTGAAGCTGAAGCTCAAATATTTTGGCCACATAATGCGAAGAGAAAAGTCAGTGGAAAAGACCCTGATGCTGGGAAAGATTGAAGGCAAAAGGAGAAGGGGACGGCAGAGGATGAGATGGCTAGATAGCATCACCGATGCAATGAATATGGACTTGAGCACACTCCAGGAGAGAGCGCAGGACAGGAAGACCTGGCGTGCTGTGGTCCATGGGGTCACGAAGAGTCGGTCATGACTGAACGACTGAACAACAAAAGTGTTTAATTAGATCCATAAAGAAAAGGGGAGCAATCAGTATTCCACTGAATAATATTCTGGATGCTGAGTTTCTATCTTCTCTTTCTTAAGGTTTCATGTTGATCTGCTGTTTCACTTTTATCTTGAAGTTACAAAGTCACTTATCCTTTAAATGTTTTCAGCCATAAGGACCACAGAAGCTTCTTTATACTAGGTTACACAAGTTTACACAATACTAGTCAGGTCTCCTTATAGAAAATATCTACGCATTTGCCCACTACTTCCATCTTATACTAATTTCTTAGATATTTTGGGGTCACACGCTGGGGTTCTGTTTTCCTGCGTTTTCCCCAATAGGTTTCTAGAGCTGGAGGGCGGGAAATACAAGTGGCTCTTAAATCACTTTACACTTAGCACTGTAGTACTCAGGAGGAATTGTTAATGCATATTCTATTTTTTGTATCTTTATTAAAAGAAGGAGGTCAATATCTTGCATTGTTATTGCATTAGGACCTCCACCAGCTTTAGTATGGTCACAATGGTATGGTCACAATGGGCTGGTTCAGACATCATGGTAAGCCAGGGTTCCGCAGGAATGTTGGTTTACCATTTATGGGCAGCGAGCTGGGGGCACACTGCCTGATTGTTCCTGCTGCAAGCAGGAGTGGCTCAACAAACCAAAAAACTCTGGACCTTCAAGTCATGTTCTGCTCCAGGTGTTTGACTAAGTGCACAGTTCCATGCATGTTTACATAGAAGTAAGTCCCACTGCGTTTAATGGGGCTCGCTCCCTGGTAAGTGCCTTTATAATTGCAGGTTAACAGCACAATCTGATGCACGTTTATTCAGGAGTAAGCCCCACTGAGTTCAATGCAGTTTACTCCCAAGTAAGCGTGCGTGTGATAGCAGCTTTCAGGTAGCAAAGCTCTCTCCCATGGATACACTGCCTTCACCCTCATTTATTTCACACATTCCTCATGCATTATGCTTTTCTCTATGTACATATATGGCCAACCCCCATCTCTGCAGACTTCAGCCTTATGTGCAGCACCATTAAATGCTGTATGCTACTTCTGCATCTTGTCTTCCCTATTCTTTACTATCAGTAGTGAAATGCAGCAACTAGTCTTGAACGTTATGAGGAAGGTGAGCCAAAATGACCCAAACTGAAACTTGATGTCCCAGAACTCTCAGCATTTGGATGAAGTGAAATCCAAGCTTTCTGGCATGAAACAAGCTCTTGACTGGCTGTACTGTGGAAGGAAATCTGTTCTTACCTCCTGACATGACTCAATAAACTCGTCCAAAGTTACGACACCATCTTTATTTTTATCCATTTTCTGTAAAACAGAAAAACACTTTTGAGCTCACAAGCCTAATGCATTTGTAAAATGCAGCATAGTATTAAACTGAGAGCATCCAAATAAAACTATACAGTTTAGCAGATGTATACAGATTCTACTGCCCAATATAAAGTGACAAAAATGTAGTAGCTGTGAGCTTAAAACAGCAGGGATAAAAGGACACTAACAAACAGAAAATTACCTGGAAAAAGACTTCTACGTGCTGCCTTGGTGCATCTTCTTTCAGAACTGGGTAGGTGTATTTGCCCATCATGTCGTAAATTGCTTTTACTATATCCATCATTTCCTGGAATTGTGGCAATCAAAATACAAGGGAGGATTCAAATAGGGCTGTGGCAATGATGACACACAAGAGTTTGATCATTCTTTCTAGTATTAATATTCAGGAAAGACAGTGCAACTACTTGGTGTGGCAGCATCCCTACTGATGTCTCAGGGCCAAAGCACTGCAAATGTCTCAGGGCCAAAGCACTGCTGATGTTTCAGGACCAAAGCACACGTTACTTTAAACCTACCAGCTACATCTTTTTCCCCCTTTTTAGTCTAGAGTAAGTGCAGGGATCCTGGTCTGGATCAGGCCCCTGTGCCTGCAATATATATTCTCTAGAAATATTTTAAATAATAAAAAAATAAATATTGCCAAATAGTGTTCAGTTGCCAAATAGTGACTGGGACTCCTGCTCTTACACTAGAATAATTTTTTGTAATCGGTGGGTGGGGGGAGACATACCTGCTAGATGTGTCTTTACAATAAAGTGTGCTTTGGGTTTCAGGCTGCAATTCTATACCCACTTACATGGGAGTAAGTCCCATTGAACTCAGTGGGATTTACTTCTAAGGAGACATGTATAGGATTGTGTCACAATGATCAAATACAACGCAGTTATCTGATTTCTTTGATGTAATAGCAGGCCTTATGAACCTTAGCCTGCTCAATTTCAGAGAAAAGCACACATTCTTTGCAAACATTTCCTGGCACAGCTTGTGGTTCAAAAGAGATAATTAGTTCATGTAATTTATTGAACATATTGAAGGAGGTTGTTGCCATGAAAATCGGCAAAGTCGTTAAGGACTAAATGGCCAAGTTGGCATATGGTGTTCCATGAGTTGTGAATTTATCTGTAAGACTCATTATTACTGTGGCCATTAATGTGTTGTGAACTTATTCCCTGTATTTCTCTTCTTCCAAGGAAACTGGTTGGCGAGATCCAAGTCAGACATTTTGTTCTTTCGAAGCCTTGTCTCAGGCAAGATCTATCCAACAATCACATTGCTTTCCTTTTTTTTTGCAAGATAAATTCCACATATTTGTCTGCTGTTCCTCTTTCTTAGTTCTACATAGATACATTTTCTATATAGGATATGATCCAGCCAAAGTTGACATGCTTCATTCCTATTGATTTCTGTTGGAAAGAGTTACGCATGAGTGTCACAAGCACGTATTGCTTGATTATAGTGTCTGTGACGTCAGTGGTAAGCAGTGGCACACTTCTCTTTCTCTCACCCATGCCTGTGGCACTTTGAAGTCTTTTTTTAATTTTTCTAATTTGTTTTTACTTATAGAATCATAGAATCATAGAATAGTAGGGTTGGAAGGGGCCTACAAGGCCATTGAGTCCAACCCCTTGCTCAATGCAGGAATCCAAGTCAGAGCATCCCTGACAGATGGCTGTCCAGCCTTGTCTTGAATGCCTCCAGCGTGGGAGAGCCCACCACCTCCCCAGGTAATTGGTTCCACTGTTGTATTGCTCTAACAGTCAGGACGTTTTTCCTGATGTTCAGCCGGAATCTGGCTTCCCAGATTGAGCTCATTATTCCATGTCCTGCATTCTGGGATGATCGAGAAGAGATCATATAAGACTTATATGATTCTACAAGGTTTCCTTCAGAATTTGCAGTTCCTTGCTGTAACTTTCCAATGAAAGCATTCTTCTTGCCTTTTCAAATCGATAATAATAAAAGAGGCTGTGTGTGTGTGTGTGTGTGTCTGTCACCTCCACAGCTCCAAGAACATGAAATCTAGATGCCTGAAACTTAACTAAGGGGATCCTAGGGCTGTGCATCTCAGGGGGTATTTGGTTTTTACTACATTAAGGGTGCAACCCTATGGGGATAGGCAGCTGCCTCCGAACTCGGGGGTGACCACCTATCCAATGCAGGGCAGGAGAAGCACGGAGAGGATTGTTCTCTCTGCGCTTCTCCTGTCCTGCATTCACGGCTAGACAGCTGATTTTGGCTAGGTGCGGGAAGGCAGAGTGGGGAAGGAGGCTGCCAGATGACACATAGGATGTGCCATACCAGCATTTCCGCCTTCCCTGCCCCGGAACATCCCTCAGAACGCCCCATTTTGGCCGCTACGCACTCCTCTTCTGAGTGCGGAGTACGGGGCTGTTCTGCGCTGCAGAAAGCGGGGGGGGAGGTTGGTTCTCCAGGAGCCAACCTCAGAATGTGGTCTCTGAGGTCAGTTCCCGGAAAACCACATATCCTAAGGCCGTCTAGCCGCTGATTAGCAGCCATAGGATTGTCCCCTAAGGGTGCAATCCTATGCATGTTTAGACAGAAACTGGGGAATGCTGGGATTTGTAGGACTTTTTTCTGCCTAAACATGGATAGGATTGCACCCTAAATAACTGTAATTAATGTAAATGTGTCAGTGTGTTTGAAGCCTGCAGTACCATCTTCAGTCACTAGGTAGAGGCAGCCCTAACCAGCCCATGGCTTTGCAGTTGAGATGGTTTCACACCGGGGGTGGGGGTGGGGGTGGGAGGGAAGGAGTCCAAGGGACAGTTATACAGCTGCCCCTTCCCTCCTTGCTGTGGGGCAGACTTCTCCCTTGGGGGGCTATAGGGAGGGCAGGGGCCATGCCTCAAGGTGCGAGCACTCATGGCTTCACTCAGATGGGGCAGGAGCAATATGTCCAACTCTGACAGGTGGGTAATGTTGCTTGAATGCTTCACTGTATCAAGCTAATCACTATTTGAACCCATGCCAGGACTTTATTTAGTATATAAATACATAATTGAGGAATGCCAGGAAGGCTACCTGATCCTTTGTAGTATTATCCTACCATTTGTTTCCTTTTATCAGTTTTATGGTTTCCTTTTCTCAGTTTTATGGTTTCCTTTTCTCAGTTTTATGGTTTTCTTATCTAGTGTTGCATCAAAATCACATTTATGTCCCTCTTAGAAAAGGAAAAACTAGGGACTGGCAATCTCTGTTCCTTCCATGCAGCAAAACTACTTGAAGTCCCATCCAGGAGAGGGGACAGAGCAAACTGCACTATGCCTACATCACTCCAGTGCTGAAGGAGTTGAACTGGTTACCAGTTGTTTTCCGGGCCAAATTCAAGGTGTTGGTTTTGACCTTTAAAACCCTATATGGTTCCAGCCCAGCCTGTCTTAAGGAGCGCCTCCAGCAACACCAGACAGGCCGCTTAACAAGATCAGCCTCGGATGGCTAGACTGGTGGGGACGAGGGAGAGGGCCTTCTCTGTGGTGGCTCCCACTCTATGGAACTCCCTCCCTAGGGACTTTGCCATGCCCCCTCTTTAATGAGCTTCCACTGTGCATTAAAAACGTGGTTGTTCAGGCAGGCATTTAGGGTTAGGGTATTTTTAGAAAAAATATGTTTTTACTATGGAATTTTATTGTTTTAAACTGTTTTATTATATATTCTGTACATCGCCCAGAGTGTATAAATAAATAAATTTATTATTAATAAATTTAATAAATAAATAAATACAATAATTTGTATTAACTATCAAAAGCAAACTCATCATTAATCTTGCCTTCAAGCAGCTGTGGCTCAGGGCCAGCAATAGTTTAATAGGCACCACATAGCGATCTGGTTGGACATGTTTTCTGCCAGCTGTGCTAGGCATGAATTGCATTTTGCAAAGTGTACCAGCTGCCAGCCACCAGCCACCAGCCTCCCCCTCCCCCCCTTCCCTTCCCTTCCCTTCCCTTCCCTTCCCTTCCCTTCCCTTTCCAAAGCTGGATTAGATGTCAATGCTGTAGGCAACCTCACCTCCTTGTTTATGTAGCCATCTTTGTTTATGTCATACAGATTGAATGTCCATCGTAGCTTTTCATGAACTGTTCCTCTCAACAGAATGGATAGTGCTGTCACAAAATCCTGTTGCAGGGGCAGGGGTGGGAGTGGGAAAGAATACACGTATATTTTAATTGAGAAAGAAAGCTTTGTCTGAGCCTTTCTCTAGAAGACTGTATGTAAGATGCCTTACTTTCCCTCATATAATAAAGCTCATATAATTGGCAATGGCTTCATTAATTCTAAGGAGACTGCAGTGTGAACTGAGGATTGCGCCTACCAGGCAACCTTTTAAAAGTTGCTGTCTACCTAAGAGGTGTGGAAGCCAAGTAGTTAGGCCACTGACATAAATTCCCAAAAATTGTGGATTTGAGTCTAGGGATGTACAAAACTCATACCTGGCTCTGCGCCAGGCAATCCGCTGTGGTGGGGAGGCACTCCATCCCTCCCCCCAGAATCCTTCCCAGCCAGCTCCGCTCCATGGCGACTCCGTGGAGCTGCTAGCCGGGGCTGCCCGCAGCCGGACACGCAAATGGCGGCCGCTGTAGCCGCCGCCATTTGCGTCTGTGTCTTTAGCCGTAATAGGCTACATAAATATATACATAGCCTATCACGGCTAAGGACGCGGATGCAAATGGCCGCAGCTACAGCTGCTGCCATTTGCGTTTCTTCCTCTTGCCGTGATAGGCTACGTAAATATATACATAGCCTATCCCGGAATAGGAAGGAATGCAAATGGTGGCGGCTATGCCATTTGTGTCCCTGCCCTGTGCCGTGATAGGCTACGTAGATACTTAAGTAGCCTATCACGGTTTGCCAGGGATGCAAATGGCAGCCGGCATAGCGGCCGCCATTTGTGGCTGCAGCCCGGCAGCAGCTGGAGCCTCCAGAGCCACCGCCACCACTGCCGCCGTCACCGCCGCCTCCAGGTAGGCTCCGTTTCGCGGGGCTTTTGTGGGGTGGTGGGGCAGGTTGCTCCGTTCCGCCACGGATTCTGGGGGGCCGAATTCACTGGAATTCAGCCTCCCTGGAATCCGTGGCGGAATTCTCTAACATCCCTATTTGAGTCTCACTTGGCTTTACATAAGGTGGCTGCAGGTTTATTGCATTTTGCTTCAACTCATTTTGTACATTTTGTCAAGGAGCTAGGGATGGACACGGGATCAGTTGTCAGTAGCACATTTAAAATTTGTCCATTTTAGTAGTAAAACAGCATTCACACCTCATTGGGCTTTGCTAAAATTAGCAACTATCCCAGAAAATATACCTATCTTAACTTGGAGTACTGAACATGGATGCAAAAGGTTAGAGACACAAATGGCTCAGACTCTATTAAGCACTTCAAATGTTATTCATTTCAATGGGACTTGTGTGGGAAGTAAGTTCAAGGGGGTACAGAAAGAATGGGAAAGGTGATACCCTATATAGACTGTATCAATTTCTGTTGATTATATTAAGTGCAAACTGCCAGATCGACAGCATTTTTCTACACAGAGAAATAAAAAGCTAAGGGTTCAAAATGAGAAAATATGATACTCAGTAAGATGATGCAGGAATGATCAGAACCACCTATGCTTTACCTCAAACTTCACAGATCCATTCTGTGCTGTATCAAATGCATTAAAGAGATAATGGGCATACATACTAGCATCTGAAAAACACAAACACAGCAAGAGGGTGTAATGTTAAAATAATGTAAATAAGCATGTGTATGGCTGAACTGAATGTTCTCTCGTTTCACTGTTTGGCTCAAAAGTGATGATTTCAATGGGGGTACACCCCTTGCCCCGCTCCACATTCCTCCCATTTTTCATGGTTGCTTGATACTGTTCACAGCCACCTCCCTTCTTGCTGCTGATTCAGTGGTCAACTTTTTCTCTTTGTTTCATTCCTTCACCAGCAGTCCCAGCCAATGCGCAACTACGTATGTAGCAAGTCTATTTGCTAAAATCACAGTCACTAAGGGCATGTGAATCTTATTTAGAGAGAGGGCAATGCTTCCCATACAGGTCATATAGCTGACCATAGCCAATCAAGGACCACAAAACAAGGATCTCCAGAAATGACTGAGAGAGACTTTTGATTAATTTTTGTGTGTGAAACAGCTACCACCCTGTGCCTTTGGCTCAGCTCTAAGCAAATGTACATAGGAGTCACACCTCCAGTGCTTGCAATTGTTCTGATATTGCCAAATGGATATTGAAAAGATACAGCAACAATATCATGACAAATTTTTACATCATGAGAACTAGAAGCCTGTAGAGTCAATTTAGGTTAAACTAATCATACTGGAGGTGCCTGTCAGCCTTGCATTCCAACCACTCTATAGGGAGATCAGTGTCCTTAAGCAATCATGCATCATTTCACAGTGGAAGGCCGCAAGAGGCCCCTACAGAACAGTGACTGCTTACAGTACATTAAGCTACCTTCTTTTTCAGTAAATATATATTGCAAAAAAAAAAATTACCTACAGTTCTGTCTGACTCATGACTTCTGAAATTTGAGCTCTGCCTCATAGATAAAATGATCTTCACTCACCCCCATGTGGGAAAAACTGTGCGTAGATCTGTTTGAATGTCTCTTCATTAACAGCTCCACTAGGACATTCCTTTTGAGTACAAGGAGTAAAAACAGTTAAGAGTTCATTCGCAATACTACCTGTTCCCAAGTACGGCCAAAGGGAATGCTATCTGTTCCCAAATACTAAAATATTGTGATAATTCTGTTGCATGAGTGCACTCTATAATACAGGTTGTATGTTAGAACCCAAGGAAATCTCTTTTGGTGGTTTTGATCACCCTGTTCTGGTTACAGTACACTATCGAGTTCCAAAAGGAGATGTGCCAGAATTAACCATTACATCTGGGTACTTTTAATGATAATTTCTCTTTGTTCTTTTTTTTAGCTATCCCAGCGTCAGTACATCCAGGTAGGTGAGCTCTAATGCAAGCCCAAGACATTTTCCAACTGCAGTTAACAGTAGATTTGGAAGTGCAAATATCTACAGAACAGGTTCAAGAGCAGCATTTTATCTTTCATGTATTTAAATATTGTAAAGGCGGAAGATGGTCAGACAGAAGGGCATGACATGAATGAATAAGAATTAAGTAATCCCTCGCTTGCAGACACCACCTGCTGACAAATAACAATGGTAAAAATTGAAGTGCTAGGCAGAGAGAGCGCGCACGCAAGAGAGAGAGAGCGCTTTTGAACAAGCAGACAATGAGTCCAATCCCACCGAAGTTAAGCACTATTAAGTCCTATTGATTGGAACATAAGGATATACTTAACCAGAATAAATCAACAGATGTTCTTCAGAAAGAAGACAGGAAGAGAAAGAGAACACACACACACACACACACACACAGTAGTCAAAGACTATGGTAGTCAAAATCGTTATTATGCAATGATATTTTATCGGCTGAAAAAGTTTTCCCAGTGCCATTGACCAATTTCCCCATATCAAAAGAGAAATCAAACCAACATGTAAAAAGAAAGGAAGTAAGGCCACAATTGTGTGCATATTTAGACAGAAAAAAGTTCTACAACTCCCAGCATTCCCCAGCCAGCCATACTTTTCTCTGTCTAAACATGCATCAGATTGCTCCTTTAGCCATTTGGAACTTGGCTACAGGAGAAAGAGCATATGGTATTAAGAGACTCATACATCTTTTCCTTCGTAGAACACTCAGTAGAACAGAAACACTACATGAAGTACATATATTCAAATAAGGTGAAATAAATTTTTAAAAATACAGTTAAACAATTATGGAACAAAGAAATACTATTATCAGGCTACAGTTTATAGTTTGAAATTGCTTTATCAAGTTCTCAGTAATACTCTCACTTTCTATGATTTATTAGTAAATGTGGTTCCTCCCAAATCTCCTTGCTAGCTAAGCAGACTTTATAGGTGCCTTTCCCACCTAGGGTGGCCATGCGCCCTATTTTACAGTCCTCTATTTCAAGCCTTCAAGGTGTTAGATGAAGGTGCACTCTATTTGAAGGACTGTCTGGTCCAAGTCCAGTTTAAGGATATAGAACCCCGAGGGCCAAAGCAGACAGTGACCTTGTTCACATGAAACAACAGCCCACTGTCACTTAATTTACCTGCGAGGGATGTCAGATCATGCTAGGTGCCTGTGGGTGCCATTTTTGCGTGGTGCCCATGGGCACCTTGCTTGCCATGGCTTATCATATTGTGCAAACCCAAGGCAGGGGTTGTTTGAGGGCTAGAAAACCCTCAAAAACCCCATGCTTTGTTTTAAGGATATTTGGTGGTTGTCAAATCCTCAAACAACCCTGTTTCTTTGGTCCACATGACAAGGCAAGCCGGGTGCCCAGAGGCACAACAGCCCATGACACAACAGCCCCTGTGGGTAAATTAAGCCACAGTGGCCTGGCTGTGTGTCATGCAAACCAGGAAAATGTGCATTCAGTGATCTTGATCATGACCCGAGTGTGGAGGTAGGGGAGGGTTTAACACTTCCCCCCAGTTATGGACCTGATCCAGATACATTTATATTGCAGGTGTGAGGGACCTGATAAGAATTGAGCCCATAGAGAGGTGGAGGGTTCAAACTCCCCTACCTCTCCATGCTAGGGTCTCAACCTGGATTGCTCCCTTACCTTTACCCTAGAATAAAAATGAAAAAAGGTATAGCTGCTAGCTATGATGTTAAAGTTAATATCTGCTTTGGCCCTAAGAAGGGAGAGCAGGGACAGTGTAGTAATATTTATGTAGGCTAGAACGGCAAAAAAAAAATGGAACGCAAATAGCACCCACTATGCTATTTGCATTCCCCTTTTTTTCGCCATTTTATCTTACGTAATATTTATGTAAGATAAATCGGCGAAAAACAGGGAACGCAAATGGCGGCCGCTGTAGCCGCCGCCATTTGCGTATGCTGGGTTTTTTTTGGGGGGGTGTTAGCCATGATAGGCTACGTAAATTCTTAAGTAGCCTATCACGTCTGCAAGGACAGCAATGGCAGTGGCAGCAGCCTGGCCGTGGCCGGCCAGGAGACCAGCTGCTGGAGCCGCCGCCGCCAGAACCGCCACCACATCCGCCCCAGGTAAGTGCCGTCCCGGGGGGATTCCGCGGGGGGGCAGAAGGCCGTTTTGCCACAGATTCCAGGGGGTCGGATTCTAAAGAAAGAATCTTTGGATTCTAAAGAAAGAATCTAAAGAATCCGGCCTCGCTGGAATCTGTGGTGGAATTCTCTGCCATCCCTAATATCTACATGGCACCAGTTTCATTGTTCACTCCATAGGAGCTGCACAGTATTAGTGCTGTGAATTAATAACTGGGGCACTAGACGGGAGGGTTAATGCAGACTTCACAAGCTAGAAACTCTGATGTATGATGACACATTGCTGTTGCTTGGCTGTCCTTGGGAACATGGGAGGGTGAGCGACTAGCATGTAGGACTTGCTTACAAGTAGACCTCGCATACACATTTCTGAGGCAGGCAGGCAAGCAGGCAGCTGCTGCCTCTGGAGAATGAGCTGGCGCTGAGAGCAGACAGCACGGACCTGGGGAGGAGGAGAGAGCGAGTAGCACGTAGTCTATTAACTGCCCGATCAACAGGCTCTCTCTCCCACCCCTCACTCCCAAACACAGGCTCGATGAAGTGCTTCTGAGTACATCTTTATGACAATCACCAGCCCCAGCACCCACCCTTTCTCAACTGCGCAGCTGCGAATCCACAGGCATGCAGCGTTTCTCCACTGTGTTCCTTTGTAGCTGAACGTCTCCACTCTCAAGCTCAATACTTAAAGTGTGAGGGGCAGCGACATGGAACTGGAGGCAATGAGTTACTTCCCAGTAGACACGTCTGCCCCTCTGCTCTCCCCCGCCTCTGCCCCAGCCTACTTTCCCTTCCACCAATCAGTGCGGCTTCCGCCAGCCCTCTCCTTTATGCCTCTGTAACTGCGGAGCTGCAAAGGAGGAGAAACGGGGAGGGGCGAAAAGGTGTCACATAGTGACACATCACTAACAAAGCTGCGATGTCAATCTGAGGAAGGGGCAGACAGCTCAACCCCTGCAGCGAACCTGCAGCAAGTGGAACAACTGCGGCACAAGTACTCATAGAAAAACCCGGATTTCTCCATGAAAACCACGATGTGCCTTCGAAGCGGCACCAGGGCAAATGGCTCATGTAGATGGGGCCAAATGATTGGCAGCAGCACTCCAGGGTTTCAGGAATTTTTCCTGCCCTACCTAGAGATGCTGGGGATTGAACCTGGGACCTTTAACTTGCAAGCATGTGCTACAGCCCTTCCATTTTCTTTTCCCAGGAGGTTGCATTCCTGACTTCCATCCCCCAAAGACAAGATTTCCACAGTTTCAGCTTTACCCAGTGCAATGACGCTGGTAAAAAGAAATCACAAATAAATCAATGCATAATGTATAAGCAGCTGTAGCTACTAAACATTTATCAATTCATTGTGTTGTATATGCTATATAATGTATATGAAAATAACAAGTTTTTCTAAGTCAACAGCCAGTAACAATATTTGAAGGGACTTATTTCTTTCCTCTTTGACATAAAATATGCTTATTCTGGTTTTTTCCCTTTTCTTTTTTTTTAAGAACAACAGCATTATTAGCAAGGATAGTGATATCATATAGGGCTTTGCTACACGAGGCTGTTAATGCGCTGTATCTACTTGTGGTTTTGTCACAGAATTGAGATCCAAGCACTCACAAAGAGTGTTTGCTTTCATAACACCATAAGAAGAGCCATGCTGGATCAGACCAAAGGTCCATGTAATCCAGCATTCTGTTTAAGTGGGTAAGTGGCCAACCAGCCCATGGGAAACTAGGGATGGGCGGATCACTTACCCTGTTCCGGGTGGGGGGTCCGTGGAGGGGGGGAGAAGATCCCTCCCTCCCCCTGGAATCCATCCAGGCCAGCTCTGCTCCGTGGTGATGCTGCAGAGCTGGCTGCTGGCTTCGCAGTGCTGGCGATACGGCCGCCTGCCATTGCCGTGCCATATCGCTATGCTAAGTCTGGATGCAAATGGCATCAACCACACCATTTGCATCCCTGTTTTTTCAGGCAATAAGCTACACAAACATCTACATAAATATAGGGATTCTTTAGAATCTGGCCCCCCGGAGTCAATGGCAGAACGGCCTCCCCCCCCTGCAGAATCGCCCCAGGACGGACTTACCTGGTGGCGGATGCAGCGGCGGCAGCGGCAGATGAAGCGGCGGCTCCAGCCGCTGCTGGGCTGCTGCGGCCGCAAATGGCGGCCATTGTAGCAGCCGCCATTTGCGTCCCTATGCTGGCCCGTGATAGGCTACGTATATATTTACGTAGCCTATCATGGCTAAAGCAGGGGCACAAATGGCGTCCCCCACGCCATTTGCTTTCCCGCTTTAGCCGTGATAGGCTACATAAATATTTATGTAGCCTATCATGGCTAAAGCAGGGACACAAATGGCATAGGGGACGTCATTTGTGTCCCTGCTTTAGCCATAATAAGCTACGTAAATATTTACATAGCCTATCACGGGCTAGAGTAGGGACGCAAATGGCGTCCCCTACGCAGGATGCCATTTGCATCTGCAGCAGCCTGGCAATGGCTGGAGGCCCCGCTGCGGGTTGGCCTGGCCAGCGGCTCCGCAGACTGGCTGCGGAGCGGAGCTGGCAAGGCAGGATTCTGGGGGGGAGGAACGGAATTGCCTCCTCCCACCTGCGGACCCCAGCAGATCCAGGTAAGCGGGGTTTCATACACCCCTACGTAAATATAATTTGCATAGTCTATCACATGAAAACAGGGATGCAAATGGCGTAGTGGATGCCATTTATGTCTGGACTTAGCGAGGGATGGCGGAGAATTTCTCCACGAATCTCGGGGAGGCTGAATGCCAACACATTCGGCCACCCAAAATTGTTGGTGAAATTCTCCGCCCCCCCCGGGATGGGACTTACCTCCCTCGAATGTCCCTCTCGGCGGCGGGTCCCGGCGGGAGTTCAGGGGCGTTTCGTCGGGGGCGGGGGCGGCGGCCGGTCTTGCGACCGGCTGCCGCCATTACAAAACAAAGTAAAAAAAACAAAAAACACCCATGATAGGCTGCGTAACGATTTACGTAGCCTATCACGGCTAGATTCCCAAAGTCAGCCATGATAGGCTACGTAAATCGTTACGTAGCCTATCACGGGTGACTTTGGAAAAAAAATAAAAAGCGCGTACGCAAATGGCGGCGCCCATGGGCGCCGCCATTTGCGTTCCTTATTTGGTCCCGGTAGTTTACGTAAAGATTGACGTAGACTACGGCGAAAATAAGGGCAACGTAAATAGCGTTGCCCTTATTTTCGCCGTAGTCTACGTCAATCTTCACATAGACTACCGGGACCAAAGAAGGAACGCAAATGGCGGCGCCAATGGGCGCCGCCATTTGCGTACGTGCTTTTTTTTTTTCAAAGTCACCCGTGATAGGCTACGTAACAATTTACGTAGCTTACCACGGCTGACTTTGGGAATCTAGCCGTGATAGGCTACGTAAATCGTTACGTAGCCTATCACGGGTGTTGTTTTTTTCCCCACTTTTTTATTTCGCGGCTGGGGAGACGGGGCGCTTCTCCCTGGCCTGAATTTCGGCCGGGCGAGGTGGGGCGCCTCCCCCCCCAGCCTGAATTTTGGCCAGGCGAGCCCCCCGGCCTGAACTTCGGGGGGAGAACTGAAGCGCCTCCCCCCCACCGCGAAGCAAGCTGCGGGACCAGGTAAGTGCCTTTTGTACATCCCTAGACTTAGCACAGCCATACGGCATGGCAATGGCGGCCGGCTGTATTGCCAGTGCTGCGGAACTGGCGGCTGGCTCCACAGCATCACCACTTGGAGGAGCCAGCCTGGACGAATTCCAGAGGGGCACAGAGGTGAGTGCTCCATTATGCCATGGACCCCAATGGGGCCGGATTCTTGGAATCCGGCCTCATTGGGGTCCGTGGAGGAATTCTCTGACATCCCTATGGGAAACCCACAAGCAGGGCATGAGTGCAATAGCACCCTCCCCCATATGTTCCCCAGCAACTGGTGTCCATAGGTATACTGCCTCTGATACTGGAGGTAGCATATAGGCATTCAGGACTAGTAGCTATTGATAGCCTTATTCTCCATGAATTTGTCCAATTTGTTTCCTCCTTTTCTACTACATAACCTCTAGGTGGCACTGTGGTATAGAGGAATACCACAAATACAAAAGTGAAAAAAGTGTTTTCTTTTTCTATCACAAATAATATCACATTTTCGCAGCTCTAAAAACACTTGCTGAAAGTGGTCTTCAGATACAGAAATAAAGCTAGAAGGTTATGACATCATCTTCATCTAAAGAACCTGTAAAGAACTGTGAATAGGGAATGAGGAGCACACAATAAATGCCTCATGTAGAAAAGACCATAGAGTGACTAGGGTGCAATCCTATCAAGATAGGCGGCCGCCTCTGAACTTGGAGGTGACTGCCAATCCAAAGCAGGGCAGGAGGAGCACGGAGAGGATTGTTTCCTTCACCTTCTTCCTGCCCTGCTTTTTCTGTTAGACAGCCAATTGTGGCTGTCTAGCTGCGGGAGGGCTGAGCGGGGAGACAGTCTGCTGTACGACACATTGGATGTGTTGTACAGGCAGCTATGCTCTCCCTGCCCTGGAACGCCCCCAGCCACGCCCTTTTCCAGCACTCCTCTTGTGAGCATGGAGGATGGGGCTGTTCCGCGCTGCCTCAGAGGCAGCGTGGAAGTGGGGGGAGGTCAGTTTTCCAGGAACTGACCTCGGAGCGCAGGCTACAAGGTCGGTTCCTGGAAAACAGCATATCCTACGGCCATCTAGCTGCTGTCTAGCAGCCATAGGATTGCTTCCGAAAACTGTCATTAAATTCCCATGCAAGGGGACCATTTTCAGTGACTGCTGACTGGGCTGGATAATTAAAAGTGTTTATTTTTCTTCCATATTCTCTCCTTTCACAATGAGTAAAGCCATGTGGTGAATGACTACAAGATTCTACCCACATTCTCACTTTCTTGAAATCCATTAAGTGAAGAACATGGACAACAACCAACTCAAGTGTGGGACGGTGGCCAGACCTGACTTCTGAAAATGCTAAAAGACACGATCATCACACCGTAAAGCCTTTGAAACGAAGGAGAGTGTAGGAAGTGAACAGGATGACACAGGAATGTTCCTGCAGTACTCACAGCTTTAGCAAAAGCTTGTAATTCTTTTGCAGCAGACCCAAGTAGTAGCCTGTGAGAATAGTGAGCAAGTGTTGACAGCAAAAGGAAAGAGGCAAACCAAAGAACAGGTTTTCATGTGTGACTAACTGCCTGATTCTTTCACTAGTATTACACCAAAGCTCACCACAAAGTAACCAGCACACTTCCTCCTGATTTGAGGGTAATCTATTTCAGCTCCATTGGTGTGATTCATAATGACTTCAGTGGGTGTCTGAATACAGGCTTCTAGCAGTTTGGTGGCTTATAAACAGCATTACTAGTCTAAGCCAAATTCAGACAAGCGTTTTAAAAAGTAATAGGTATAGTCCTCTCAGGAATGGACCACTTCAGCCAGGGCATGGGAAGTGCATTCTTCAGTGTTCCTCTATGGGTGGGAAAGATCCCTCCTTGCACGTAGAAAAACAGCATCTTAGGGAGAAAGGCTATAACCTAGATTGTCCCTGACATCCTAGCTGTGTGTGCCTGGAGTTCTTAAAGTAAAGGAGTGCAAAGATATGAAATTAAAACCACCACTTCAGCACCATGAAGTGCTGTAGTCCCAGCACTACTGTACTACATACTTTTTACATTCATATTTGAATTGCTTGAAAATGAACTGAGGCTGAGCTGTAGTTGAGACTGGCATTTCAGCCTTACTCCAGATGAATGGGCAAACAATATCCCATCTCCCAGAAATACTGTCAGAACTAATGCGATAGGGACTATTATGCCCCCTTGGGGGCTTGATATAATTAGGCCAAAAAGCAGGATTGAGGGCCAAAACAGACATTATTTGTTACATTTGTATCTTTTCTCATTTTTACTTTAGAGTAATCACATGGAGCAATCTGAATTGGGACCCTAGCATGGTAATTTGTTGTTGTTGTTGTTCAGACGTTCAGTCCTGTCCGACTCTTCGTGACCCCATGGGCCATAGCACGCCAGGCCTTCCTGTCCTGCGCTCTGGATTGGGCCGCCTGGGCCTACGCTAGAGGAAAAATAAAATAAAAAAGTAGTAGCTGCTAGATACGAATGTAAGGTAATGTCTGCTTTGGCCCATAGATTAAATAAAATGTTAAAAGAAAAGAAAAAAAGAGGCCAATGTCTTTATGTGTGCCATTGATTGTGCACAGCCCTCTCACTTGTGTAGTTTACTCTTGCCAGCCCCTGAACAGCAACAGTCTGCCCCTCCCCCTCAAACCAAATAAAAAACCCCACATGGAGTCAGGCCGTTTTAAAAACCAGCCAGATGATAACTCTGTGTAACTCTCTGTCAGGAGGAGATGATAAAATTGCCAGCAAGGGCTTGAAGGGTGACCAACCACAGAAAAATATCTTTACCTCAAATAAAAGCTTCACATAAAGTCAGCCTTACTTGGTGGTATTAAACCTAACAGTCAGCAATACACTTGTGCTTAGAGAGGGGAAATAACCTCAAAAATTTGAAGTGTTTAGGTCCAATCCTGACATCTGGCGAGCCTTTTGAAACTAGAGAGCACTAAAGATGAAAGCCTTGCACCCCCTCTCTAATGAGTTGAGCACTACCTTCCTCCTGATATACTTATCCCACCACCCAATTTTTTTTTATGTTTTTGGAGCAGTGCCTTGTCTCTGGTCTCAGCAATCAGTACTTTCCTTAAATTTCTAGTTATATGGCCCTTGGGCCTCCCGCACAGAACATGAATTTTGGAGGGACGGTGGGAGAAAGAGTTACACTGATAGGTTCCATGTACTGCATTCTTGACCAGTTTGCAGCTTTTCATTTGAATGCACATTTTTAAAAAATAGATTTCTGCCACACAATAAGATGTTAGGCTGGGAGCACACCTGCAGTCACCTGTCATCTCAGGTCTCATTACAGTTGCTTTGTTTTACCTTTTATTGTCTCCCTCTACTGTGGAAACTAAGATTGTTAGCTTCTTATCTTTACTTGTTCAGGTTGCTTTGCTGTGCACACTGATAGCAGTATAAAATAATAAAAATAATAATAATGCTATTATTTGATTTAAATTCGTTTTGCCTCTAGAATTTATTTTTTGGTGATCATCCTCTCTCAGATTCATGACCAATACAGTAATTAAGAAATAAAATAAAATTAATTTCCATGTTAAAAAAAAAGCATCTCATCAGTGAAAACTGGAAATACGAAACAGCTTACCTTTTGTTTTTAGCCAATATAATATCAACATTTCAACACTTTAAAAATTCTTAGGATTTCTGTGCTGAGGCAGAAATGTGATTAGATAGCCAGGTGTTTGTTTAACAATTTGCAAGCCTGATAATCTTTTAACTCCACAAACTGTGCTTTATATATTGATTCCAAGATATCTTATGACAAATGCAGCATATCTATTTAGAAATGAGATCAGCATTTTGAGTTGTAAATGAATTTAATTTGTAGTCCTTTATAAGCATAAATGGCTTCCAAAAACCAACTTTTCAGTCTTTCCAAATCCCCCTTTGCATTTTGTGAATAAACTGCCATTTGAATTGTACACAATGTCAAAAGAATACAATTGGTCATTCTGCATAGATTTAAAACCATTTGTTTTAGTGCCAAACTATTAATGATGTTAACTGTGTTAAAGCAGTTAATGTGCACTTATGGATGCAAATAGTCAGTTCAGGAGAGCAGAATTGGGACCACAGCATTCAGGGAAGGAGATATAAGTATAACCCTTTACCCCTGATGTCTCAATGAAATTCAACCCCATCCTGAAACTGAAACCAATGCAAATAGCTTCAGTGGGGCAATTTTCATTGGGAGAGTGGTGGGAAAGGGCTAAACTCCTCCTTTCCGCCCACTGTGATCCTACAATCTGTTTAGAAAAGGCCTAAATCCTCAGTAATTAATTGTAAAACGTGTGCACAGACCTAAACAAATATGGATATAATGTTCATTTTCTACTCCACAGTCAGGAAATAGAAAACGTTACCAAGATTTCAACTCCAAAATATTCAAACGGAGCTTCTGATAATTCACAAATAAATATGATGAAATGAAGAGATGATAAAATGACTGTCTGGCAATTTCAAACCACAAGTGGTTCTGAGCCATCCATTTCTAATTACATTTGCTGAGTAATTTGTGAGCTGCATATTTCTCCTCCAGCTGTACTTTTGAACACATGATGATGGTGCTTTGAAGACAAGCCTTATATTTCTTTGGTGCTGGAATGAGGATTAGAAAAAATACCTCTCTTGTTCTAAAACACATTAATGCAGCTCTCCCCAACCTGGTGCCCGCCAGTTGTGTTGGACTATAATTCTCAGGACTCCCAGCCAGCCATGCTGGCTGGGGATGCTGAGAATTACAGTCCAACACATTTGGAGGGCACTAGGTTGGGGAAGGCTGCATTAATGCATATTCATTATTAGGGATATATAGATTTTGTGAAATCTGTTCTGTCTGAGTTTCCCAGATTGTCAGGTGCCTTTTCTAATGTCAACAGCTCCTTGATGGAATTGGATTTTTTCCAATTTCCAAAATTTGCGGAAATTCCCATTTGCACAAATTTGCAGGTGCAAAAATGCACCGCCCCTCCCAATGCACAAATCCTCCTAAAATGAGCATTTTTATATTTTAGCTTGGGGGGGGGGGGAAATGCATTTTCAGCCAGTGTTTTTTATTTTACATATCTTTTACACCTAAATCTGCATATATTCTGGAAAGTAAAAAAACACAAAAATGCTCTGCAAGTCCATGGAATCCACGCAACTTGGGAAAAGCTGGTCCATGGCAGAATCTGTGGGTCAGATCATAGAAACACAAACTAATTTGATTCCACTGTGGATTTCTCTGACATCCCTATTCATTATCTATGTTACAAAAAAATCCCCTTCAAGTGCTAGTCACTTCAGTATAATCCTCAATGATGTCATATTCTTACATTTTTGAATCCTCTGTAAAGCACTTGGAGTTCCTTCTTTGTGAAATTGGTTTGTGCCTCAAGTTGTTCCAGTCCTTCAGGCCGATAACATACTGTGGTCATTTCCAATTCATCTTCAATTTTATCTAAAACAAAGACAAAACTTTATTTGAGGCACCATTCTTTGTTTATGAAAGTGATGGAAGGAGTTAAATATAATACTGATTAATCTTGGAAATAATCTTAAATCCAAATAATAAAACATAACTGCATATCAACCAAGTTCCATTACAAATAAAATTAAAACCAAGTATATGGAAGTATACTTCACATTTATCTTTAAGGTTCACAACTTATTACTGCATTCAAAAGGTTAAAGCCCTTAAGGTGTTACCATCCAACAAACTGAAGACATGTCTAAAGACCTTAAGATGCTTCAACCATAAAATAAGTTTGCCTAAATTGATATACACTGACTGGCAAATATTCCCCAACATGCAGTAATATTTTAGAGCAATACTAATTTCACAGAGAGTAGCTATATAACATGGACTAGACATGCTTAAACATAGTAGACAAAAGCTGTGATCCCAAGCACACACCTACATGGCAGTATGTACCACTGAAATTGATGGAACTTACTTCCAAGTAATATGTTTAGGATCAGGGGGAACAATGTCTACACTGAACAGGAATGGAAATTACTTTTTTTTCTTTTGTTGTGCAACAAAAGAGTTTGAAGGGTTGAAGACATTAATAGCCGAAATGATGTGATCAGAAGACCAGTAGAGATTCACCTGAGCTACAGTCTAAAGTAGTACATACATGTATTTCACATAAGTGAGGAAACAGCAAGGAAATAAAGGAGTGAGAAAGTGTGCAACATATTTTCATTGAAGTGAAAGGCATGTGAAAATAAGGAGAATACCCAAAGGCTTGCCATTTCCGATATTCTTCAGTGATATTATCATTTTTATCCATGGACAGAACGCCAGCTTCTTATGACAATGATGACTAGGGAGAAGTTTCACTGTATTTATTATTTATTTAAAAAACGATATACCATCCTTCATTATCAGATCACAGGGCAGTGTACAAAACTTATTAAAACAACAATTACAATATAATACAAAGACAAAAACAAACAAAAAATCTACTAAGCTAGGTATTAAAAACAGCAAATGCCTGGGTAAACAGACACATTTTTAGCAGTTGCTGATAAACCATCAAGGATGTTGCCTATTGCACTGCAGTGGAGAGAAAATTCCAAAGGTGCCACAACAGAAGAGACTTTCCTCCTAGTTGTCATCAGATGTACCTGTGCAGGCAACAGGACAACCATGATGCCCTTATCTATAGATCTCCATGAATGGACAGGCTGATAAGGGAGAACACACTCCCTCAGGTAGGTGCCTCAGGAATTTCGTGGCCTTCCTAAACCTTTGTCTAGATTGACTTATACCTTGCACTCTTTGTTGGCTCAGTGATCTGTAGTAAAGCTCTTCATTTTGTGGACATGGATAATCCATCTTTTGAGAATCAATCTTTGAGGATAAAGACTGCTCAAGGTCTTTCTGCCTCTTTGTGTGTCTATACCTTTAGGTCAGGGTGGGCAACTTGTAGCCCTCCACATGTTTTGGCCTTTAACTCCAATCTTCCCTTAGCATTGGCTATGCTGATTAGGGAACGATGAAAGTTATAGGCCAAAACATCTGGAGGATAACAAGTTGCAAACCACTGTCTTATATGAACCATTCAAACCTTCTCCAAGCAGTATTATTCACAATCTAGGAATAACTATAAACATGAAACCCTTTCTTTCTTTCTCTCTCTCTCTCTCTCTTCCCCTTTCCATTCCCCTCAGTATGCACATGTATACATTGAACTACTACTATTATCTGCCTGGTCTTACCACCTATCATGGCAATTGTTCGTAGTGCCAGGGCAAATGGGCGTGCAGGCTGTCTTAGGAGAGGAAAAGTTATTTTTAACCTCCCCTTATGCACTGCTCTCTCATCATTTTCTTCTTTAACAGCATTCCACTGGAAATGTTGGTAAATGGTAGGGATGTCAGAGGAATCCTTCTGAGGTGTAAAGCTCAACCAGCTTTCCTTAGTTCAGCCCCCTGGAGGTCAGTCCACTTTCTGCTATGGAGCTCAATCTGCATTGAGTCAGGCCAGTTTACAGATTTTCCATATCATTAAGATGTGGAAATTGTGGCTGAATTTTGCACAAATTTGTGTAATTTGCGCACATTTTGGCAGCAATTTGCTCAAGCTATGTAAATTGTGGCTGCAATTTGTGCAAATCTCTATTTGCAGAAATTATGGCTCACCGCAAAAAGTTCCTAGAGTTTAGGAAAAAGCCATGGCTCAGCCCGCAAAGGCAAACCGAGTCAGGCATGCTGCAGAACTCCATCGAGCAAAAAGAGAAATGGATAAAGTAGCAGGTGCAGAGGTTGCAAAGGTGCAGGACCCTCCATGGAGCAAGGAGGTTAACAACTCCAGAGAGGAACAGCCAGGAGCATCCTCATCACTGCTGCTGGTCATGAGGCGGGTTTCCCTCCAGGTCTGCAAGATAGATTGTGTGGGATACTTCCTTTTCCTCAGGGCAGTGGCCTGTGAAGAGCAAAGGGAGACAAAGAGAGCGGGTAGCAAGCAATAATTAGCAGCTGGCTGGAGCACATAGTCACTAAACCTGGATGCAAAGTAGGTGTTCATGAGGGAGTGACAGCAGGCCCGGCACAAGACATTTTGCTGCCTAAGGCAAAGGACAAGATGCCCCTCCCCACAGTCTTCCACCAGAGTGACATGGCTGGGGGGCTCAGGAAGAACAGCTGGGGGGCTGTTCCTGTTGCCCCCTCCCCCAGCACCTGCCATCAGAGGTGGTTGCCTCACTCTGCCTAATGGTAGGGATGGACTTGAGTGTGAAGAAAGAGTGAACGGTGCCACTGAGCCAGTGCTTAGGCCTCAGCCTTCCCCCACTCCAAATTAGGGGAAAGGCAGACTACCGTGGCTGTGACTGTGAGTCTACATATCTGTTCCCTCTTGGGGATTGTAATGAAACCCTGTGTGAGCAGAGGTTATTTGGGGTGTGCTCCTGCAAGGCAAAGATGCCCACGAATGTTTGGTCAGCAGTGGCAATGTTTGGAGTAGAATGCATGTTTGGGGGACACACTGCTCCCCACTGGTGGCAGGGTAGAGTGTTACAGCAATACAGGTCAGACAAGACAGTATTCACATAGGGCAAAGGAGATGAAGGTCAGGTGACATGGGAGTCAGTCCCAGCAGTTATACTTCGTAGGAAGTGTTCCCCCTTGCTTATCTGTGTGGAGCGCTCTGTCCTGGCACCCCAGTTGCCAGAGTGGAATGGAGTTTGCTGTTGGCGTCTGTTTGCATATGGAATTCCAAGGTGAAGTCCCTGTTAGTCTTAGGCGGAGAAGTGTTATGAATGTACTCAAAGTTCCCATGTGTGATGTTTTCCGTAAGCGCTCCTTTTTTGTGCAAGGTCCTCTCTTTCCATATTTTTCCTATCACCAAAGTTCCTCTAAGTGTGCATGACATGAGACCAGAGAGACAGAGACTCATGCTCAGTTGGGGCCATTGTGGGGAAGTTTATATACTGGTGGTGGTATATGTTGAGTGACTGGATACTGAATTACATAATATTCTATGCTGTTGCGCTGATGGAGATGGTGCAGCCATCAACTGAAGTCAACAGGAGGGAATATTTTGCAAGTCTGGAGCTGGTGTAAAGTTGCACTGTCATTGTGGGTGTGGCCATGGATTGAGAGGTTATAGGATATGGTGCGTGTGTGCTCCTCCCTTATGCTGCCTACATTCTACCTCAAACTCCACCCCGTTTTAGCCATTCCACCACACATCTGGGGTGTTCTCTCCGCGTATCTGTCAGGGCGGTGGTGTATTCGGCATTCTGCCATCATAGCTGAGCTTCTGGTGAATCCTATAGTCCCTTAGCCTACAGATCTTCTTTTGTTAAGGATTGACCCCTTAAATTCCAGAGTATATTTTTATCATCGTTATCTTTACCTTTTGTGGACAAATTCTTGAGAACATTCAAGGGTCAGTAAATTGATGTTTTCCCATTAAAAGGCTTTGCTGTGCAGAAAGATTGTTCTTTTAAAGAAGAACTTATCTTTTAGCAAGCTACTGTGCTGTTTGCCAGGTACCAAATATAAACATCTTACTTTTTCCAGTAGAGTGAGAAGCAAAACCAAGCATGCAAGCAAACAAACAAGCAAGTAAACAAAAGATTTGATGGCTTTCTTCTCCTTTTTGATTTCTTTAGAATTAGATTTTGATTGCAATTGTGCAGCAGGAAACTGTGCATAGGTCAATTGTAACTTCCCGGGAGAAATATGAAATATTGATGGGACACTCCAGGATTTGGTGAACGGCAGCAAACACTGGATGATTGCCACTCATCCTGGACTACATTATCTATGTTTTACCTGCAGAGTCAGTGCTGCCTTCTCTATATAGGTTGACTCAAATCTAATGTCATGATGTGTATAGTTACTGAACATCATGTAAGTTGACAGTTCTATTTTTTCTTTAAAAAACAATGATCACCATTATGTTAATTGATTTCACATACCAAGAAGAAATCAACCCAGATCAATACCCAAAGTTGGCTTCATCAGATGTGGAAGTATGATAGGATGTTGTGTACTGTATCACTGAATTAATGGTACTATCCTGGAAATGAGAAAAAAAATAAAGTTTGTGATTTGTCACAAAGAGCTTGAGTCCCCAGTAGGTGATCTAACTCCAAACTAGGGAGGATCTACATTGCGTCTGCTAGCGCATTGAATTCGATAGACTGTCGAGTTAAATGCCATTGCATTAAAACGTGATTATTCACACTCACCCTGTTTCCCTGTTCCAGTACTTCATCAAATGCTCAAGCACGGTTCACACTCGAGTGCTGTGCTGTTTTCCTCCTCTGAAAGAAGTCGGCTCTCATTGGAGGAGCAGAAACTCTTCCTGTTTCTGCTGATTCCCTGCCCACCATCCCTCTCTTCCTCTCTCCCTGTGTGTGCATGTAGGGATGGTGTGAGCATCCTGTTGGGACTCAAAGCCTGGCAAAAAGTTGCCAGTCTGCCTGTCCCCCTTGGACACCAGTTCCCTCAGCAAGAAGAGGGGAAGGAGGAAGTGCCACTCGTCCTCCCCCCACCATTGCTACAGTGGCACTAGCGCAGGAGAGGCTGGTCATTTTCTGTAAGTTCCCCTGGCCTTACGGAAAATGACCACCTTGTCCCTTGCCACCACCGCTGTAGCAGGTGGGGGTAGAGGGAAGAAGGAGGCACCTATCCTCCTCCCCCCCACACCTGCTGGAGGCCAGGGCGAGAGGCTGGGTGGTAGCTGCCGTGCCAAGGCCCTTTTCCCCACGCCAGCCCTTGACAGCCGGTGTGAGGAAGAGGGGTGGCAGTGGCACCCCAGCGCTCTCTCCCTGGCTTCTTCTAGAGTAGGCCAGAGTGAGAGGCTGGGGGGTGGCTGCTGAGGCCCTTTTCCTAGGGATGTACGAAATTGGCCTTACCTGGCTCTGCCGGGTTCTGCTGGGGGGGGAGGCACTCTGTCCCTCCCCCCGGGATCCTGGCCGGCCAGCTCCGCTCCGCGGGGATACCTCAGAGCCGCCGGCCGGCTCCACCAGCAGCCGGACATCCAGCTGCTGGCTAGCAGGGATGCAAATGGCGGCGGCCGTAGCCGCTGCTGTTTGCGTCCCTGCAGTCAGCCACGATAGGCTACATAAATGTTTACATAGCCTATCACGGCTGATTAAAAAAATAACAACAACGCGCGTACGCAAATGGCGGTGGCTACGGCTGCCGCCATTTGCATTCCTTATTTTGGCCCATCTTAGTCTACGTAAATATTTACGTAGACTAAGACAGCGAAAATAAGGGGAACGCAAATAGCGTAGCGGACGCTATTTGCGTTCCCCCTTATTTTTGCCATTTTAGTCTACGTAAATATTTACGTAGACTAAGACGGGCCAAAATAAGGAATGCAAATGGCGGCGCCTGTAGCCGCCATTTGCGTATGCGCGTTTTTATTTTGTTTTTTAAGTCGGACGTGATAGGCTACATAAAGATTTACATAGCCTATCACGTCGTTGTTTTTTTTTTTAACCTAGCCATGATAGGCTACATAAATCTTTACGTAGCCTATCATGTCTTTTTTTTTTTTAACACTGGAAATGGTGGCGGCAGAGCTGCCACTGCCCGGAAGATCCGCCGCAGGTAACTCTCATCCCGGGGGGATCTGCGGGGGGGGGGGGGCGGGGGAGTGGCAGGCCATTCCGCCACAGAGTTCGGGGGGCCGAATGCACTGGCATTCGGCCTCACCGAGATCCGTGGCGGAATTCTCTGCCATCCCTACCTTTTCCCTGTGCCAGCCCTTGACAGCCAATGCGAGGAAGAGGGGCAGTGGCGGCACCCAGCGCTTGGGTTTTTTTGGGGGGCTGCTAGCATCTTTCGCTTTGAAGAAGCTTCAAAGACTGCCTTGTTTTTGTCCACCGCTCATGAGATGACGTTAAAATTGTCCACGGACATTTTTATTGATGTTAGTCCGTGAATAGTGATGACTGTCTGCCTGGATATGTGTGTGTGTTTCTTTCTGTGCTGCAAGCATGGAGGGGATTGTGAAAAAATTTACACTTGCCCAGGCAAGCATGCAGATAAATTGGGCTGGAGAAGCTACGATTCTTCAAAGATTTGAAGATTTGAACATAATGCCTTAATTAAAAAAAATAAAAAGCCAAAGCAGGGGATAGAAGGAAGTAAAACTTAGTGTCATTTGAAGAGATAGAACAACCTCCTGTTCAGTGCAGGAAGCCTGATTCCAAGGCGGTCTCCCATCCAATTACTGTCCAGGGCTGAGCTTCTGAGATCAGACAAGTGCGTGCACATCCAGCTCTTTGCTTGTTGGTGATGAAACTTTGAGTGCTGAGGAAGCTATGCAATCAGTAGCCAGAAGACCACATGGGGGCATTGAGAGCTCTCATTGGACAGGAGGGAAATACAAACACTGCCGTATATGGGCAGGCATGGGAGAGGACTACGACCTTATATGGTGACGAACACGGAAGAGCAGAGCACATGAATGGGAAATACTGGAATATCAGGGTATTGAAAGCGGTAGCAAGGAAGCAGAAAATTGCAGTTCCAATATGAAGCGGCCGGGGATGGCATAATGTGAAAGACAGGGGATGAAACCTCATTGGAAGCATAAAAAACTGTAAGTCTAGATTGGCCCCTAGTCACAACATTTAATGGACTATTTTGATGTGGATCAGACTCAGTGGGACAGAAGTGGTTGATCTTTAATTAGCAGGAAGACTGGAAGCAAGTGTTTTACGCACTTAGGGATCTGACAAAACAATATTTGATTTAAATTTCAGAGGTAAACTTTAGTATTTTATGGGTGCAATCCCATGCATGTTTACACAGGAAAAAAAATTCCACAACTCCTAGTATGCCAGCCACTGTAGGGCTTTTTTTCCTGTCTAAAGAGGCATAGGATTCCACCCTAAATCACCAATGGGCTGGATGGGAGACATTAATGGGAGACAGTCTCATGGTTACACACAATTCCTGCTGACATTGTACAGATCCAGGAAAATGTCCACAAGTTTTGAAATTAGGGGTATCCTAAATGTTCACAATTTAACCTTATTGGGGCAAAAGGGGGCCTTTTGCAAAATGTTTCCTGAGCCCGCTTCCCCAAGTGCCTACCTTGTTGGTATCTGTTTGTAGGTGGTCACTGCCCTATTCAGAAGCTGCTTTAGCATCATTTTGTGAAAATACCATCTTCATCTTGTGGGCTACATGACCCCAGGCAATCAGGGATTGTCTAGCCAGGTTGCAGACATCACAAAGCCATGTAACCTATCAGATTTGATTGTATTCTGAATGTGTGATTACCATGACAGTCATTCGGATTTAGCTGTGACCATGTAAGAAAGCCAATTCAGTACAAGGGCTTACCCTTGTTCACCCCCTTTCCCAGTTGTTGAAAGGGAAGGGGTTCCTTTGCAGAGGCTGAAATGTGGCCACACAAATGGGTGGTAGCTAAATGGGGAGGTGAGTACACCAGCATTAGCTGTTCTTGCCTGTTCCCAGGTGGCACTGCTCCACTGTTCTTTCTTTTGGCCCCTGCTTTCTCCAGTCCTCCTGTCGTAGGTCCCCAGCTCCTCCTGTTCATGACCCTCTTGCCATTAGGTTGATGCTAACCTGTCAGGACTGGGAGCTGAACAGAGTTGGTGTATTGGATGGTGGTGTCAGAAGGGCACTGAGATTGGAATAGCCACATAAGTTCCCTGTGGTATGTCCTTTGTAGTTCCTGGCAAGCACATGCATGGGGGGGGGGGATTTTCCTGAGGTAATAGTTCACAGGTCACAGAACAACCAAATCCAGCCTATCACTTTCCTGATCACTTTCCAAATCCAGCCTATCACTTTCACTGTTTAAAAACATCTGAGTTTTTAAACAGTGCCTTTCCTGCCCCAAGCTGGCAATGACGATTAGAAGGAAGACAGAAACATGTGGTTAGTTGGTTGTTTGCTTGCATATGGACATAGGGACATTATAAGAGTAGATTATTTTCATGATGATAGTGCCTTATCCTACCTTATTTCTGTGTCCAGTCTGAGAATATTTTATCTGTATAATCACAAGCTGCAGCCATGACAGTGGTCCTTAATGACTATTACAAATTCAGAAAATGCATTAGCTAATTATCTTTGCACCCTGGAATATCAGTTGTATCTGTTCATTTATTCATTTTTATAGCATGTCCATATATATATATATGTGTGTGTGTGTGTGTGTGTGTGTGTGTTTGAGAGAGAGAGAGAGAGAGAGAGAGAGAGATAGATTTGGTAAATCATCAAAGCCTTTGTCTCTTCCTAATTGCACTTACATCTTTTATAAGCATGTAGTTCCGATATTCCCCTTCATGGATCACTGCCTTGTTGTGGCGAAGGGGCTTGTGTAACTCAGTGAAGCCATAAGCTATGCTGTGCAGGGCCACCCAAGACGGACAGGTCATGGCAGAGAGTTCTGACAAAATGTGGTCCACTGGAGAAGGAAATGGCAACACACTCCAGTATTCTTGCCAAGAAAACCCCATGGAACGTATCACAAGGCTAAAAGAGATGACGCCAGAAGATGAGCCCCTCAGGTCGGCCGGTGTCCAATATACTACTGGGGAAGAGCAGAGGGTATTTCCAAGTAGTGCCAGAAAGAGTGAAGCGGCTGGGCCAAAGCCGAAAGGACACTCAGCTGTGGATGTGTCTGGTGGTGAAAAGAAAATCCGATGCTGTAAAGAACAATATTGTTTCGGAACCTGGAATGTAAGATCAATGAATCAAGGTAAGCTGGAGGTGGTCAAACATGAGATGGCAAGATTGAACATCAACATCTTGGGAATCAGCGAACTAAAATGGACAAGCATGGATGAATTTAATTCAGGTGACCATCATATCTACTACTATGGGCAAGAATCCCTTAGAAGAAATGGAATAGCATTCATAGTCAACAAAAGGGTGGGAAAAAGCAGTACTGGGGTACAATCTTAAAAACGATAGAATGATCTCAGTACGAATCCAAGGCAAACCATTCAACATCACAGTAATTCAAGTCTATGCCCCAACCACTGAGGCCGAAGAAGCTGAGGTTGATCGGTTCTATGAAGACCTACAACACCTTCTAGAACTAACACCAAAAAAAGATGTCCTCTTCATCAAAGGGGATTGGAATGCTAAAGTAGGAAGTCAAGAAATCACCGGGATAACAGGCAAGCATGGCCTTGGTGTACAAAATGAAGCAGGACAAAGGCTAATCGAGTTTTGCCAAGAGAACACGCTGATCATAGCAAACACTCTTTTCCAAGAGCACAAGAGGTGACTCTACACATGGACATCACCAGATGGTCAATATCGAAATCAGATTGATTATGTCCTTTGCAGCCAAAGATGGAGAAGCTCTATACAGTCAGTAAAAACAGGACCTGGAGCTGACTGTGGCTCAGATCATGAGCTGCTTCTTGCAAAATTTCGGCTTAAATTGAAGAATGTAGGGAAAACCACTAAACCATTCAGGTATGACCTAAATCATATCCCTTATGAATATACAGTGGAGGTGAGGAATAGATTTCAGGGATTAGACCTGATAGAGTGCCTGAGGAACTATGGACGGAGGTCCGTAACATTGTTCAGGAGGCAGCAACGAAATCCATCCCAAAGAAAAAGAAATGCAAGAAAGCCAAGTGGCTGTCTGAGGAGGCTTTACAAGTAGCTGAGGAAAGAAGGGAAGAGAAAAGCAAGGGAGAAAGGGGAAGATATATCCAACTGAATGCAGAGTTCCAGAGAATAGCAAGGAGAGACAAGAAGGCCTTCTTAAATGAACAATGCAAAGAAATCAAGAAAAACAATAGAATGGGGAAGACTAGAGATCTTTTCAAGAAAATTGGACATATCAAGGGAATGTTTTGTGCAAAGACGGGCATGATAAAGGACAAAGAAGGCAGGGACCTAACAGAAGCAAATGAGAAGAGGTGGAAAGAATACACAGAAGAACTACACAGGAAAGATCTGAATGTCCCTGATAGCCATGATAGTGTGGTCACTGAACTTGAGCCAGACATCCTAGAGAGTGAAGTCAAGTGGGCCTTAGGAAGCATTACTAACAACAAAGCTAGCGGAGATGACAGTATTCCAGCTGAGCTATTTAAAATCCTAAAAGATGATGCTGTTAAAGTGCTGCACTCAATATGCCAGCAAATTTGGAACACTCAACAGTGGCCACAAGACTGGAACAGGTCAGTTTACATTCCAATTCCAAAGAAGAGCAATGCCAAAGAGTGTTCAAACTACCGTACAGTTGCGCTCATTTCACATGCCAGCAAGGTGATGCTCAAAATCCTACATGCTAGGCTTCAGCAGTATGTGAACTGAGAGTTACCGGAAGTACAAGCTGGGTTTCGAAGAGGCAGAGGAACTAGAGATCAAATCGCCAACATTCGCTGGATCATGGAGAAAGCAAGAGAATTCCAGAAAAACGGAATTCGCTAAAGCCTTTGATTGTGTGGATCACAACAAACTGTGGTAAATTCTGAAAGAGATGGGGGTACCAGACCACCTTACCTGTCTCCTGAGAAACCTGTACGAGGGTCAAGAAGCAACAGTAAGAACCAGACATGGAACAACCGATTGGTTCAAAATTGGGAAGGAGTACGACAAGGCCGCATATTGTCGCCCTGCTTATAACTTATATGCAGAGTACATCATGAGAAATGCCGGGTTGGATGAATCACAGGTCGGAATTAAGATTGCCGGGAGAATTATCAGCAACCTCAGATACGCAGATGATACCACCCTAATGGCAGAAAGCGAAGAGGATCTAAAGAGCCAATTGCTGAGGGTGAAAGAGGAGAGTGCAAAAGCTGGTTTGAAACTCAACATTAAAAAGATGAAGATTATGGCATCTGGCCCCATCACTTCCTGGCATATGGAAGGGGAAGAAATGCAAGCAGTGACAGATTTTATTTTCTTGGGCTCCAAGGTCACCGCAGACGGTGACTGTAGCAATGAAATTAAAAGACACTTGCTCCTTGGGAGGAAAGCTATGGCAAACCTAGACAGCATAGTAAGAAGCAGAGACATCACCTTGCTGACAAAGGTCCATCTAATCAAAGCTATGGTTTTCCCAGTAGTAACGTATGGCTGTGAGATCTGGACTATAAGGAAGGCTGAGCGCCGAAGAATCGATGCTTTCGAACTGTGGTGCTGGAGAAGACTCTTATGAGTCCCCTGGACTGCAAGGAGGTCAAATCAGTCAATCCTAAAGGAAATCAACCCTGAGTGCTCATTGGAAGGACAGATACTGAAGCTGAAGCTGAAATATTTTGGCCACCTAACGCGAAGAGAAAACTCTCTGGAAAAGACCCTGATGCTGGGAAAGACTGAAGGCAAAAGGAGAAGGGGACGGCAGAGGATGAGATGGCTAGATAGCATCACTGGTGCAATGAATATGGACTTGAGCATGCTCCAGGAGAAAGCGCAGGACAGGAAGGCCTGGCGTGCTATGGTCCATGGGGTCACGAAGAGTCGGACATGACTGGATGACTGAACAACAACAAGTTCCGATATTTCACAAACTCAAGTGTGTTTCATTTAATGTGGCTTGTCTTATCTCCTGAGACACTTGTTAAAGCCTTTCTTGTTCCCTTTAGTGGGTTTAATTCATATTAGCTTAGTGTGCATTTCTTTTCTTTAATCCTTCCCCTCCCAAATCAAGTATTAATTGACTACACATAATTTTATCTGGTTTCTTCCAACTTTTCTAATTTGCAATATCTTATCTTCTGTGGGCATCCAGGCCTCTCTCTCTCTCTCTCTGGCACAGCTATAATGGAGAACTGATGGGCAGTAGCGTAGGTACAGTCACATGGCTATATAGGGATTCTCTGTTTCTCACTAGGTTCTCCAACCATCAAATCAATACATATGTGCCTGATGTTGGACTCTAGGGTTGGAAAGTTAGCTTGTATACTGCCCTCCTTGCTTTCTAGCAGATTCCTCAATGAGCTACTGAAGGTGGTCTCTGATCTAGTATGGAGGTTCTCCAAGCTATTGGTCTTGAGAGGGTCTCAAAATCCATACTGAGGTCATGCTTGCCGCTAGTAAAGTTCTGTCCCAGCTCCTAGGTCATTGCTGAGCCCCTGCAGGCTGCCTATCATACTTTCAAGCTTTTGACTTGGTATTTATTTGGATTACGATAGAATTGAGGAGTAGAGGAGATTAATACAAGTCCTTTTTCATCATGGGCAGACCATTACTTGGTGATGTTTCAGCAGCTTCCAGCCCACATAAAGGTGGAAAACCATTGACTTGGTCTGTTTCCGGTAGCTGATGGATACAACTGGTTTTCAGACTGCTGTTGAGCTTTTACAGTTGCTGCCACTGGCTGTCCTGATGAAGTTTAGGCTGATCTCTAGAGAAAGCTGATGATCTTGGTGGTTGATGTGATAGCACTGATATCTCCTACTGACAAGAGACAGCACTGCTCTGAGTATAATAGGGAAGCTCCAGGCAATGAAGTAGCAAGGAAGGATAATGATTATAGCATAGCTTGTAGAAAACGTAGTGGTAGAAAACGTAGGACAAATCCAATAGAGTACGGTCTACAGATTATATTAGAAACTGCTACATGATGGCTGCATGGTGGTGAGGCAGTCTTCCTTACTTTTCTGTCACCACTGTGTCCATGCATCTGAATTCTCTGAGAGTTCAAAGGCCTTATGGTAATCACAGCTGATGATGACTCACCGTGACATGTTTGCAAGATTTTTTGTGTATCAAATTGCTCACATTGTCTTTGACATAGATTCCAGATTATGTGCAAGTGTGCCCAATGAGATGGCAATGGCCTCATGGTATGGTAGTTACTTGGATAAGTTTCACTTGTTGTAGCTTGATGATATGAGTAGGATTCATGTAACTGTCTGTACTGTGATATATGTATCGGATTCTTGTCCAAACTGGCTAATTTTAGCATGCCAGGTGAGACTGGCTGATTTTAGCATGTCAGTTGAGTGTGGCTGACTCGATAAAGCTTCCCTCTTAAAGGAGGACACGTTAAGACCTATTTTGAAAGAAATCTTCCTTAGCTCCATGACCTGGGATTATAGACTAGGTCTGAATGGGACATGTTCCATTCATGGACAAGGTAATAGAGTGAATTAGGGGGTTCACTTGCAGGTCCTCTTCAATGAAGTTGGTTATGTAGACTCACTTCAATCAGGCTTTGAAACTGGTTTTGGGAAGGAAATTTCCTTGGCTGTGTTGGTTGATAACCACTACTGGAAGATAGACTGGGAAAGTGCTTCTCCTAGACTTCTCAGCCATATCCTTCTGGACTGCCTTAGATAATTAGAGGCAATCCTATCTTTTATAATGGTTCCACTCCTACCTGATTGGAAAGTTCCAGAAGGCAGTTCTGGGGAATGCTGCTAAACCCTGTGGGAATTAATCTCTGGTGTGTTTCAAGGTTCCATCCTGTTTCTCATGCTGTTTAACATCTACATGAAGCAACTGGGAGAAGTTGTATGAGGATTTGGAGTTCAGTGTTATCAATATGCTGATAACATCTAACTATCTTGCTCTGTTTACTGGAAGCCCAGTGACTCAATGGATTCTCTGAGTCAGTAATGAACCAGATAAGGGCTAATAAAAAGAAGCTCTATCTATGTAAAACTGATGCTCATGTCAGTTTAACTAGGAGCTGGTGACAGATCTGTTCTGGATGAGGACCTGTTTCCCCTGAATAACCAGATTTATAGCTTGAATTGTGTGGATCTGTTTTTACAGTATGTTTTAATTAAGCTTTTGTTTTAAATCTGTATTTTATTATTGTTAGCTGCCTTGAGCACCATTTTTGGTGAAAAGGCAGGAAATTGTTTCGTTAATTCATTCATTCATTAGATTAGGGTGTTTCTGGGTCCAGCAGGAGTGAAATTCAGGGCAGGCTTTGATGGGCCCAGCCTACCTAATTGTTTTAACTTCATGGAGGCAACTTCATGTCCTCCAGATGTTTTGGATGTCAACTCTCATCAGCCCCAGCCAGCATGGCCAATGGTCAGCAATCCTGGAAGTTGTAGTCCAAAACACCTGGAGGGCATCAGATTAGGGAAGACTTCTCTATAGCAACCTGTGTCGGTCACGGAACAATAATTATGTCCTGTAGGCCAGAATTCTTAATGGCTGCTCCTCAACTTTACAGCAATTATGAAATATTTCTGCCTTGTTTTGCCAACAGAGATAATAGATTGTAACAGCTGAGTAAACTAGATATATAATGTAAACCGCAGAAACAGCATGCCAGCTATAAGGATAAATCTCTTTGGAAAGTGAATCTTGGCTAAATGCAAGTAATCGTATGATAGCTATGACTCACTCTCCGTTGACAAAAAAATGTGAATATATCAATCCAGTTTTGGGGTGTATCCCAAGAAAGCCAATTTTGGGGTACAATGTATCCCAAGAAAGCCATACAAATTAAATACCTGGGGGAAGGTATTAAGCATGACACCATTTGCAAGTTTTGTGTTTTTTTAAATCATGCCTTTATTGAGACTTTCCATTTCCCAGTAAAACAATATAGTTACATATGAGTTATTTGGTTAAACAATATTCCACAATGTAAAGTACATGAACCTACATGAACTGAATGTAAGGTCTAATTAAAGCCACAAAATATTGTGCCATTAACATACATATAACATAATTATAACAGTTGCTTAGATAAAACACTGCAATAATTATGGGTTGTGAATTACCTCTAAGAACAAGACCAAATCTCACAGACCTTGCAACCATAGCTACCATATACTCGAGCAGCCTATGCACAATCACCACATTTCACAACTGCATGAGTAGGACAGCCAAAACAACTACATGACGTACATGGATGCTGCAATGTTCTGTCATCTCTGGCCACAGAGATGGCACTTTTTTTTTTAGTGTCAGCACTGGCAAGCCCCACCAGTTCTGGGCCTGCCTGTATTGACATTCCAGACAAGTTGATTATGTCCCTAGACTCAGTCCAGGGTTGATCAACTCTAGATCTACTAGGAAGATACATCTTTTGGGATATTCACACCATCTTGGGTGGACCAGCTTCCAAACAATCTACATATTTAAGCAGGTAATGAGGAAAAAGACAAACAAACCACAATTGGTTTCCATTTGATCATGCATTTGGAAGTGTATGTGGAAACTATGTGGTCACAGGTGTCCACACTACCTTTAGTCTTATTGTAATAAAGAAAGATCTCAGGTCTGAGACCTGAGATTGCTGCATCAATGTGAATTGAAGACGAGGGGAAAATCACTGTCCTTCCGTTCTTTGACATGTAACTTACAAGTGCCAAATCTTTTTGAAAACCAAATAAAGCTGCTATTGACACTTCTAGATGTGTTCAAGGAACTCTGGGGGAAATGTCTGTTTTGTTTGTTTTTTCAGACCAGCTAGACTCAGGCTTTTCTTAGCTAATCCCCTGCCTGGTGGCACACCAGTGAAAAAGTTATTACTTGTTATATTTCATTCTGAACCCTGTGCATGTGTTCTTAGTTTCTCAGCCACTGTCTGGCATAGGTTTTAAAGTGCTAGGGTGGCTGGTTACAAAAAGTCCTGTGGGAAAGCCTCAGTAACAAATCTTTCTGTGAATTGACCCCAAATGCCATAAGAATTAAAACATTAATTTTTCACTCAATTAAGGAGTGGGCTCCTGAAATACCATAGGGCAATTCACACCTCATCATGGTTGAGGACTGCCTGGAGCATTGAGTTGTGGAAGACTGCCACAAATGTTTCATTATTGTTCCCCCAGTGCTGTCAGGATGCATTTGACCTGTCGATGGAGGGGTAAAGAGCTGTCACACTCTACTGGTACACCACCTGTATGTACCCTGATGGTTGGCAATATTTTACTTGGCAATATTCACATTGATAGCATCTTTGCATACATAATATAGCTTACAGTCATCAGCCATAGACTGAACTACAGTTCATTGTTTTTACAACAATCATGCTTAAAGGAGACAGAGGTTTATGTCGAACAGAAGCTGCTTATACTCTGTCACAGAAGGTAATGGTGATTGGTGAATGCTCATACCAGCCATCTCAAAATGAGATCAACCCAATATAGACAGGACAGTCGGTGTGTCAGTTAACTGAGGCCTAAGGATGTGATGGTGACAAGTGACAGAGGCAAGTGCAGCATATGCAGCATGTGCAGCAAGCAAGTCCTGCTGTGCTGTCTCTGAGCGCTATTAGTAAGTTATTCTACATACAAGCGTGTGCCAAGGTCTATAGCTCCACAATGGCCAAAATGCATTTAGGGTGCTTCCAGGTGGATGGCTCCTAGAGCTACCAATCAAAAGACATAATGCAGCTATTCTGTCTTTCCCCCCTTAATGGGTTTTTTTGTGGCAAGAAAAAAGATGGAAGAAGTGCTGGGAAAACACAGGAGGGTTACAAATGGAGGACACTGTCATCTAGAACCCCCCACACGTACAGTTCCATGAATCAGGCAGGATAACTGCACAATAAAGGCCTCAACTGGAAGCACCCTTAGGAAGCTGTGTGACTGAGTCACTAATAATTCAGTGTGATTATACAACACCGTTTCAGATTATGATGGCTCTTGCCAGTTGTTCCTTCCCTGTGAGTACCACTTACACACTGTATTGCGAACTTCATTTACCTCTAGTTATGTGTCCTTCAAACTCAAAGATGAACTCAATGGGTTGGATCCAGACTTAGTCATACTTTGAATAGATTCACTGAAATCAATGGCAGTGAGTCTATTCTAAGTCTGGATCCAACCTACTGAGTTCATCAGACTCATTAAAAGCAATTTCCTTCATACCAGTTAGGAAGAACCCTGATCTGATAGACAAATATTATTTTATGGAGGGAACAACATTTATATTTCCTGCTCAACTGTACTATTTATAAGCTTTTCGGATCAAATTCCCAGATTTTACAGGAATATGTGATGCTTACTGATTATGGGACTAGATAAATGAATTTTACATTGCCTGTATGATAAATTTCTTCTCCTCATATAAAAGTAATTATGTAAAAATGTACTTGAAATGTCCACCATTAGTTGTAAAACTGCCATGAACTGTATGGATGGGGCAGATTTATCACTTTAGGAAAAGGTTTTTATATGATAGGTGAAATTCATTAGGAAGTGTCTCACTTTTATTAGCTACAAGTTAAAAAGAAGCTTTAGGAAGACTTACTTCCCATTCATCTGAGATTTAAATTAAAAGGTTTTTAAAGCAATAGAGACCTTGGTCCAACATAACTACAGTATATAAGCAACCAGCAGCATAAAGTTTTAATTGCAGCCACTAATGCTGCTGAAAGACAAGCTGTTTTCCATTTTAAAATACAGCTTGCCTCTTCAGCCGAGTGGCTACATTACAGTAGAAAATTCCAAGAAACATCTAGGTATATGTGTGTTTCTTTATAGCATAATATAGCTTTGCTCTTTGTGGCATCCCAAAGCCTCTTGACTTGTGAATCATAGATCACATCTAAGTTCTTCCAAGGTAATGTTTCCACATTCTGTTGCTGTTTTTTTTTTTTAATCAACTGTGATCAGAGAAATGGCTCCTGGCTTACTGCATACATAGGCTGATTCACATTAACCTTCCTCTATACTGTCATGTACCAGCATTCAAGACAGCGTGGATAAATTCAGCTGAACCAACCCCAAGCTGAACCTCAACTGGATCTGTTTGACTTGGATTGTAACATTTAAAGTTTGGGAACAGACGAACACTTATCTTACCACAAAAACATCTTTGGATTGTCATATACAGCCACAATTGGTAGGTTTGAGAAATAAGGTTGCATCTCGGAAAAGTAAGTGTACAGCTTGCTTTATATGGGGTGTTATACAAATGTTCTTTTAGGCTGTGCTCCCTACAGAGATGCTAAGAAATCCCACAAATTCCTGAATAAGCTTTAATAGTGGAGTTGAGGAAGATGGTGGGAGATCTAAATGGATTTACTCTAATATCTTTAGTTGATTTTCTTTGTTCCAGATTTTGAAATGGTTCTTCATAGGTTGAATCACCCAAACTATTCTGTGGCAGCTAACACATCAAAAAGTTCACTCGGTATTAGATCACGGGCATCATGGCACAGTGCCAGAGGTCAGTAATTGCAACCTCAAAGTCCCAGCCTACTTTTCCAGGTTTAAACTAAACCTTGGAGATAGGAAAGTTGTAATAACCATTTATATCATCGTTAGAATAATAAGGGGGAAAACTTCTTTTGAAAGTTAGTCAAATTGATTTAAATTTTACCTCTCTGAGACAGGTAATACCACCGGGCGAATTCTAGGAAAAAGTAAGAAAACAATTTAACAAAAAAAAGACTGCAGACACTTAAATTTTTCTTTCTTTCAATGTGAAACTGGATGGGAAGGGGGCCCTATTTTCTAGATGATATGTTTGTTTGTTTCTCATCGGATGTGACATTTCTCATTTGCATGGCCCTGCTGTCTTCCCCGGATGGTGATATCAAATGTAAGGCCTCCCAATCCCTTGCATGAAACAATATGACAATGAATGACATGACACAACAGGAAGGCAACACGCCACCAGTCATGCAACCATGCAGTTGGCAGAAGAAGTTCACAAGGGAGGACAGATCATGACAGTTGTGAGGAGCAGTGATCCCAGAAACTCTGGTCATAAGGATCATTCAGAGACACAGGATAACACTTCATGCAGTTGAACGTGTTTTTTAAGGAACCTGGAAAGGAACCTTTTCCCAAAGAGGGAAGATCTTGTCTTCTGTTTCCTAGTCAGCAGATGTGAGAAGCTATAGGAAGGAAAAAATGATTTCTGCAAAGGAAGCAACCTCGGGTAGATTTTGGATTTTCTAACCAAATTCAATAGAATAATTACATTCTATAGAAATAACTGAATGCAATTCACACGGTCCTAGGAAGAAAGAGAACGATTAGCAATGAAGCGGGGTGGGTGTGGGGGGATAGGCATGTGTTTTCATTGCAGTTAATTCACATCCACGTCTCAGTTCAAAATCCTGTAAATTAGATTGTGGCCAACTCCAAAAGGGAAAATGGAACTAGTTAGCATCTCTCAACATACGAATAGCCAAACCTTTCCCAGCCTTGTATTCATGATACAGAGGCCAACTTTTGTGAAAATCCAGCTTCATCTCTGTTACTTTGCTGCCTTTTGTGTTGGACCATGTGAGACCCTTAATTTATGAAGTTCCTTCTTAAACTCATCACATTCTCCAGACCATAACAACTCATTTCCCCCCCCAGTTCTCTGAAAACCACTAAACAGGTTTCCCGCGGCTCGCTTATTATACATCATTTGTCCAAGTGCAACCTGTAGTGTCGCATGAATGTGTTGCAATTTTCAGCCCACTTGGAATTGGGCAAAAATTCTATTAACACTCTCAGTAGGGGCATATGCAATTTAATCAACTTCAAAGAAAAATTATGCTGTACCTAAGGAAGAAGAAACTACAGGTGTAGTTAAAGGTGTGAAGAAAGCTTGTATTACTAACTGCTTATCTTGTGCCTACCTTTTGTGCTATCATCAAGAGCTTTAATTGGTCACTTTGCTTTGTGCTCCTAACTACAGCTTGCAAAAATGTGCACATATTCTTAGTGTGAATTCCACGAAGTCCCCAGAATGCTCTTGTCAGAGATTCTGAAAACTGTTATCTGTGTTCAGAAAACTAGCTAATTAATTAAATAATTGACTCACCATTTGTTACATCCATCTCCACTTCCCACTAGAAGTAGAGTGCAGTTATCTCCTGATGGAGTCACGCTTGCCTCCTGTGAATTACCTCTAGCAACTGCTTGAAAATAGGCTTGAAGTCGATCCAGCAACTGTTACCTCTTAAAACAACAACGTAGAGCTAAAATCCAAAGTGTACACAAGCTCTACAATGATTGCTGAGACTTGCTTAGATCTAGAGGCCAGGAAACAGTTTTCTTTTGGGTCAGATTTGCTTGTTACCCTGAGCATTGCTTCTTTTGGTCTGTACCATGTTACCTGGCTTGCTTTCTTGAGTGCTTGAGATTGCCATTCTAAAGAAATTTCCATATTGTAGATAATCCTAGCATGATGTAAATGGCATAGTAGAATCTTTATTATATTTCTTCCATTACATCAGGTGATATATTAAGGATATCTCAATATAGTTGATTCTATTTTCATGCCAGTTATTTAACTAAGGCCACAGTCCTATGCGCACTTAACTGGGAGGAGGAAGTGTCACTGAGCTTACTCCTACTTCTGAGTAAACATGTTTAAGACTGCACTTGAATTGATCTTGATGGCCATTCCATCAGAGAAGGTGCAAACATTGATTAATTCAGCCTTCCTCAACCTGGCTCCCACCATATGTTTTGGACTTCAACTCCCATCAGCCCCAGCCAGCATAGCCAATTGTCAGGAGCCTTGGAAGCTGTGGTCTAAAACATCTGGAGGGCACCAGGTTGAGGAAGATTGGATTAATTGAAGTCCAACATGTTTTGTGTAATAAGCTTTGTTTAGCAGATTACAGTTCTAAGTGAAATATCTCTAGAGGTGTGTCTAAACATACGAGCGTTAAGAGCTGGATTATAACTCACAGTTTCTGCGGGTTTTCTACTGAGATCTGTCACTACAATTGTTTGGTGATGCTAGTATCTGAGCTTGATCCAGTTTTAATTCACATTGAAGTACTAATGATTTATGTTATGGTTAACTCAGGAAGAAGAAGTGATCTGAGCAATCAAGACATTCCACATTGTGCCTAAGAAATGAACATAGATCCTTGCCTAAGAAATGAACATTCATTTCTATAGTATTAACTTGTGAGAAGCATCTTTTGCTGATAGTACATTGTCCTCCATATACATTCGAGTAAGCACTACTAGCCAGTAACCCAAGTAGTGTGTGCGGAAGATAAAAGGTCTATTATTCATGCAATACAGGCACACATACACACACACAGACTCACACAGATTCATACACACACACACACTAAGACTGTTGTAATTTAGCTGAGTTACAACCACATTCACACTGCAGCTCATTTCTTATACTGTTTGACAAATGGATAAATAATACTATTGCGTTCTATGTATAAAACAGATTACTTTCTGAGCCCCTGTGGATATTGCACACTATGGTTAACCTTAGATTTCTTAGGTTATTGTATTGCTGTTGTGTTTTGCAACTGCTACATTATAAGGACAACTCCAAGTATAAGATACTCCTACAGTAACTTTAAGATACAATACACACATGGCATTTGAAGGTTTGGAATACAGAATATAATAGATACAAATAATTCTGAGGCTGTCAGTGAAGTTGCTTTGCCTTTAAAAGGAAAAACTGTCTAGGAAGCATGAATAAAAAATGCAGCAAATGAAGGTTCCAAGGGGAAAATGCAGAAATTATATTAGTGTTTTTTTTGTTTTTACTGAAATAGGTTTGAGACTATTATAAACTTCTTAACAGATCTCTGCCTCCCTCATCTCATTTCTGTACCAATATCAAGTGGGGATTTCTTTCTAGCTCCCTGTAGGCCAGAAACATTCAGGAAATATTTTGAAAAACAAATCACAATGACAGTTGGAATAGATTGGAAATGTTTGGGGATGCACTTGCTTTATTTTTTTTCCCTCTTTGTTTTCAGGTAGTGCTGTGCTAAAAATTTATCCCACATTTTTTTCGACAATTCTCATTCAATTCGATAGAAAAGAAATTGTTTTCAAAAAGAAAGTCAAAGGAGGAGACATTTCAGAGAAATTCTCATGGGTTCCGTTTGGGGTTCTTGTCCTTACTTTACTTATGAGGTGGCTGAGGAGTGTGCATGAGTGTCCTGTCTGTCATTGTTAGGGGTGGACGAAAGTCACTTACCTGTCCTCGAAGGACGTTCGCGGTGGGGGGGAGGCGCTTTGCTGGTCCCCCCGTGAAGTTCAGGCCGGGGGGGGAGGCTTCCCGCCTCGCCCCGGCTGAAATTCAGGCCGGGGGGGAGGCTTCCCGCCTCGCCCCGGCCGAAATTCAGGCCGGGGAGGAGGCTTCCCGCCTTGCCCGGCCGCGAACGCGAAAGTTAAAAAAAAAAGAAAAAATGCCCCCTGATAGGCTACGTGACGATTCACGTAGCCTATCACGGCTAGATCTGCAAAGTCAGCCGTGATAGGCTACGTCAATCGTCACGTAGCCTATCACGGGTGACTTAAAAAAAAAAAAAAGCGCGTACGCTAATGGCGGCCCCCATAGGGAGCCGCCATTCGTGTTCCTTATTTGGTCGCTGTAGTCTACGTAAATGTTTACGTAGACTACGGCGAAAATAAGGGCAACGCAAATAGCGTTGCCCTTATTTTCACCGTAGTCTACGTAAATCTTTACGTAGACTACAGCGACCAAATAAGGAATGGGAATGGCGGCTCCCTATGGGGGCCACCATTATCAGTACACACTTTTTTTTTTTAAAGTCACCCGTGATAGGCTACGTGATGATTCACGTAGCCTATCATGGCTGACTTTGAAAATCTAGCCGTGATAGGCTACGTGAATCGTCACGTAGCCTATCAGGGGGCGTTTTTTTTTTTCTTTCATTGCAATGGCGGTGGCGGCAGCCGGTCGAAAGACCGGCTGCTGCTCCCGCCTCACTCAAACACCCGCCAAACCGCCGGCCGGACCAGCCACCGGGAGGGACATTTGGTGAAGGTAAGTCCCATCCCGGGGGGGGGGGTGCGGGGTGTGGGGGGAGTTCGGAGGATTTCTCCCCGAAACTTGTTCGGGGGGCCGAACACGTTGGCGCTCGGCCCCCCGATGTTTCGGGGAGAAATTCTCCGCCAACCCTAGTCATTGTACAGTAATCTCTGTAGCCTCCTCAGCTTCCTGCACTTCAGTGAAAGCTTTCAAGAGGAAGACACCATGAGGCAATTCCTCCCATGGGGCTTTTTCAGTTCAGGAAGTGCAGGTGGCCTGGGAGGCTGTACAGCAATGGAAAGATGTGTAACAGAGTGGGAAAACACACACAGCACCCTCAGCTACCTCACAGTGGTTAGGTAAGCTCAAAAATACCACCAATAGAAATTCAAAATTCTGTCTCAAAAAAAGTGGAAGTTTCAATACAGTTGATGCTGCTGCCACCTACAGAAGCAGTGCAATAAACCAAAAAACCCCAGGAAAAAGAAAGAAGCTGTGTTATAACCCCTGCCAGTAGTGAGTCCTATCTGTGAGAAACTGTTGGAGAACTTCTCCTCAACCCAGGAGAAATTTGATGAAATTGTCCCCCCAATTTCTCTGCCCGCAAATAGGCTGAAGAATTTTGAGTGGTCATCTGGGCACAGCTCTAGTTTCAGGTCATTCATGAGAAAATGCACTGGCCATAGGGACTCAATTGACTGCCCTTGCCCCCTCTGTAAGTTGAACAGTGAGGGCCAATGTTCAGAGGTTAATTTGATTTGGAGCTGCTTGCTTGAGTTCAGGAAAGCAGGTGTCACAATGGCAGAATTGAAATCTGCTCAGGAATCCCTGCCAGAAGATAGAGGAGTTCCTGCTGGAAGATGGAAACTTGAACATGGTCTTAGTGACTTCTGGGTCAGACTATTGTAATGTGTGCTATGTGAGGCTGTCCACAAAGATAGTTCAGAAACTTAAAGTGGTGCAGAACACCCCTGCTCAATTAGTGACAAGTGTGAGTCAGCAGAGCCCACTTGCCAGTTGTTTTTCAGGGCTGGGCTTATTCAGTGGGGGCTTTGACAAAGAAAGCCCAAACAGATTCAGGACGATTGTCTCGGAGAAGGACTCCATGCATATGAACTTCCCCAAAGGTTAAGATCTGCTCCAAGCCCCAATATATTTGGAAGCAAGGCTGGCTATGTGATGTATTGATTTATTTGAAATATCTTTATACTGCTCTTCATCAACATTGGTTTACAAGGTTAAAAATGACAAAGTCTCAAATACATAAAACCACAAATAAAAAATGAACCAGCAGATACGTGATCCCTCAATAGGGATGCTGGAGAAATTTGAGACGGACTAAAATGAGCTCAGATTTCTAAGAATCTGACCTGTGGTCAGATCTGACTGGGCCCCCACAGACTGCGTGGAGTACATGGAATTTTGGATCTTTAAAAAACTTTCCCGAAATTCATGCAATTTTTTTCATAGGAAAATATGCAAGTTTCTGCTGAGACTGGTAAATATACACGGGGAAAAGTTGAATGGAATGGGGGACAATACACTAAATGTTATGTACTAATGATGTAAATTATGTAAACTGTTGAGAAACCTCTTACAGAATTTTTTGTGTATTTTTCTGCATAGTGAAAAAGACCAAATCCATCTGTGAATGGACACCAGAATGAATGACATTGCACAATCCATGAAACACACATGGATTTCACAAAATCTGGACATCCCTATCTCTCATGGGCTGGGTTCACTCTATGAAGGGGAAAGAACCCCCACTGAAGAAAAAATTGTGCCAAAGCAGCAAAAGAATAGGGAAACAATAGCAGTGATCCCATGTGAAAAGAGCCTCACATTCTCAGAGGTAGGAGATTTTGGTGGGAAATATTTTGGGTCCCTCAGAAGCACTGCTTTCACCCTAAGAAACAAAATGAGTGAATGTTCAGTACAGCTGAAAAGTATTGTGAGTTTAGGGCTTGTTCTTTCTCCTTGCTTATAGATGTCCTTGCTATTGCTTGCTTCTAATAATAAATTATTATTAGAAGCAGAACTGCAGATACACTCCGATGCATCTGGGGCACGGGGCTTTGGGGTTGTGTTTCGGGACAGATGGTGTCACACATGGTGGCCAGTGGAGTGGCTAGATCTGGGTGTGGGAAAGGACCTTACCTTCTTAGAACTCTTCCTAATATATGTTGCTGTGCATTTGTGGGCGGCCCAGCTTTCTAATTCCGTTGTGCACTTCTGGTGTGACAATCAAGCCACCATCCAGGTCATTAATTCCTTGTCATCTTGCAACGGTAGGGTCATGGCTTTGGTCCGGGCTTTCATGTTGCAGTGCCTTCAGTGCAATATTTTATTCAGCGCACGGCACATTCCCGGCATGGACAATGCCTTAGCTGATGCATTGTCATGTAACCAGGTGCAGCGTTTCCGAGAACTGGCCCCCTGGGCGCGTGCCATACCGGACGCCATGCCAGCTGCCCTTTGGAAGGTTGGCTGGAAGAGACAGAACAGGCTATCCTGCAGTCGTTAGCCCCTAGCACAAGAGCTGCTTATGCCAGATCAGGTAGGGAGTTCTTTTACTTCCGGATGGCGGCACATCTTCCACAGTGTTGGCCAATTCTGGTTGATCACTTGCTTCAGTTTTGTGTTGTTGCTCACAGGCGGGGTCTAGCGGCCCGGACCATCAGCGGAAGGCTTGCTGCACTTGCCTTCTGGTCCAAAATGAAGAGTGTGGCAGACAACACTGCAGACTTCTGGGTCCGGCGGGTGCTTCAGGGTTGGTCCAAAGGGTCCCCGGCACCACCCGACCCCAGACGCCCTCTGTCACCAGATATATTGCTGGGTTTACGGGGCCTGTGGCCTTCTTTGTGCAATTCAACACACGAGGCCACTTTGTTTCGTGCCGCAGCACTCACTGCATTCTTCGGAGCATTCAGGATTTCCGAGTTGGTCATGTCTGCTAAGGGTGACCTGTTGGGATGAGACTTGCAGTTCAGCGACTTACAGTTTTCTCAGTGGGTGGCCCTTGTTCGGGTTAGGATATCTAAGACCAACCAGGCGGGGAGGGGTGTCAGTGTGTCACTGTTTCCAGCCCCAGTGCCGGACCTCTGCCCGGTCACCACCTTAGGGGATTTTCTCAAAGTTCGGGGTAATCTGCCTGGCCCCTTTTTTGCCATAGCGACTCCTCTCCCTTAACCAAATATCAATTTTGGGTAATCAGGCAGCAAGCTTTAAAGGCATTGGGTCTGGGTGCACTTCGTTTTGGCACACATTCCTTTCAGATTGGGGCCACCTCCACCACCGCATCTTTAGGGTTCACTGCAGACAAAGTGCAGCCCATTGTAGGGATGTCAGAGAATTTCGCCACTAATCTCGGGGAGGCCAAATGCCAGCACATTCGGCCCCCCAAAATCGGTGGCGAAACGGTCTGCCCCCCCGCCCCCCCCCCCAGGATGGGACTTACCTTGGGCGAATCTCCCTGGCGGCGGCGGCTCCGGCGGCGGTTCGGTGGCGGTGGCTGCGGCGGCCGGTCTTCTGACCGGCTGCCGCCGCCGCCATTTCCAAGTTTAAAAACAAAAACGTGATAGGCTATGTAAAGATTTATGTAGCCTATCATGGCTAGATTTTTAAAAAATACCGTGATAGGCTCCGTAAATGTTTACGTAGCCTATCATGGCCGAGTAAAAAAACAAGCAAACAACTGCACGTATGCAAATGGCGGCGCCCATGGGCGCCGCCATTTGCGTTCCTTATTTTGGCACGTCTAGTCTACGTAAACATTTACGAAGACTACGGCGAAAATAAGGGGAACGCAAATAGCATAGCATCTACGCTATTTGCGTTCCCCTTATTTTCGCCATAGTCTACGTAAATGTTTACGTAGACTAGACATGCCAAAATAAGGAACGCAAATGGTGGAGCCCATGGGCGCCGCCATTTGCGTACACACGGGGTTTTTTGTTTTTTTTTACTCAGCCATGATAGGCTACGTAAACATTTACGTAGCCTATCACGGCTGACTGCAGGGACGCAAACGGCGGTGGCTATGGCCGCCCCCATTTGCAGACCCAGCCAGCCAGGATTCATGGCGGGAGGGATGGGGCGCCCCCCCGGCCAGAATTTCGGAGGGAGGGACGGAGCGCCTCCCCCCCACCGCAAATCAAATTTCGTAAAAGGTAAGTGACTTTCGTACATCCCTAGCTCCGTTGGCAGGTGGCACTTCAAGGCATATCAGGCCTAAGTGAGGCCACTGCCGGGCCTTTAAGGCTGTGAGGTCAGTTCTGTTCATTCCTTGTTGCTTGTTCTTCTAGATGGCTGGAGTGTGAATGAACCAGTGAAGGTGCTCATCTGTGGGCACAGTATGGTGTTTTGGGCCCGTTGGAGGGCCTCCTCCAGTTGCGGATCTCAGCCGCTATGCCTCCGTTCAGTGGTTGGGCAGACCTGGGATGCGTTGGGAGCGCCTCCTGCCCACGTTATTCCAGCAAGGGCTGGTGAAGGCTCCCCCACAGATTCTGGTGCTGCACTTAGGGGGGAATGATCTAGGCCTGCTGAAGGGCAAGGCCCTCATTCTTCAAGCCTGGGAGGATTTGCGACTGATTCGGCGTCGCTGGCCGGCAATCACCATTATCTGGTTCAACCTGCTACCCAGAGTGGCTTGGAAGGATGGCTTGGATCCTCGTGCCATGGATAGGGCCTGTAAGAAGGTCAACAGGGAAATCGGGAACTTTCTAATCAAACAGGGCGACCGGACCATCACCCACCCCGACATTTCTCCTGCCTGCGGGATGCTCTACAGAGCGGACGGTGTTAATCTCACCGAACTAGGCAATGATGTCTTTTTGGCCGATCTGCAAAGGGGCATTTGGGAGTGTTTATGGCTCAGGTGGGGGGAGGGCAAGTAAGCAGAGGCTTGTCACCCTCCTGTGGCGGCTCTGGGCAGGCACTCTGCTGGGGGAGAGGACAGGTGGGCATTCATAGGCACTGTTTCAGGTGACTGGTAAGGCCTGAGGCTTCCGGCTCTGGGTTTTATGGCCCCAGTCGGGAGATATGGCTTACCTCTGAGGCCAACCCTCCTCACCCACTCAGGTTCTGTGGCCTGGGGGGGGGGGGTGACAGGGGAAGGTCTCCCAGCCCAAAATTGGGTATGTCTGATTGGGGGGGGGGGTGATGGTGGACACCTCGCCCCAGACGACAAATGCCTCACTCAACACCTGTCATGCTAGTTTTGTTTGCTGCATGCCCGCCGGTGCTTCCTTTGCAGATTGTAATCTATCAATAAATGTGGCGCTATTTTATCCCAAATCTATTTGTGTCATCTCATTATTTCTCCCCCCTGTCCACCCGCAATTGCACCATCCATATACAAGGAGGAGGTATCAGCCGGCTCAGGAAAACATCAAGGTCTGCGGAAGTGCGAAACACAGACACACAGTCTTTAGAAACAAGCAAACAAAACCCCAGTGGACTGACTATGCTATGTTTCCATGGAATGCTAACTTATGTTTGTGGAGAGGGAAACAGAAAATGGGAAGGGGGAAGGGGGATGGAATGGAGACTCTTGGAAAGGGGCATGGCTGGCTGGCTGGCATCCTGAACAGGAGACTCCACACAGCTGTGTTTTGTTGCAGGTCCCACTGGAAAATATATTTCAGTAAATGCTAAGTAATGCAGATAATGTAACAGTTATTGGTTTGCCAGGATTTATGTTTGTTCCACAGATTGTTGTTTAGGGCCTCCAATAATCTCCTTTTGAACTTTGTGATTAAAAAGTATGCAGAACTGAGTTATAGACTGGTGTCCCATTGGAAGTGAAAAAGTATAGAATGGAGGTGGATTCAGAATCCAGCCCATTCACAGCTTTATATGATTTGCAAAACATACAGAATATAGAATGCAGTTCTGATGTCCCATTCATTTGATATAGGAGTATTATAAAGATTCATAGGTTATGGCGGAGTACCACATATTTTTGAATGTCTTGGGCTTTTAAAAAAACTGGCAACAATATTGTATACTGTGTGTGTGTGTGTGTGTGTGTGTGTGAATGGTCTATTTTGTATTGTAAGGCGGACTCTCTTCTTTTTGACTGATATGTCTAAAGCAGGGTCTGGCAGTATTTTATACCTGACAGCAAAAGCAAATGGGGGAAAATGTATGGTGTGCCACTTCACTCATAGCTGAAGTATACAAAACAACCTGTGGTGAAACAGAACATGAATAAAAATGGTGAAGTGTTTATGATGACAGAAACTAAAGCACTGAAAGCACTAGTGTATAGAGAAATATGTAGTCAATTTAGGTTCAAATCCTATATACACTTAACTGGGAGTAGGCCCCATTGAACTCAATGGCAATTACTTCTAAGTAGACACATATAAGATGGCATTGTGAGCTGAGCTGAGTTGAGCTGAATTGAGTTACATGGGAAAGACAGTATGAAATGAAAGGATCTGGACTATGCTTGTTATCCCTTCTAAAAAGCACACCACTGAAGGGCACTTGGAGGAATCAACAGAAGAATTAACTCCCACACATATCGCCACAGCTTAGCAGTGTTATGTATTACTAACACACAATGTTCCCTATGCACTAACTGGCATGGCTCTTGCAGCATAGATCTTTTCATGAGTGAAATTAATTCTAGTGCATTTATTTAAAATTAGTGAGTATGGCTGGTCCAGTTATTAGATAATGACTGGGTTGGCATTATCACCACAGCCCACCATGGCTTATTTAAGCCACAGTGGGTTGTGGCATGTGCTGGCCACCATTTTGAATATGCAAGCTGTAGTGGGAACGTGCCATGGCTTGTCATGTTGTGCAAACCTGGGTGGTGTGGGGTTAAACAACTCTTGCATAACCCATGGGTTTTTGTGGAGTTATCTGAGGGTTGTTTAACCCTCACATAATCTACACCACCCAGGTTCGCATGGCACAACAAGCTATGGCATGCACCCACTGTGGCTTGCATACTCAAAATGCAAAAATCAGCCATGGTTTTTATTGGCATTTTTTTGCTTTTAATAATTGTAATATGGTGTTTTAATCTTTTATCTTTTTTACTATTGTACTTCTTGTGTTTACCACTCTGGAGTCTGTTTGGATGGGGAGCAGTATATAAATGTTGTAAATAAATAAAAGAAATAAAATAAAATGGCAGCCAGCATGCACCACAACCCATCATGGCTTAAGTAAGCCATGGTGGGCTGCGGTGATCGTATAACCAGGCCCAATGGCTTGCAATGTAGGTACAATTGTTGAAATTCAGCAAACATGCACTGAACTTGTGTGTCCCACAAGAAAGCTCCCTGATACCATTGGAAGGCTCTCAGTTTGATTCCTGCAACACATTTAATGCAATATTTGGATAACCCAGCCAAGTAAATCCTGGTTAGTAAACACCAAAGACAAAGAAAGTGGATTTACAATAGATGAAGCTGAAGGAACGATGAAGGTGGGTGCAATCTACTGGGACGTTCTGCTGTGCCTGCCCCATTGAAACGGATGCTGCTGTACAAGTGCATCATTCATTCACATACCCTAAACCATCCCAAGTGCCTAAACATTCATTCAGTATGTTGCTGATCTAAGAGGAATGGGTAAAGGAAATGAGGGAAGGCTCTAAGGATAACAATCCAAGCTAATCCATCTGCTCATCCAGATGAGCATTGCTGGCAGGTGATCACATATCTGCTCATCCAGACATGGGATCACCTGCCAGCAATGCCCCTCTGCTGTCAGTCCCTATGTATGAGGAAGGATAAATGCATGGACACAAATGGCAGTGCTTAGAAACCAGTGGCAGAACTTCTCAATCTCCCATTGTACTGATGACCTGAAAGTCGCTATTTTCTAGCAAAGAAATTTGAAAGGGAGATTCAGATTGAAGTAATGGAATTAGAATTCCCCCCCCCCCATCTATTCATTAGGCTTGAACTCTCCTGTGTTTTTTTTTATCATGGTAGCTGCTCACCAGAGCTTTACTGTACCCAGTGTTGCTGCTTTGTCTTAAACTTAGTCCTCTGAGCAATCCCTCAGAATAGTATCAGCTTCCACCTAGCCCTCTATGGAGAGTTTCTATTTCTTCACTTTTTTTTTTTAATATGAACTACAGAAATTTTGATGGCAAGCTGTATTCTGGTTCACGGTTAGAGTTATGAAGTGTGAATTCGGTAAGTTCATACTAAAATGCAAATGGAATGAATTTCTCAGACATCCCTGCTAAGACGTGTGAAAGCGGTGGATAGTTCTGATGCACCTATTAGCCTGGGTAGTGTAAATCAGATCAGTTCGTATCAGAATTCACAATGAGACAATTCCTACAGCACCCACAACCATAACATCTCCCTAACCAATAGTACTAGCCTCACTGCTCGCAAATTGTGAAATAACTCTGATAATGCAAATGCAATAATCACACCATGCTAATTCCCCAGAATCAACTGAAGTAGTTTAGTAACCTGCTGATGCTGTTAAGAACTGACAGGTTCTCGGCAGCTGCCAGGGCAAAGAGGGAATGTGAGGGACTCTGTCATGTTTTGGTAGGGCGAGGCAATTGCACCCTGTGGGAACTCATTCATCTGACTGCATTTTATTGATAGGCATCTGTGGTTTGGTAATATTTATTTATTTATTTATTTATTTAAATATTTAGTGTAAAAGGATGTGTATAATTAAATAGAAAAACATGATCTAGTGAGGGACATACAGTTTGGAAGCCATACTGCAGTCACAGGGTTCAAACAGGGCAATGAGAGAAATTCTTTCCAGGGCCTACCCTGCTACAGGGACTTGTCTATGCTGTGGACTGGATTAACTCCCATTAATCATGGCATTAAAATTTGTTCAGAGAGACTGATCTTCTAACTTTAGCCTCATGGGTATCTTTTTCAGATACTGAACTTGCTGGCTTCCCAGCTGGCACTTCAGCTGGGAAAGAAGAACTTCTTCACACAGCGCATAGTTAAACTATGGAATTTGATACCACAAGGTATAGTGATGGCCACCAACTTGGATGGCTTTAAAAGGGGTTAGACAAATTCCTGGAGGAGAAGGCTATGTGCTACCTCCAGTACCAGAGGCGGTATGTCTATGTACATGACTTGCTGAGGAACATGGGCAGGGCGGTGCTGTTGCACTCATGTCCTGCTTGTGGGTTTCTGGTCGACAGCTGGTTGGCCACTGTGTGAACAGAATGCTGGACTAGATGGACCCCTGGTCTGACCTGGCATGGCTCTTCTCATGTTCTTATGTTCACCTAGGGCCATGCTGAAGTTCTGCAATTTTGGCACATTTGCAGGGGGAGCTTCTGGGGGAGGTGACCCCCCCAATTGGGGGCAGCAGGAATATTGAGATGGGGGAGCAGACATTTGTAGAGGGGTTGTTTACAAATGAAATAACAAAGTATATAGGAGTTGGTCCTCTTTTAAACAAGTTTTTTTTCCTTCTTTTTTAAAGCTTTTTTAAAAAAGCCAACCCACCACTCCAAGCAGATGCAGAACTTTCCCCAGAAGCCTTCTGAGCAGATTTTCAAAGCAGAGCTGCTGAACTCTGCCAAGCCTTCCACTTGGAGCAGTGGCTTCACTTTTTTAAAGGTTAAAAGAATAAGAAAAATACTTTTTAAAGGCTACCAACCCTCATTCACTTTGTTGATTATAAGTAAAGACCCACTGGAAAGTCTTTCACCCCTCCTAGTCCTCCAAACTCCATCCCAGCCTTTTCAGAAGAAAAAAGGTGAAGTTGGAGGGGGCATTTTTGTGCATAGCCCTAAATTGACCCTTCCATTGTGTGGCAGACTGAAAGCATGAGGCTTGGCCTAGTCTTATCTGGAACTGCCCACCTGCAACCTATTTTTTTTTATCCACTTGCTCTTTACAGCACAGTTTCTGTTATGTGGAACTTCCTCTATGAAAATAGAGTCATTGGGTAACTGGTAGTTTAAAAGGTCAGTGCATTCACTTGTATTTGATAAAACAGCCTTTCTTGTCCACTTTTTCTAAGATGCACATTTTCATTCTACATGGTATCTACACATTTAGAATGTACATGTTTAGATCTCCTAAAAGTTTATTTTTCTATGGAATTTTATTTTATTTTTAAATAAAGTTAAAAAATACAGGAAAGAAAAAAGGAGACACATAAAAATTACAACAAGATCACTAAAGAAATAAAGAAACTCACAGATCAGCCATAGTATATCATGGATATCCTTGTGGGATAACTAGAGTAAAGCAGCCTAAGGAAAGACTCACACTCTAGTGAAAGATTGAGTATATAAGGGCACAATCCTATTCAGATAGGCAGCCGCCTCTGAACTCAGAGGAGACTGCCTATCCAAAGCAGAGCAGGAGAAGCATGGAGAGGATCGTTCCCTCCGTGCTTCTCCTGCCCTGCATGTTCAGTTAGACAGCCGACTGCGGCTGTCTAGCCGCAGGAGGACAGAGCAGGGGAGGAGGCTGCTGTACGACACATTGGATGTATTGTGCCGACATTTCCGCCCTCCCTCCCCTGGAACACCCCCCGGAACGCCCCTTTTCAGGCGAGCGTGGAGGACGGGGCTGTTCCGTGCTGCCTCCGAGACAGTGCGGAAGTGGGGGGACGTCGGTTCTCTGGGAACCGACCTTGGAGCACGGGGAGGTCAATTCCAGGAAAACAACATATCCTATGGCCATCTAGCTGCTGTCTAGTGGCCATAGGAATGCTCCCTTAGTCATATAGCATATATAAGAGCTTCTATCATCCAATGCTGTATCATGAAAAACAGTATCTCTGTTCTCTTGCACAAGGAAGGCGACTGTCCACAAAAGAGTCATTTGATACCTTTCAGTTCTAATTACTTTTGGATGAATGAAAATGCCCCTATTCCTCTGTGTTTCTCATTTATATATTGTTGAGGTCTCCTAGTGGAGTCACAACAGTATAATTTGAGGCACCAATAAATTCTCTTTTCTTTTTTCTCTGCTAGGGATAATATGAACAATGTGTTATCTGACTATGCCGCTGCATCTAAACTAGTAGCTCTGTATATTTTACATACAGAAAGAAGATGACAAAGTAGCAAGTTGGTGATGCATCAGTCACCAATAGCTAAAATAATTTTTTTTAAAGTAATCTAGGTAGAAAATGTATGTGCCACTGAATACTGTTTCTGCATGTATTATTGCAAAAGCATCAGATATTTCACAGTCTGTGGAAGTACAGATTGCCTTTTGTTAAAGGGCACAGCAAAATATGTTCCATTTCTCTTTTTTTCATTCTATTTGGTATATTGCTCTGTCTGACTGATAGTTCAGAATGTTAAATAGTAACACTAATAACAACTCTCAATTGATTTAAATCATTTTGAGTTGATTAATCTCTTAACTTTCAACTGATAATTAATTCAGTAATTAAATTTAAATAAATGTGCATATAGCCCAATATAGATGCCTTTTCTGGGGTAGCGAAGGAAGGTTGCAATCCTATACACACTTACCTGGTGGTGAGCCCCATTGAATTCAAGTGGGGCTTACGTCTGAGTCAATATGTATAGGATTGCACTGGAAATGTAAGATAATTTACAATTAAGAAATAAAAAGCTACTATTCTATACTAAGCAGTGCAAGCATGTTTACTTTGAACTAAGTCTCTCTGTGTTCAATGGAGCTTGTAACTAGGGATGTATGGATTTTGTTAAATCCGTTCTATCTGTGTTTCCCAGATTGTCAGACATCTTTCATTCTGTTGTCTGCTCATTGACAGAATCAGATTTCTTTAACCAGAATTTTGTTCTATTTATGTTAATGCACATTAGCGCAAATTCCCCCCTGCCCTCACCGCAAATGAAAAACCAGTCTGCAAGTCTGGAATCCACATGACTTGGAAAAAGCAGGTCCGCTGCAGAATCTTGAGGTTGGAGTCATAGAAATCCAACCTCATTACAATCCATTATGGATTTTCTGACATCCCTACTGGTAAGTCTGTTTAGGATTGCAGCCTAAATGCTCTTTAGTAATTTGCTGTTACAAGAAGACAACATCTTTTGTTTTTGTCCTGTTCATTCCCTTTAACACTAATACCATAGTGATAAAAAATTAAAATAGCCTCAAAAGATAAGAAGATAAAAGCCACAACTCTCAGCCTCACCAATTAAAATTGAACTCTACTAAGTAATACAATTTTAGTTGTTTAACCTACTGACTCATACTCATTAATACTCTTGAGGTCTTAGAGTATTAATGCAATGTTTGTACAATTTTATCTTCATACAATATCATATCATGTGCAGCACTGTGGCTGTATTGGAATCCCAAGCAAACATTTAAAAGTGACAGTGCATATTAAAACATAAAGCAGCATCATGCTGTTCACCAACATTTGAGGGTCATCTTGGCTCAGAAGAGCCAAAGATATGTAGCATTCATGTAGCATTAGAACTCTACTGTGTTCTTGGTCATCTGTCCATCCATTCATCTGTCTGATTTTTTAGTCCTTCCTGTGCCTGATGGTTTAAGGCGGTTGACAACATCCCTCAAATAACTCTAAACATTTCTTTTTAGATCAGTGGCTCAGAGGAATCTCAGCTAATCCCAAGCAATACTTAGTGGCAGCAGAGATAAAAGTTTTTCTTTTTTTAGAACAGGGCCAAACTATACAATATGTGGAAGGCACATGAATATGGTCCTGATTTTGTTTTTGTTTTGTTGCTCTTGTTTACTGACACATTGCATCAGGAATGGGAGAGCAGCAGGGAGAGGAGTTGTTTGATGGCTTCTCTTGCTGCTGTTTTTTACACTCAGAATCATTCTACTGACTGATTTCCCACCCGTGATGGAAAACATACAGGTATCCCAGAGTAAATATTTAGCAGAGTTCTATATTTGTTGGTTTGCATATTTAAAAATATTTATATACTACCTATCATGCACAGCATATTCCGGCACTGTAGAAGAATAAAACCATAAAATAAATACAATGGGAAATATCCAGTACTGCTGCTGTCCTCTTGCTAGCTCTACTGTTCCAGAGAGAAAGCTATCAGTTCAAATGTAACCCCGGAAACAAGCAGAAATGCTTGTTTCCAGATTGGGACAGGTCAATGGAGCTTCCTTCTCCAAGCTCTGCTGACCTGCCCTCTTCCAGAAATGAGTGTTTCGGCTAATTTTGGGTTGCTTTTAGAACTGCTAGCTCCCCACTGCACTAGCGGTGGGTCCCACTGGCACGCAGATAGGCTTGGACACTAATACCTACTAAAACAAGCCAATGGCCATCAACTAAAAATCAACACAATAGGTGTCACAAATCATCAAACACCAAGGCAAATTCAAGAAGTCCTCAAACTGCATTACGGTTGGCACATGTTTTATTTCTGGATGGAGAGTATTCCAGAGAGTGGGTGCCACCACAGAAAAATGTTTTTTCACCACACCCCCCAATCCTATCTTCCCCCCACCCACACACATACACTTACAACAGAGCCCAAATAGACAATGGGTTGGAGCCTGAATTGTTCAGAAGGCAACCCCTGGTGGAATGGAACTTCTGCATCATCTTTGCTCTCCCTCCAGCCCCCTGGGCAACCCTCAATTGTGTCTGGAGGGTCCCCCAACCCTCCAGATCATATTTGGAGGGCACATGCAGGGGGGCTGCTGGGATGGGGGAAGGAGAGGATGCAGAAGTTTTGTTCCATCAGCAGTATCCTTCCTCAGGTGCAGGGATGATTCTGGGTCCAACCCAACATGTGGGAGACCCATGAACAGGGTCTGATTTTTGTTGTTGTTAACTGAAAGGTGGCATTTCAAGTGGACAAGCAGTAGAGGGGGAGGCTGCTTAATCCTTTCCCTTCCTGCAATTTTTACACTCCATCATCCCTCCCTGCCAGCTGATTTCCCACACACGATTGACAATATACAGGTTCCCAGTATCAGTATCACAGCTCTGAATCTAAGAGAAACTCCCTTCTCAATTTTCTGAAGTTGTATCTTTTATATTAAGTTTTCTGTTATGACAGGTGTATACTCTGTCTATGGCTCAGAGATTGTGATCAGAATCAGATGTTCAATACAGAATGCTCAAGGCCATTGGCTTTGGAAACAACAGACAACAGACAACTGTCTCAAAGGTTAATAAAGCTGTTTTATTGACTCTTATTACTGTGCCAGCCACACAAAGAGTCTGTAAACATCCAGTAATTCAGTGGCCATGCAAGCTAATACATAAGGTTGCATGATAAGATCCATTTCAAAGGACAGCATTGCAATGTGGCACACAATGATACACACAAGCAGGTGTAAATTGTGCATGAGGGCTTTTCTGATTTATTGAAAAAGCTTCTCCTACTTAGCCTCAGAAGTCTGAGAAATATCAGTATGAATCAATCAAAGCAGGGGATGATTATAGCCAATGCCTGCCTCTTTCACTTAATACAATGTCCCTTGCATTTTGCTGCCTGCAGATGATCCTCATTTCCCCTTGACTAGTTTGGGAATGCAGAATTGTGTGTTTGCCCAACTTACCTCACATCCCATGGGTACGACCAAGAATATAAAATGATTAGCGTGCAATTACTCCCAGTGCTGCACAACATAATGAAAATATTCTCATCCTTCAAAAATACCACTAATAATAAAAAGCTAAGGTAGTTGTGTTTGTCAATAAGAAAATCAAAACTACAAAATATACACTTTGGGCACTCTGGATGGTACAATAAGCTGGGATGGGGAGAAAAAGGAAAAATAAGAGAACAAAAAGTAGGCTAGACCAATATGTTTTTCATTTAGAATGAGTCTCAAGATGGGGACTGAATGAATTAGTCTCTCCTAGGTGCTGTAGGAAGGCCTAGGACTCTGGGAGAAAAAGCAATGGCTGACCCCCGCACACACATAGGGACGGAGGCCCCCCCGCTCATGCCTTGGGCCACGCTCACTGAGCTGCTGCCCCCATTACATTACTACACCTGTAATGTTGTGTATATGGGGCGTTTGTGGCCGACATGGACACAATATTAATTTTACAAAAGGTCCCGAGTCGCCATGTTTTTCTCAAAATGGCGACTGCAGGAATGACGGGCCCTCATGGATGGCTCAGGGTAGGTGCAGGTGGCTCAGCCAGCATGGGGGGAGCATGCGAGCGAGTCTGGGGGTGCACAAGCAAGGGCAGTGGCTCGGAAGGCACATGGAGGACCCAAAGTGGGGGGTCATCCGTCCATCCATCCCTACACACACACTTTTGAAAACATGAGGATGAGCTGTTACCCAGACCTGTCTGAACCTTCAGTGAAACACACAGGTTCTTGAGTAGGCAGGGAGCAGAAATAAAGAGAAATATGACAGTTTTCATATTAGCAAAGCTGGAGATAAGTTTTAGGTGGTGTACTGTTTTTTTTTTTTTTTTTTTGAAAGAGTCAACTGAAGTCAGATAAAGAATTCTACAGAATGTTCAGCCAGTAGAGCTTAAAAACCATCTTGGGCAGCCAAGTCTCACAGCTTCACCACAAGTGTCAGGGATTTTGCCGGTTTCTTAGCCGCCAGGAAGTAAAACATTGGAGTAATAGACCAGAAGCTTGAGGGCAGGCTGCTTTTGGCAGGGCTCACCCAACTCTTGCCCTCATTTCAATGTTAAATTACCTCCTTATTCTACCCCTGGCCCAAGGTATACTACATCTAATACGTAAACTACTAGGCAAATGGCACAGCAACTATGTTGAAGCTAAGCAGGTCTTGGTCTGGTCAGTGCCTGGATGGGAGGCCATCTGGGGAACCCCATATGTGCTGCCTTGAGTTTCATGACAGAAGAAACGTGGGATATAATAAACATGTTAAATAGGTAAATCAGTATCAACTCTTCCCTTTACAGATACGTTTTGGTCCTGCCAAATATATTTTGCAACCAATAATATATTTTGTGTTCAATAAAGGGACTCCTCAGTAATCCAGAAAACAATTAAACTAATTAGGGGAGCAATCCTATCAGGATAGATGGCCACCTCCGAACTTGGAGGGGATCGCCTATCCAATGCAGGGTGGGCAGAGCGCGGAGGGGATCTTCTCCTCCATGCTCCAGCCATCCTGAATTCGTGGCTAGATGGCCGATTTTGGCTGTCTAGCTGTGGGATGTTGGAGCGGGGGGGAGGGAGGCTGGAAGATGCATAAGAAGTGTTGTAATGGCACTTCCGCCCCCCTGCCCCTCCCCGCCCCCAGGAACACCGCCCTTTTGCCCCACTCTATGCTGCTCTTCGTAGCGCAGAGCTCAGGGATGAAGCAGCAGGGGAGACAGAGGGGAAGTGGTTTTCTGGGAACCGACCTCAGAGGGCGGGCTCCAAGGTCGATTCCCAGAAACTGAACAATCCTATGGCCATCTAGCTGCTGTCTAGCAGCCATAGGATTGCGCCATAGGTAAATAATAAATTATCACTAAAAGAAGAAGATAGTGGGTGGACCTGCTCTGGTTGCTCATCTTTACCCAGCAGGACACATTGATCTCTGCAGTTCATTAGGAAAGAATAAAGTATATTTGGTCACTCAATTTTTTAGAAATGTCATCACAAAAGGACAAGCAAATAAATAAAGCATGCATTCAAATTTGACAGCTTCATGTTTAGCAGCAGCCTCAGCAGGCTAGGGAAGGTTGGTATTATTTTCATCATAAAATTAGGAATGTCAGAGAATTCCGCCACAGATCTCGGTGAGGCCGAATGCCAGTGCATTTGGCCCCCCCAAATCTGTGGCGGAACGAAGCCCCCACCCCCCCCATGAAAGGCACGCGAAACGGAGCACTTACCTGCTGCCATCCGAGCTGACTTGCGAATGGCGGCCGCGTCTGCGGCCGGGCGGCATTCGCTTCCTCATCATAGCTGTGATAGGCTACGTAAATAATTACGTGGCCTATCATGGCTAACGCAGGGACGCCATTTGTGTCCCTGCACAGACCGTGTTAGGCTACGTAAGTATTTACGTAGCCTATCACGGCAAGCAAAAAAAAAAATAGCGGACGCAAATGGCAGTGGCCGCCATTTGTGTTCCCTTTTTTTTGCCGTTTTAGCCTATGTAAATATTTACGTAAGCTATTATGGCAAAAAAAAGGGGAACACAAATGGTGTAGTGGGTGCTATTTGCGTTCCTCTTTTTTTTGCCGTAATAGCCTACATAAATATTTACGTAGGCTAAAACAGCGAGGAAAAAAAAGGAACGCAAATGGCGCCCACTACACCATTTGCGTTCCCCTTTTTTTCCCCTGCCGTAATAGCTTACGTAAATATTTACGTAGGCTAAAATGGCGAAAAAAAAGGGAACACAAATGGCGTCCACTGTAGCCGCCGCCATTTGCGTCCGCTGTTGTTGTTTTTTTGCTTGCTGTCATAGGCTATGTAAATATGTACGTAGCCTATCACGGCAAAATACAGGGATGCAAATGGCGGCCGCTACTGCAGCCGCCATTTGCGTCCCTGCTGGCTGCCCAGCGGCCAGATGTCTGGCTGCGGGCGGCTCTGGCCGGCGGCTCCACAGAATGTCTGCGGAGCGGAGCCAGCCAGCTGGAATTTCGGGGGGAGGGACGGAGCGCCTCCCCCCCACCGCGAATGTCACCCTTTGAAAAGGTAAGTGACTTTCGTACATCCCTACATAAAATATATGATGGAACGTCATGGGGATTTATTCATACTTTGCTGGACAATGATCTATTGCTCCTCAAGCCAAGACATTCCTCTAAATGACAGGAGACCTTGAGTCCCATTGTCCCAAATACCCTCTGCACAATACCTAACATTCATAGGATGCCTCAAAGCACTTCACAAGCACAATGTCAGACAGAGACCCTTCTAAGCACCCTGCAAGGATGCTCAACACACTCCAGGAGAAGGTGCACTGCTGCTTGGCAGCCAGGCAGTCCTTAGGTGGTAATTGTGCTGTTAATTGTTCTTGCTAAAGTACAGCACCTTATACTTTTGCTGATTACATTTCAGGCTTATTAATTTTTTATATCTGCCCATTAGCATTGTTTGAGATAATTCTGAATAATGGTCATGGCTTTTAGTAACTAATACTACAGCAGTAATAACACCGTGTAGAGAACATCCCGAAAATACTTTAACTGCCTAAATAGCAGCATTTATGATTTATCCAAAGTCCAGAGTGAAATCAAAGCAGGGAGGTATTGTTCATTAAACAGCAGAGCACTGCTGTTGATGTGGAATCTCTCAGGTAGGGATGGTGCAAGCGTCTGGTTGGGGCTCAAAGCCCAGCAAGAAGTTGCCGGTTCGGCTCCCAGGACACCAGCTTGTGGACCTGAGCTCTTGCCCGACTTGCAGTGTGCTGAGTCGGGCAAGAGCTTGGGCACCCACCCACTCCCTCAGCAAGGAGAGCGGAAGAAGGCAGTGTATCTCCTCCTTCCCCCATCCTTGCTACAGCGGCAGTGGTGTGGGAGAAGCTGGTCATTTTCCATAAGTTTTCCTGGCCTTACAGAAAATGACCAGCTTGCCCCTTGCCCCCGCTGCCGTAGCAGGTGGGGATAGAGGGAAGAAGGAAGCACCTATACTCTTCTCTCCCCCCTCCCCTGCTGGAGGCCAGAGTGAGAGGCTGGGGGCTGGCTGCCCAGGCCCTTTTCCCCTTGCTAGCCCTTGACAGCCAGCGCATGGAAGAGCGGCAGCTTGCTCAGCTCACAGGCAGGCAGGGCGAGCAAGGAAGCTCGCCAAGCAGGCCCGGGCTGTGCGAGCTGCAGGGGGCAGCTTGACGAGCTCCCCCCACCCTGGATGGAGATGGGCTCATCCATCCCTACTCTCAGGAACATTGTGCTGCTTATGGAAATCAGGCCTGGCAACGTGCGATGTCCATCTTCTGAATCTACTCTAAGGGCACAGTCCTATGTATGTTTACACAGAAAAAAGGCCTAGAACTCCAGCATGGGTAGCTGGGGCATGCTGGGAGTTTTAGGGTTTTTTTTTCTTCTGTCTAAACATGCTTAGGATTGCGCCTTAAGAGAGACTGATTTCAGAATTCATAAGCAGGCTTGGCTTTTGAATAGCTGCCAAATACCTCACAAGCGGCTGATAACATTAGCTTCATCTACCACAGCAGCATTATCTCCAGTAACATGACAGGGGCACACAAGGTCTACACAGAGCTCTTTTTGAGATATTTGGAAGTGGCTGAGCTCCAGTTCTCTGCTGTGGGAGTACCTGATGCTGAAGCGCATACCCCAACCATTCATGACTCAGCTAAGCAACTAAAAGCTTTGTAAAACTAAGATTAATAAGTCAGACCTCCTTCAACATCCATATGTATTTTATCAGCCCAAACCCTTTCCGCAACTACTCCGATATGAATGTTATTTTAATCTTAATTCCGTGTTATAAGGGTATCCAGGGCATCTCTCTGGAACTGCCTCCTTTGTACAAACCTACTTGAGAACTCCATGACACTTTTGATCCCCCGCCGCACATATCCCCTTGCTGTCTAAGGGAGGGATGGGGGAAACATTAATTCAATTCTCATTTTAATGCACACGTACCTAATCTTACACTTCTGAACCACTACGCAAACTGAAACTCAGCCTTCGAAATTTGTACTTCTCCAAATTTTGCAGTGAAATTCTCCACTCAAACAAGATGTACAAAAATGTATGTATAAGGGGGGAAAACATTCAAAAAATGCAGTTGGCTAGGCAGTATGCTTGCAACAACAACAAAAAGTGTATTAGGCAAAAAATTCATACAAATATGCATGTATTAGGAGAAATGTGCACGAAGATGCTTATGAATGTTCATGCAAACATTAATTTTGGGACAAACAAAACTAAAGACTGGAGAAATTCTCAAAGAAATTCTCAAAGTTAAATCGAAGTTAAGATTGGAAAAATGAGAAACTGAAGGAAACAAAAATTAAGGCCACGCTCCTATGCATGTTTAGGCAGAAAAAAATCCTACAACTCCCAGCATTCCTCAGCCAGCATGGCCAGCTGGGGAATACTTGAGTTGTAGGACTTTTTTTCTGTCTAAACAGGCATAGGATTGAGCCCTAACGGATTCATCCCTCCCTTGTCTAAGGTGCAACGACTGGGCAAGTGAGAGAGGGCAGCACTCAGATTGTGAACAGCCTCCTCAGGGAGGAACGCCTGATTCCATCGCTGCTTTCCTTTCATGTTATATTCCCGCATGCTTTTCACAAAATGCAACCTCTTTGATAATGCTTTGCTTTACTATTGGTTTTATTTGTATTTTTTAAAATTGTGAGCTGTGTTGAATAGTTTCTGCAGAAAGGTGGGATACAAATGACTGCAATCCATTAAGAAATCCCAAGAGCTATCGCTGTCAGGAACCACATAGGGCTTGTACCATCTATGGTCCCTGCAGATCACAAATGGCTTCCTGCTCCCTGTGCCAATGGGGCTGGCTGACTGGAGGTGAGAGCTGGATAAAGTTCAAGCTGGGCCCACAATCTTCACGGCTCAGGGAGTGGAGTCTGGTGGCTCCAGTGTCAATGGGGCTGTGAATCTGCTCCCAGTTTCAGTCACAACCAGTCAGAACTCTAAAGAATGTTGTGGATAGGACCTTGGATAGCTCCTTTAGAGTTCTGACTGCTTGTGACTGAAACCCATAGTGGATTCACTGCCCCACTGACACTGGAGCCACCAGCCATCACTGGGTTCAGGCAATCAGGTGACACCCTTGTCACTATCTGATATAAAGCCTCAGGTCTGCTGCACTTGTCTGGGCAATCTGCCATGGAGTGAGGCCACCAGGTTATCCCTCTGTGCTGCCAGACTACTGTCTTTGCACTTGATAGTTGCAAGGGATACCCCCTCCTACAAGAGCACATTATTCCTCCTACCCCTGAAATCAAACTGCAGAAAATCATATATGCAACACACGGGATGTGGTGCAAGTTCTCTGTTCATTTTCTGAAATTTCTAGCCATCCAAATTCACAGTGCGGTGAAAACACAGGCCTACAGGATGATTGGAGTATGTTTATCAAAGAACCAAACACTCAGATTTGTCAGTTTTACAAGTATTAATTGTCTACCTTCGATGCTACAGACCTGAAAACTTCCTCATGATTAGTTCTTGCATGCTGCGTTCCACACAGCTTAGCTTTCCATTAGTAATCAAACGTTGTGGCAATCAGACTAACAATTAATGGTAATGAAGTCAGGTTGGAATCAGTTGAACTATACTAATGGGCTGGTTTAAAGAATAGCAAATAACTAGGGCTGCAGTCCTCTATACCCACTTACTTTGGAGTAAGCCCCATTGGACTCTATGGGGCTTACATTTGAGTAGAGATGCATAGGATCACACTGTAAATTTACATGTCCTCCAATCACAATTTGATAGGTCAGTCCTTATTTGGGTGTTTTGGGGGGCAAGATCTTCACCTCCTACCCCTGCAGCTCTGGGACAGCCGGAAGTGATAGGAGAGCCTCCAAGGTATCTCACAAAAGAGAAACTGTGTAGCACCTGATGACCAGCTCCCAACTCCATGCACACAAGAATGCAAGATGGTGGTCTGGATCCCCCCACATTATTGTATCATCCATTCCTGGAGGAGCCTGGACCTACCCTTAGAGTTAAACTTAACACCCAGACTGGTCACTGGTTCAGTAACATGCCAATGCTCCTGTCTTTGTTGCATGAGTGAGAGAGATGTACACCCTTTCAGTCCTCCTCCCTGCCCAGCCTAATGGTGTGCTTACAGGCTGCTGCTGCCACCAATAAGAAAGCCAGGCAGCCACCCTGCTGTGGCTCCCTTGCAGTTTGAGCAAAACAGAGCAAAAAATGCAACAAGAAACACAGCATAGCTGCGCAGTGCCCCATGCCCAGAATCTTGGAATTGTTAAGATCATCATGGCTCACCTCACCTCTTTTAGATGATTTGTCTGCCACTCTATCTTTCCTCTCCTACCCCTCTTGTTTCCTCCTTTCCTCTTCTCTTTCCTCTCTCTCTCTCTCTCTCTCTCTGCTTCCTTCCCTTATTTGCTCATTTCCTCCTTCTTTCCTTTGGAGGGGGGTTATGTGGAAAGCTCTCACAGCAGAATAGAGAAAGGCAGAGGGAGGTTGGGGGAAAGGGAAAGGGGGAGCAGGGCTTGCAGTGGTGATCCCTATCAGCTGTTTGCTGCTGTTCACTGACAAGTGAACTGCACTTGGGGGGGAGGTGGCCAGGAGTCACCAGTGGCCTGTGGGCCTTGCAGTGAAGAACACAACTGATCAGTTATGGCCAAACAGATATTCGTTGGAAGCTCACAGCCAGGTTGTAATGCTGATAGCCGCCCCTTTTGTTTGCGTCTAGACCAGGGCAATGGAGGCTGGTGGCTCCGATGTCATTGGGCCATTGAATCGGGTTTGATCAGAACCAGTCAGAACTCCAAAGGAGCTATCCAAGGTGCTTCTGCATGTTGGATAGCTCCTTTAGAGTTCTGACTGGTTCTGATGAAACCTGGAGCAGGTTCACCACCCCACTGACATTGGAGCCACCACCCTCCACTGGATCTGGGGTAGGCAACCAAGTGTCCTGCGCTTGTTTTGGAATATAACTCCTATCAGTCCAGCCAAGGGATTATGAGAGTTTTAGTCCCAAACATCTGGGGGGTGCCAGGTTGCCGACCCCTGGTCTAGTTGAATACTGTCCCTGAACAAAGAGGTTTCATTCTTAGCTTTTATGGTTAATAGCTATTGATAGAATTTATCTAATCACCTTTCTTAAAGGCATCTGTGACATTGGCCATGACAATGTCCACTTTCTTCCCGGGTAACTTACCGACGTGGTATCTGTACAATGAAAAGGGTATGCCCAACATCTATGTTTGTTAAGTTTAATTCTAGGGGTAGGTTCAGGCTCCTCCAGGAAAGGATAATACAATAATGTGGGGGGATCCAGATTCCAGACCACAGTCTTGCATTCTTGTGTGCATGGAGTTGGGAACTGGTCATCGGGTGCTACACAGTTTCTCTTTTGTGAGATACCTTGGGGGCTCTCCTATCACTTCCGGCTATACCAGAGCTGCAGTGGTAGTGAAGATCTTGCCCCAAAAGAACACCCAAATAAGGACTGGTCGAGCTATCAAACTGTGATTGCTTTTCATAAGTAGATCTTCACAATGTCCTTAATAAATGAAGCCCTCACCAAAGCACTCTGAATTATAAATGAAGTAATTCAGCTTTGTTTTCTTTCTTTCTTTCTTTCTTTCTTTCTTTCTTTCTTTCCTAGAAAGGTTATGGTGAACTACCTGTGATGAGCCCAGATAATGCATTGCAAATGAACTCCTTATTCCCTGCAGAACTCTTGCAGTTAAGAAGGGTTTGACCTCATTGAAAAGCAACTCTTGGACATGTAGAGTTTCTTGATTTATTAATGCCTCAGTTTTCTATGTGTCAGCATGTTTTAAGCATTTGGGCAGAGAAATGAATGAAGCATCCGGTTGATGGTAAATCGTAAATATAACATGGATTATATGAAACCAAGGTATCAGAAATGATTACCCAACTGAAGGGCAGGTGAGCTCTGTGATATCAGAGCCCTTGGGAATGAAGCATATTTATATATATGTGTATGTGTGAATAAGTATATATGATAAGAACTTTTCCCCATGTGTTTTGAAGAGGAGGTCAATTTTGCAGTCAGGATCAGGCATTTGTATTTTATCTCACTGTGCGACAGACAGAACCGAGATGGATGGAATGACAACTTGCCTGTTAGGGCTGAAGGGCATGTTAGGGCAATGGTGCACTTTAGTTCAGCATGTGTGGACGGTGTGGATTAAAGATTAACTCTGCCAACTGAGGATATTTATTTTGTTATCTGGCAACCATTCTGCATTTTCTTTGCAGTGATGTAAAGATGAAGCAGCAACGATAAAAGCAAAGAACAGTCTAAAGTGGACCTCTGGGTACACACTCAGACACACTGTAGCATAGGAGCTGCTGTCCTTTAGTGTCAACTTGGGGAGTGTCTGCTACTATTGCAACTTCCCACCTGATTGGCGGCAATGGATGTCTCATTATCATTAAGTAATTCCTAACCAAACAAATTGAAATAGCTGCTACACTAAAATAACTTAATTAGAATAAGGCATAATTTTAAGTCATCTTTGAAAGCATACTTGTACGTTATTTTTATTTTTGTTTATTTATTTACAACATTTATATACTGCTCCACATCTAGACAGATTCCGGATTGGTGAACAATGAAAAGAATAGCATCAAAGAATTCTTCTTTGGAAGAACAGCACACACCAAAAAAGATGGCACAACACAGAGATTGGTCCTATATGCCCCTTGTAAATCTGTATATGAATAATAGTTGTATATGTCTATGCAAAATGTCAGCTAACCAGATTTAGGGCCTGTGCTTTGCCTTCGCACTGCATTTGAGAAATGGTGGGCCATTTGTGAGCAATGTAAAACTTAGGGATGTTGAGGGCACCCGACTGGGTCTGGGAATTCGTCGGGCTCCCCCTGCCCGTGACCCTTGGACTACGCCCACCAAGACCCTGTCCTTGCTCGCACCCTGCTCACGCTCTCCAGGACTCACCATGATCCCATTCGGTGAGCGCCTGCCATTTTCGCACCTTTGATTGCTACGTAAAACAGGAAGTAAAAAAAATGCACATATTTAAATATTATACCTATAATATTGCACTTATTTAGCTTTCCCAGCTCCAAACTGTGCATATTTAAATATGCACTTTTTTTTTTTACTTCTTGTTTTACGTAGCAAACAAAGGCGCGAAAATGGCAGGCGCTCACCGAATGGGATCGTGGTGAGTCCTGGAGAGTGCGAGCGGGCACGAGCAGGGGATGAACAAGGACAGGGTCTTAGTGGGAGAAAATGGCGGGCGCTCACCGAACGGGATCGCGGTGAGCCCGGGGAACTTGCTGAGCTTGTGGGTGGCCCAAGCGTGGGTCCGGGGGGTTGCAAGCAGGGGCGCCACTTCAGTGAACACCCGGAGAAACCAAGCTAGGGTGAGTTCTTACATCCCTAGTAAAACAATGGAGGTGAATACAGAAGGCTAGTGAGCTTGATGCCAGAGATGCCAGTATGAGCCTCTCTTGTTTCTGAGAGATGTAGCCTAGTTGCTTAAAGTGTGACCTGCAAACTTGGACATCTCTGCTTCAAGGCTCATCTCAGTCACAAATTCACTAGGTGGCCTTAGGCCACTGTTCTTTCATCCTCAGCCCCCACCTCCCATACAGAGGTAATAACACTGCCCTATCATTCAGCTCTGTTGTAAGGATAACCAAGATTATGTGTCTGAAGTACTTGTAAAATGTTGAGCAAATGCTAAGTATCATAATCACCACCACCTCTACCAACATCCTTGGAATAATTTCATAATAAGGAAAACACAGGCCGTGCTGGTGAAAAACCAGTAAGTTTGAAGAGCAGGTTAGCAGCACTGAGGGGATGAAAAAAAGAAGCCAGAGCTGCATGGAAGGAAAGGAAATGCATTCATTCCAATAAAATACAGGAAATATTAACAGAAGGAGTCAGGAACTAAAGTATGTGGGAGAGAGACTGGATGACAAAAGGATGTATCTCTAGCCTGAAGGGCAGATGGGAGGGGACCCAACATTTGCATCAAGAACAGGAAAATTGGCAGTCATCAGAAATGGTCTCCTCAGAAAGAATGTGATCTTTTTTCAGATATCACCGACGACATTAGCTATACATGACCTGAGGTGGTCTTCTAGGGATGCATAGAGATAATGACAATCCTAGGATATACATACTAGGGGTTGGATCCATGACCTGCCTTCCATGAGAGAAAAGTCTCTGCTCATGTGAGGAGCCTCCACCCAATACTCTCCCCCATCCCACATCTCTGACCCAGTTCACAGGATCACTGCAGCCCACCGTGGTTTGTTTAACTGCATGTGCTGGGCAGTTTATGTATATTCAAGCCTGTCATGTCATCTGAACCTGGGTGGTGGCGGTTGTGCAAGGATTAAACAATCCTCACATAACCCCCAAACAGGCCATGGGTTATGCAAAGGTTGTTTAACCTTCGCACAACTCCTGCCACCCAGGTTTGGATGACGCAACAAGCCGTGGCTGCAGCTTGAATATTCAAAATGGCTGCCTGCTTGCACCCACCTGTGTTGCAGCCCACCACAGTTTAGATAAGTCATGGTGGGTTATTTAGTCATGTGGAACAGCCCTCTGTGTAGCATTTTTAGGGGGCTGGAGGGGCTGCTGTGGGAATGAGGGGAAGGGGAAGTCCACTTCCCCTAGTGCAGCTGATCCAGCTGAAAAAATCTGGATTCCAGCCTTTGTCATGCTTCTACTGCTCAGGCAGAGAATGGATGATGTACATAACACTAGAAGGGAGCAAAGAAACTCCAAACAAGAGAAAAGGGATCTCAGCAGCAGAAAGAGAGAGAGGAGCCCAGTGGCTCCAGAAACATACTATTCCTAGGTGAGGTATATTAATTAATTAATTTAAAACATTTGTATCCTGCCCTATACCATTAGGATCTCAGGGCAGGGTACAGATAAAATAAATATAAACAGTGTAAAACAATAAATAATTTAAATAGCTAAAAACATATTAAATCATTAAGCTAGCTAGTACCAATTTAAAATCTAAAACAATAAAGAGGTAAAACAGTGTACAAACTCAGGGAATCCAATCAGCCCTCAAAGGCTTTGGTAAAAAGCCATGTTTTAACTTGGTGCTGAAATGAAACCAGTGTCTGTGCCAATCGGGCCTCCAAGGGAAGGGCATTCCACAGCCGGGGTGCCACAGAAGAAAAAGCCCTCTCCCATGTCCTACTGTAGTGTATGACTCGCACCAGTGGGATGCGGAGGAGGGCCCCCCCAACAGATCTCAACCCTCGGACAGGCATATATAGGGGGAAGCACTCCCTCAAATATTGAATTCCCAAGCCGCTTAGGGCTTTAAATGTAATCACTAGCACCTTGAATTCTGATTGGAAATGTATTAGCAGCCAGTGCAATTCCTTTAAGACTAGTGTTATGTGATCTTTACGTGATGTTCCAGTCAACAGTCTAGCTACTGCATTTTGCACCAGCTGCAACTTCTGAGTTGCCTTCAGGGGCAGCCCCATGTAAAGTGCATTGCAATAGTCTAATCGGGAAGTTACCAACACATGCACTACTGTGGCTAGGTTATTCCTGTCCAGGGAAGGCCGTAGGTCAGTGGCAGATCAGCCAAAGCTGGCCCCAAGTACTCCGGGTCACGGAGTCTACCTAGGGCTCCAGTGCCGGGGATGGATCTAGGAGTACTCCCAAGCTACACACCTGCTCCTTCAGGGGGAGTGCAACCACACCCAGGACAGGTCGCTTATCCAATTATTTATAAGTGAATGATCAACAGCTTTTGGGCCAGTCATTACTTGAGTTGATAAAAAGCAGAACTCAGCAGGGATATCCTTAACAGCAAAATTCTATGTAGGTTTACTTAGAAGAACATACCGCTGTGTTCAATAGGGCTGCCTCCCAGGTAAGTGTGCATAGAATGGCATCCTAAATCTACTGTGCATTCCAAGGAAGGGGAAAAGCATATTTTGAAAAGGCTGCAGACATTTGGGTTGGTCTGTGGTGACTCTTAGGTGGATCAACCGTAGTAAATGGCTATGTTGTTGGACAACATTATCAACATGCATTTTCCCTAAGTGCTGATCATTCCAAACTAAAATGGCATATTTTGACAAAATCCCAAGCAATCTGCTTTCTCCCCACACAAACCCACTTCTGCTTATTGAGTCACATGATAATATATTCATCTGAAAACAAGTGATCTGGGATCCTGCCCCCTCCCCTGCCCCAGCCGAAAAGATGAGCATGCAAACCCAAATGATAGTATTTGGGGCATGATTCAGGTAAAGTTAAGCACTTTTAAGTCCAACTGATTTCAATGGGAGAGTTAAACCTGTGCTTAAATCTTCCCATCTCAGTGAAACAAAAGTGCTGAACGTTGGCTGACCTGCAGTGGGTCACTTTGTTTCCACTACATTGGTCTCAACATGCAAAGAAAGAAAGCGTAGTAGCCAAATGAGACAAGATGTTAAACCAACATGAACCCTTGCTGTCAGTTCAGAATTAAATGTTCAGTTTTAAAGCTCTTGAAAGGTAACGACGTTTGATTTAATGACATTTAAATCAAAAATCCCATTTGATTTAAATTGACAATTTATAAGTTCTGAGCATCCCTAACAAAACAAAACATCCTCAATAAAGCTGGATTTATCTCAGTTTCTCATATGCCTCCTTTAGTTGTTGGAATTAAAGCAATTAATGGATATATGTATTTTGGTACTAAACTGCACAGAAATAGGGCAGAGTGAAAAATAGAACTTCTCCCCACACTATATCTGCAGTACCTAGAACCCAAATACCTTAGCCTGAGCTTCTATAATGGCCGTATACAAGGTGCAACCATGAGGGTGCACAAGTGGCTCACAAACAGCAGTGGAAGTCGAGAAAATGACTCACTGGGTAAGGGAGGGAGGAAGAAAAGTCATCCAAAAGTTAAGTGACCCAGCAGCTCTTCACAACCACCTACCCTTTCTATCAGTGGTTTAAGTGATCTCCATCAGATCCAAGGTTATCTAACATCTCTAAACCAATGAAGCAATGCATTCCTGAACTTTCTCTTCCCCCAGTTTCATCTTTCCAGAATTAAAACAGCCAGGGAAAATCCACATACAAGTTTTCAGCCTGGGGTCAATACGCCTAGCTGTGTTGATAGTTGGAACTGCCCTGAAATGTTTCTCTAATTTAAAATTTGGCAGACTGTCAGAATTCAACTTTGGCTTCTTAAACCGTGAGCTTGACCAAAGGTTGGGTTGTTGTTGTTTTGAAATTTTGATGTCATGAGCAAAGAAGATGCCATCATAAATCCTAGAACAGCACAAAGTCATGCAGATGCAGCCAGCCCCAGGAAATGGGGACAGTGGTCTGACACCTTTGCAGATCAGGACATCCCATGGTTGCTGTGGCACAACAGTGTCAGTCTAATCCATCTGGGGGCATTTGAGTGCATATATCCCTAGGTAGATGAGGAACTGCATGCACAAATAGGTGCTGTGCCTCTCCTGAAGCTGTGCGCGTGTATTCCCAGTTCATCAGCTATATTTGGGCTGGAGAAACTAATTTAGCTCCCTTTGCTCCCTCCTCCCCACCAACTGCTGATTGGCAGTGCTGCTGCAGACTATCTAATGGTGGTGGTGGGGTAATACGTATGCATCTCTGGCTATTGCGTGCCTGTATAATTGGGCCTGTGTGTGCGTGTGTGTGTTCATGCAAGCAAAAGTATCCACAGATTGAGCTGATTATTCATTAATCAGGAAAAATAAAATCAGCATGTAAACATGTACTGTTTACAAGCACTTCTGACAGGCCGCCTATACATTACTTCCATTCAAATTAAGCCTGCAGTATTTATCCTCCTCTGCTCTTGTCCTCATTCAAAAGGGTATGCTGGTCTTAGTCACAGCATTTTGCTCCTCCTGGAGGATCAACACAAGCTTTTCGGTGCACTGATATTTTACAGGAGCAAACACACTCTCTCTCCTCCTCTCCCTGCCCCCCACTCCCCCACCTTGGTTGACTGCACTAAGTGAAACAGGCTTTATAGCTGTCACATTAGAGTAAGCATCACATATGACAGGAGAGAAATCCCCCTGCTGTAGACCACAGAGAGCTACCATGCTTCATAACTCTCCTATCATTCATAGACAAACCTGTATAGCAAGGACTGATCCTGTAAAGTGCTGAGGTGGCTCACTGCAGCTCTTCTGAGTGTTGCTGAAGCAGCTGAACACAACTGAATTTATTTAGATCGGGTTGGGGATACTTGAGTGAACTCACTTGCTACTTAGCAGGACATCTGTTCTAATAGTAAAATTGCTTCTACTGTGGTGTATAATTAAATCATTGTATTGAACCTAAATACCATGGCTGGAATCCAAAGGACCATTTGGGCCTCTCTTCTCTGTGTGTGGTGCCAATTTTCTTTTCCCACTGTATGTTACTATACTACATTAAATGCCTCTTTGGAGGGTCAACTAGTCTTCAAAAGTGGCTTTTCTGGGTACACAAAGAGCCTACCCCCCCCAGTGCTCAGGTAGCCCTTTGGATCCTGGCCATTGATTTTGTATGTAATTGCCCAAACCTAAAGAGCGTAGTGCATAGATGGGAGCAGGCTTCCACCCATGTATAGGTGTCCACTTATGAATCACCCAAAAAGAGGACATGTATCACCAAAAGGAGATCACAGCAATTTGCATAACATTTGCATATACTAATTTATACATATACAGTCATGTGAAAACGATACCACCCTAACGGCAGAAAGCGAAGAGGATCTAAAGAGCCTCTTGTTGAGGGTGAAAGAGGAGAGTGCAAAAGCTGGTTTGAAACTCAACGTTAAAAAAACTAAGATCATGGCATCTGGCCCCATCACTTCCTGGCATATAGAAGGGGAAGAAATGGAAGCAGTGACAGATTTTACTTTCTTGGGCTCCAAGATCACCGCAGACGGTGACTGTAGCCATGAAATTAAAAGATGCTTGCTTCATGGGAGGAAAGCTATGGCAAACCTAGACAGCATAGTAAGAAGCAGAGACATCACCTTTCCGACAAAGGTCCGTCTAATCAAAGCTATGGTTTTCCCACTAGTAATGTATGGCTGTGAGAGCTGGACTATAAGGAAGGCTGAGCGCCGAAGAATTGATGCTTTCGAACTGTGGTGCTGGAGAAGACTCTTACGAGTCCCCTGGACTGCAAGGAGGTCCAATCAGTCAATCCTAAAGGAAATCAACCCTGACTGCTCGTTGGAAGGACAGATACTGAAGCTGAAGCTCAAATATTTTGGCCAGTGCCACCTAATGCGAAGAGAAAACTCTCTGGAAAAGACCGTGATGGTGGGAAAGAAAGACTGAAGGCAAAAGGAGAAGGGGACGGCAGAGGATGAGATGGCTAGATAGCATTACAAACGCAATGAATATGAACTTGAGCACACTCCGGGAGAGAGTGCAAGACAGGAAGGCCTGGCGTGCTATGGTCCATGGGGTCACGAAGAGTCAGACACGACTGAACGACTGAACAACAACAACAAGTCATGTGAAAAAGAAAGTACACCCTCTTTGAGTTCTATGGTTTTACATATCAGGACATAATAAAAATCATCTGGTCCTTAGCAGGTCTTAAAATTAGGTAAATACAACCTCAGATGAACAACAACACATGACATATTACACCGTCTCATTATTTATTTTACAGAAATAAAGCCAAAATGGAGAAGCCATGTGTGAAAAACTAAGTACATCCTTTCTGCTTCCATAGGTATGAAGAGGCTAAGTAGCAGCCAGGTGCTGCTAATCAAATGCCCTTGATTAATTGATCATCAGCAAGTGCGACCACCTGTATAAAAGCTGAAGTCTCAGGAGTTTGCTGGTCTTGAGCATTCAGGTGTGTGTTAACACAATGCCAAAGAGTAAAAACATCAGCAATGATCTTAGAGAAGCAATTGCTGCTGCCCATCAATCTGGGAAGGGTTATAAGGCCATTTCCAAACAATTTTAAGTCCATCATTCTGCAGTGAGGAAGATTATTCACAAGTGGAAAACGTTCAAGACAGTTGCCAATCTTCCCAGGAGTGGATGTCCCAGGAAATTCACCCCAAGGGCAGACTGTGCAATGCTCAGAGAAATTGCGAAACATCCAAGAGTTACATCTCAGACTCTACAGGCCTCAGTTGGCATGTTAAATGTTAAAGTTCATGACAGTACAATTAGAAAAAGACTGAACAAGTATGGTTTGTTTGGAAAGGTTGCCAGGAGAAAGCCTCTTCTCTCTAAAAAGAACATGGCAGCACGGCTTAGGTTTGCAAAGTTGCATCTGAACAAATCACAAGACTTCTGGAACAATGTCCTTTGGACAGACGAGACCGAAGTGGAGATGTTTGGCCATAATGCACAGCACCACATTTGGTGAAAACCAAACACAGCATATCAGCACAAACATCTCATACAACTGTCAAGCACGGTGGTGGAGGGGTGATGATTTGGGCTTGTTTTGCAGCCACAGGACCTGAGCACCTTGCAGTCATTGAGTCGACCATGACCTCCTCTGTATACCAAAGTATTCTAGAGTCAAATGTGAGGCCATTTGTCCGTCAGCTAAAGCTTGGCCGAAACTGGGTCATGCGACAGGACAATGATCCCAAGCACACCAGCAAATCTACAACAGAATGGCTGAAAAAGAAAAGAATCAAGGTGTTGCAATGGCCCAGTCAAAGTCCAGACCTCAACCCGACTGAAATGCTGCGGCAGGACCTTAAGAGAGCTGTGCATAAACAAATGCACGCAAACTTCAATGAACTGAAGCAATGTTGTAAAGAAGAGTTGGCCAAAATTCCTCCACAATGATGTGAGAGACTGATAAAGTCATACAGAAAATGATTACTTTAAGTTATTGCTGATAAAGGTGGTTCTACAAGCTATTGAATCATAAGGTGTACTTAGATTTTCACACATGGCTTCTCCATTTTGGCTTTATTTCTGTAAAATAAATAATGACACAGTGTAATATGTCATGCGTTGTTGTTCATCTGAGGTTGTATTTACCTAATTTTAAGACCTGCTAAGGACCAGATGATTTTTATTATGTCCTGATACGTAAAACCATAGAACTCAAAGAGGGTGAACTTTCTTTTTCACATGACTGTAGATGCACCTTCAGACATCATTTAAATAGGAATACGGTACATCTCACCTTGTGTGGATGACTGTGACCAGGTGAGCTGCGTGCCTGCCTGTTCAGCCTGCTGTCCAGGGGCTAAGGTTTGATGGGCCAGCGTTCTGATGGTTCTTTATCTTTAAACTGGAATTGACCTGGACAGCCCTTCACATAGAGGATGGTCTGTTGGCAGCCCTTCAAACAGAGGACTGTCCTCTGTAAAAGAGGACATATGGCCACCCTATTAATAACCCCTGCAGGAAAAGGCATCATGTAGATGGTTCTGGGACTGGAAAATCCCTTCTTGTCATGTAGTCGGTGACAGTGCTGTGCACCTGTTTGGGGACTGGGCAGATTGGATACACCTCTTTCCTCCCACCCACTCTCAAATTGCACCTTTGCCAGCACTGGGGATGCAAATACAAACTTACTCATTAAAGCAACCTTAGCCAACTGGATGCCCTCAAGATGTGTTGGACTCCCATAATCCCCATCCATCTGTGGTGGCTGGAGATTATGGGAATTGTAGTCCAACACATCTAGAGGGTGCCCAGTTGGAGAAGGCTGCATTAAAACAAGTGCTGAATAATGCTAGAAACATCTTAGGAAAAAAAATATTATTTAAATGATTGACACTATCATTGTAAACATCAGACTAGGGAGGGGAATCGAGAGAAGTCTGGTATGATGGATGGCAAAAGAACCCATCCCTGCATTAGCCCAAATATATGTTCCACCTATCCAGTGAAAGAAATCATGAACTAATGCCATGGGGAGCGGAGAGAATGACAACTAAGAATACAATAGTCTTAGCACATGGAAGGTTTGCTTGGAAATGACCTACAGAGGAAGAACATGTGAATTTGTAAAGAAAACGAAGAGTTTGATTTCAAGCTAAATGGTAGGGTGTGTATGAGAAGGAGGAACAGCAGGGAAGCAGAGACACAGAAGTCTATTTCCACCATATTCCTTTTTGAAATGGCAAAGCCCTCAGAGCGTCCTCGTCACATGACATCATTTGATCATATGGAATTCAGTCAAGCACAACACCCAACACATGAAAAGCTCGGCAATTCCCATGTTCTAGGAAACACAACCTTTCAGGTGCTTTTCTCTGACGTACTACCCCCTTATGTTTGCATGGGTAGACTATTGGCCCCAATGGTTCTCCATGGAAACTGAAAGGTATCCTCACGAAGCGTGTATAGAGGCAGTGTGAATAGAGGCAGTGTGAGTTGTTGGCAAGGATGCCATGGTAACCCTTACATAAATACATATAGCAGGTTTGGCTCCCTGCGCAGATATTATCGCTCCACTGAAGTGAACCACGATCCCAATTTAGAAATGGGAGGCTAGATGTGCAAGCTATCTCAGAGGTTAAGAATGGAGATGCACATCTGGACGACTATCTATTGAAAACAAAGGTTAAGGCTATCAATGGCTACTAGTCAAGATGGCTATATATTACCTCCTGTATCAGAGGCAGTATGCCTCCGAGTACCAGTTGCTGGGGAACACATACAAGAGGCTGCTATGATTGGGCTCATGTCCTGCGTGTGGGCTTTCCACTGACATATGGTTGGCCACTGGGCTAGTAGGTCTTTGTTCTGGTCCAGCATGGCTCCTCTTATTTTCTTATGTTCAAAGGATGTCTAATTCGGATGCTTAGCCAATTTATGGGCACAGTTTCTAAAAGCGAGATATTCCATGGAGTTTCTGTACAGAGGAACACAGGAAGTCGCCTTACACCAAATCAGACCATGGGCCTATCTAGCCCAGTATTGTTGACACTGACTGGCAGCGGCTCTCCAGGGTTTCAGGCAGGAATTTTTCCAGTTCCACCTGGAGATGCCAGGGATTGAACCTGGGACCTTCTGCATGCCAGGCATGGGTTGTACTACTGAGCCACAGCCCCTCCCAGTAGATATAGATATCCAAGACCATGTGATAGAAAAACAGAATGGTCCAGAGAAATGAAGGGGTATTTTCCACACATCCCTAGTTATTAGTATCAACACTACCATTTGTTGCATCATGGGAGTAAATCTAGAGTTTCCATAGACCCCATAGCGTACCATCTCTGTGTGTCATTTAACTTAGTCTTAGCAAAAATGTTCATTCCACTGAAATCCAAGAATAAGAAAAATGCTTGGTTTAGCATTTTGAAATTTCCATTTAGGAAAAAATTCATTAGACCAAAATTTAAGCTGTTTTGTCTCAAATATCTGACAGATTGCAGGCAGCATGTAACCAGGCCTTCCACTGTATCTGGGAAGAGCCAGTTAGTTTTGCTTTGCATTTAGAATTGATTTTGTTCATGCTTCTCATTTTTCATCTGTATAAATTTTGATTAAATGTATCAGGCACGTAGAGCCGCACAGAATATTAATATCCCAAGGGAATGAATAGGTAAAAGCCAGAGGGGAAAATGCAGAGGTTTGCCTAGTATTAAAGCACAAGTTACAAAACTATTTGAAGAATGTCTTGATTTATTTCAGGGTATTTATTTTTTTATAGACTTCTTCGTATACAAACGTAGGTTAAAATACATGAAATCAATAAATCAAACAGCATGGTTTACTTACAGAGCCATAGTACACTTGCTCCAATATGATTGAAATAGCAATCTGATTGTAAAGCAGGCATGGTGAGAAAGTTTAAGCAATAATTGTATCTAATTCTTTATGTTACTATTTGGGGACTGAAAGTGTTTTCCCCTACACACTGTTTTACTTTTATGATTCCTCCTTGAACCCTCCCATACCCAACTTTTTCCTTTAGCACAGTATAGGCAGATTTTGCCAGGCTGTAAATGGGCACTCATGGAAGAATGCAATAGTTGACATGCATTCCTCAACCTTTCTGAAAACCACTCATGAAACAAGAAGCTTCAATTTAGTTTGGGATCATTCAGGGTTCACAAACCAAAACTAACTTTGTGGTCATGGATGCAGGCTGCCAAGAAGTCTCCTAATGGCTATAATGCCTAAGGGCACAATCCTATCCAGATTGTCTAAGTTGCCTCTGAACTTAGAAGGGACTGCCTATCCAAAGCAGGCCAGGAGAAGTATGGAGGGGATTGTTCCCTCTGCGCTTCTCCTTCCCTGCATTTTCGGCTAGACAGCTGATTGTGGCTGTCTAGCCATGGGAGGGCTGAGTGAGGGAGGAGGCTGCTCCTATGGCTGTCTAGCACAGGATTGTTCCCTCCATCTTATAACTCTGCATCATCATCATCATCATCATATAGCTGTTCAAAGTGTTCAGAGTACTTAACATGCATTTCTTAGTTGTAATCATTACAACAACCCTGTAAGGTAAGTCAGTATAGCGATTTCCCATATTGCAAAGGGAGTGGGTGGGATTGAGGCTGAGTGTGAGTGGCTTGCCTATGGCCATCTAGTGAGTTCATGGCAGAGGCAAGATACCAACTGGGGCTTCCTGATTTTCAGCTCAGTCTCTGAGATCAGTTTGGGGGATTGGGGGTGGGGGGCCTGACAGCAGAAACAAACAAACAAACAAACAAATGTTTCCAGTAACAGCTGAAAGGAGATAATATCTTACTCTTGCAATATGCTCTATCACAGGAAGTCAGCACCAACAACTTTTTAGCAGTATATTGTATACAAGGACAAATGTTCTTCAGCACTGCTGCCAATATGCCTGGAAAAAGCTCACTAACACAACTTCTGATTCTCCCCAAGGTCCTGCTTGCAGCGCTCAAGTTGTTCATTGCAGTTGTACTGTGTGCCACAGTCATGAGGATGGAGTATGCAACTCCGAAGACCCAACTGGTTCCCAGCTACTGCATTCTTCGATTTGTAACACGGTAGGCTATGACTATGTTTTTTGGCAAAACCTGCACAGCACAATCAAGTGCGCTCTAATGTCTCTGCTAGTATTATCACTTGATCAATGGCTTGTAGTTAAGAATTTGATCCCAAAACAGCTGTGCTTTTGGGTACTTCTCATCCCACTTTATGAAGTTCCAAATGCATCCCCTTGTTCTGTTTACAAACCATAACTTAAAAATCTGCTGTTCCTTCTAATGACAGAGACTGAAAACAATGGAGCCTTGGATAGCCATTAGATTAGTTAGTGAAGCCGGACAATGCCCAGAGTGGGTACTCTAAATGACTGTTCATTAAAAAAGCAAGGAGCTGCTGCCAATTGGATTGTTAATTATACCATTTTGTACTTTTCTCCTGAAATGTGTGTGTGTGTGTGTGTGTGTGTCTGTCTCTAATTTCACTGGAATAATATGATTTAGAATCACTGCAGCACTTTTCTAAGCCATTCTACATATAGGTTTAGGCTTAAAGGCTTAGAAAAATACTATAGTTAATCAAATGGAATGAGCTAATAAGAATGGTAGATTTCTTAATTGGTTACTTCTAAGATAATTTCAACCTTGTGGTTGTCTTCCAAAATCAATGAGACAGGGCACAGTTAGAAAAAACACTCAGCAATGGAGACTATATACAGGAGATTTCTATGAAGCAGAATATAATCAGAAGTACTTCTCTTCCTGAAATAATCAGAAGTACTTTTCTTTCTAATTCCTTGCTCATGATACTTCAGTCCTCCAGGGAGGTCTGTAGCATTTTAAACACCAAAGGGGGAACCAAACCATCTTACTTATGGTTTGCCTATGTGCTGAAGCAATGAATACAGAAAGGGCAAATGGAGCACTGCCAAGTCCTGCAGTGCAGGGGAAGAATGGAGTTTGTCCCTTGTTCAACATGCAAAGGATGCAGATTCAGGTGATAGCTGAAGTGGTGATGCTGCCAAGTATGACTGTGCTGACATGCTGCAACCAAACGATGAGATCACAGCCTACCACCTCCTGGCTCAACTGTACATTCCAAAGGAATGCCCCAGGAAGCAGTGAGCTGCAAACTGCAGTCTCACTCTTTGGCACTAGCTTGTCAAAGCATTCAAAAAGTGGTTGATGGTTTCATCACCTCAGTAAGCACCTCTCAATTCTTTGACCAGGTTCCCACAACATGCGGGTGGTTAATAAGCCATGGTTATGCACCCAGAATGCATGCTCTGTTGTAGGGCTGATGGGTGGTTTGTTAACCACCGCAGCCACCTACCTTCACCAAGTTCACACATGACAACAAGCTGTGCCCAGTGAGGGTAACTAGGAGAATCAGCTGGCACATGACTGGCACGTGCAGGACTGGTTAACAAGCCACTGTGGCTTATTAACCACCTTTGTGTCATATGAACCAATATGCAAACATCAACTAGTTTATAACACGGGTCTTGTGATACTGCTGTTTCTAAAAGCCTTTGAATGGATGATGCTTCTTTCCTTGACACGTACTCAGGATCTGTGCAAAGTACAAACACTGAAGACCAGCTTGGGTTTCAGTTCAAGAAATAACACCGTAAGAGAGTTTGCAGAGTTTGATTTCCCAATGCTGTTTCTACTGGCGGTGGTGGGAGAGAGGGCTTGAGGAAATGCAGAAATATTGTTCATGACCCTGAATTTGGAAGGAAAATCCTTCTGCTGCAAAAATGATTGCTAGGCTTTCTTCCCTCAAAGGATTTATTGGACAAGAGTGGTGAGAGGCTTCAAGGTTTCAGCCCAATAAACATCCTCGGAGAGAGACACTGGTGCTAAACTGTTGGACTTCTTATACGGCAGTGTCCTCACAGTCATTCAGTAAAATGTCCAAGATGAGCTCAAAGCACAGATGCAGAAAGCATTAAGCACAGATGGGAGAATTCGCGAGGCCCGAGCTTGTCAAGGTTTTCCCATTTCTACCTTGAAGCTCAGTTTGCCTCATTCATTCCTGAATGTGGGCTTCTTTCTTTCTTTGTTTCGTTTTTCCTTTCCTTTCTTTTTTGAGCAGGGAAAGTGTGCATTTGGGTGTGCATTTTTTAAAGTGCGCACCCAAATGTATACTTTCCCCCCATAGACGAAAGCACTTTTAAAGAGCACACTTTTCGAGCAAATGCATTGTTTGAATGCTATCACACGCTTGGGAATATGTGAGCATTGGCTGGAAAATGTGCGCCGGACTCTGGTTTGTGATTGCGAATGGTGCAAGTTCTGACACTTAACAAAAGGAAACTAAATTCGTGTACATCCCTGGCTTGATGTGCCATGGAAATGTTAGCAGTTGGGGAACTGTTTCATAATCCCAAATAAAGGATGAATTGATGGGCTTGCTTAGTCCTCAGGAATTCCATATAACTGGAATCGCTCAGCTTTCTGTCTCTTTAGGCGCTTGTCTCCTGCCCCTCAGAATGGCAGAGGAGTACCTTAGAAGGATTAGCAGAGCTTTGACCTCCACCAGGTACAAAGTCAGTTAAGGGTTCTTGCATGCTGTGCTATGTGTATTTTTTCCACAGCTCCGCAGGCTCTCATTCTGGTGCTAAGGTACCAACTTAGGAACAAGAGTAATTCTGTGCAAATCATGCAGTCTCAGAGTTCACGACGCCTACTGCTCATGGCCTAAGAAGGGCCCCTGTACCTATCTATTGTAAGATGCTGTGGGCCTTCTCCACTGTGGCACCCACTGTGTGGAAGGATCTCCCCACTGAAATCCTAGTAGACTCCTACTGTGGGGTGTTTCCATCAACAGCTTGAACCACATCTAGTTGCCTGGGTGTTTTTCTGATTGCTAACATTGCCAACTTCCTTTGAAGAAATACGCTAGTGTTTTATTACCGTTTTAATGTGTGATTGATCTTATTGTATTTTATCATAATTTTATTTTGTGAACCGCTTTGGGATTTATTTATTTTTAAATGAAAAGCAGTATAAAAATTTCTGGAAGGAATGAATATGTACATGAAGGAGTTTCAGCTTCTCCCATGTCACAGTGTACCACAGTAAGAGATTGACAGAGAAAACTGCACCCATTCTATTTCTCCCACACAAATAGTGATGAAAGATACAGAAGGTCCTTTTAAGATCTGGAACTTGCAGCCATTTGTTCCTGAACAAACTCAACACTACATTGCCCTCACACTGTTACGCACTAAAGCAAATACAGAACTCTGGGCTGATTCACAATACATACCACTTGACTTGTCATCACCTGATATACTTTTCCTTCTGCATGTTCTATTTTTATTTGTTTTAAAAGTTATAATAAGGAAACACTTGATGCCTTGTGGCTGAATGAGCGAACTCATTGTGTTTGGAGTGATGTGAGGGGAAATGAAAGTTCTGTCTGTGTTTTTGGTATGTAATGGCTCATTCACACACACAAGTCACCATTTCATGCTGCAATCCACGTGAGGAACACAGATGTGTAAATCAGCCCTGAATTTGCATGCATGTACAATTTTTACTACAGTAATACGAATATTACTGCCTGTCTGCCTCTGATGGTGTAATTCAGGGGTTCCCAACCTTTCTTGGTCACTGGGCACATTTGGAATTTTGAGAGAGTGTTGTGCGTACTCTCACAAAATGGCTGCAACGGGGGCATACTTATTCATGAAATGGTTTCCATAGTGAGCATGGCCACTCACAGAATACTCATTTCCCAGAAGGCAGACTAGTGAGACTAAATGAGAAGTAACTCCCCTCAAAACCTAATTACAAGGCAGAGGTTGGGTCTGAGATCCAAAACACAAAACCACTCTTTTGAACCCAAATAAAGATGGTGCTGGAGGGAAGCCCTTTGCAGCAGTGCAACATGCCAAACTCCCAGTTTTTTAAAAATGCATTTCAAAATTTTAAGAAATACAATAAAAATCAGGAGGGGCAGGGAGCCAGGCAGGTTCCGAGGGAGGTGGCTGTGGGCACATTGGTCCCCATGGGCACCATGTTGGACACTCAACAGTTTCATGGGTTACATGACATGGTTAATCGATAGAGATGAACAGATTTTATGAATCTATTGTAGAATTTCAGTTGGTTCCACCTAGACCTTTAAATGTAAATATAGTTACTGCTGAGCTATCCTAAATCACAGCTTGGTTTAGTCACAACCACAAAGCGACAGTCTAGCTCTCTAAGGTCAGAACATTTTTTTACAGCACTTAAAACAAGTGCTTGAACCAGTGCTTTAAAATGTTCTGTTTTTGACAGAACATATTCCAGACATATGCCTGCAACATCAGGACTTGACATTTCCAGACTATTGATTCAGAGCTACTCCATGCTGGGGAAAAGTGGAATATGCACATTGAAACACTGCACTCTTCCCATCAAGAATGAACCGTAATCAGTTGCCTTAGGGCAACTTTCCCCTCTGGCGGAGCTGGGTGGGCAACTTTCGTTTGCCCTGCGCTGGTGTTTACATGGATAAAAATGTCCCCCCCCCCCCCGACTCTGGGAAATACCAGCAGGCAGAAAGAAGCTGCTGAGAAATGAAATAAGCAACATGAAATGAATGAAATGAAATAAATTGATCCCACCCATATATGGGAAAGGCCATCAAGCTCAATAGGATTTAGCTTTGGTACTAGGAATGGCTTGTCTGGAATATGAGGCTTTCATTCCACTACCTGTCACGTTCATACTGATGAGCCCGTGGCAGCTTTAAGGTTTATAAGAATGAAGAGACAAAGGCAGGGAAGCCGAGCCATCTCTTCCAGGCTCATGACACAGCACACTCTGTTCAGCTAATACGATCTTGCACTTGGTGCTAACAGGGCTGCAGCATTTAGAAAATACCAATGCAGTCCTGATAGAGGGCTTGGGACTCATTTCCCACTGTTCAAGAGGTCCTGAATACAGTGACCCACAGGGAGCACTAATTGGCACGCTGTGGCCATGGATTTGCACAATTTCTTTGCCTGTGGGAGGTAATGCTAATTGTTCCAAAAATGTGTAAGCAACAGGGCCAGCTTTTAGGGAATGCAAACTACACTTTCCTCTTAGCTGAAGAATATGAGGTGCATTTATTTGAAACTCTTGGGAAGCCCTTAACACAGCCTTCTCCAACCTGGTGCCCTCCAGATGCTTTGGTCTACAACTCCCATCAACCTGACCATTGACATACTGGCAGAAGCTAATGGAGATGAAGTCCAACAACATCTGGAGGGCTTCAGGCTGGAGAAGTCTGCCTTAATATCTCTATCCCACAGGAAATCACTCACATAGCTAAATACGTAATTCCTCTCCAGGAATAAATCTGAAAAACAGTTGCAAGTTTCAAGCAGACACTGCTGTGCATGGAGATAATTGGCTAACCTAATCTTTCCCAATCCCTGGAGCAGTTTTACATTATGAAAAAGCTGCTTCGTTCCTTCCCCCCCACTTTTTAAACCCAATAAGACAACAAATGAATGGATAAACGCTTGAATGTTCATGTGGTACTTAAAGTTTTTTTTTTTTTTTTTTAAAGCCTACCCTAAGGATGGGGAAGGGATCAGATTCATGGCTAACCCAGCATTCAGTTAACTGAAGAAAGTTTGCAAGAGTAGATTTTATCTTGATTCCAGGAATATCTAGATTGTCTTTCCCCACCCCGCAGAGCTAAACACTTTAAATACATGCTATCATATCAAACAAATAGTTTGTCTGATAGAACGTATCATATGAAGATTTCTTTAAATGACTTATTATGTATAAAACTGAGTAAGGACACAATCCTATGCATGTTTAGAGAAGAAAAAATCCTGCAACTCCCAGCATTCCCCAGCCAGCTTGTATTTTCTACTTTCAAAACACCAGAATGACATACACATCAAACCTAAAAGCATGGATCATCACCACTGTCATCATCATTGTCATCACCATCATCATCAGATAAAGCAACAATTAAACCAGCAGTCACATTTAAAAATTAAAAATAAAATAAAAGGTAATAAAACCATTGCTTAAAACATAAGTGTCATGAAAATAGTAGCAGTTGGGGAGCTGCTTCCTAATCCTAAATGAAAAGACCTTTACTTGATGACACTTGAGCAAACTCACCTTTCCCATGTCCCTTGCGAGGGCTCCTAAGGTTCAAGTCTGGTGCCTGGCAAAGCACTGCTGGGGGAAAGGGCTGTAGCTTAGTGGTAGAATGCAGGCATTGCATGCAGGAAGTCCTAGGCTCAATCCCTGGCATTCCCAGGTAGCTGGATGAGACTTCTGTTTGCAAACCTGGGCATCTGCTGAGCTAGGTGGTCTGACTCATCAGAAGGCAGCTTCCTAAGTTCCTATGATATGGGAAATGAATTCATAGAGCCTGAGATTATCATGAAGGGCAGTGGCTGTCCCAGTGGCAGAGCTAGGAGTGCCAGGGTGGTAAGCTCTGCTCCTGTGGGTTGTCCCTCATATGCATACATCAGATCAAAGTGGGTTTCCCATGTTGCCTGTTATCAAGCACTACAGCTGTATCTGCCCCCCCCCCCGCAAAAAAAAGGCTTGGTGGGAGACTATATGCACAGACAGATTATAAAATGACACGATACCATCCAGCCATGCAGGGCCTCATGGCCTGCACAGTGAATGCATAATTTTGAAGTGTAACGTGGGCACGAAGGGATGATTGTTACACCATGTAGCAATGAAGTAAGCAAGTTAAACTATTAATGCCTTGAGTGTAATAATAAGAATGTGTGAATCCCTCAGAGATTAAGAGATCAAGCATGTGGCCTTCAGATATGAGCAGAGGAGATCAATAGACTCTGTAAGCCTGTGGCTATTGATATGTGAAATAAAGTAAGCCAAAGGAGTTAAAACAGCATGAGATATCAGCTTACCACCTCAGTATCTTTAGTTTGCACAGTTCCGAGGAGAGGAATCTGGTATAGTGGGGAGTCACAATCCTCCAACCATATATTCCAAAGTAGCCCCTTGCTGACCTGAATGGGAAGCAAATGACTCAGAACTACAGTGGAGGATGTAATAAGAAAGTCAGAACTAAAGTGGAGGATGTCATAAAAAAGAGGAAAAGTGTTTGTTTGCTTCCTTATTTGCTTATATCCTACTTTATAGGCCAGGGTGGGCAACATGTGGCCCTCCAGATGTTTTGGCCTACAACTTCCATCATCCCTCACCACTGGCTATGCTGGCTAGGGCTGATGGGAGTTGTAGGCCAAACTATTAGTAGGGCCACAAGTCGCCTACGCGTGCTGTAGGCCCAAGAGGCTCTCAAGGCAGGTTAGAAAAGATTATCAACACCAAGTCATGCAAATCTAGTATAGGAACAGAAAGGACATAGTGCCCATATGGAACGAGGATTTTTCAGGAAGCATTTTCTGCCCTTGTTTTTGTTCTTTCCCATTGTTTCCTCTGAGGCAACAGAGTGCGTCTCGCTTGGCCTGTGATGGAAGCAGTCCTCTCTTGCTGGCAGCTTCCATCAAGAGCTTCTGAGGCAGCCTTCCCCAACCTCCAGATATTTTGGACTATGGCTCCCAGTGTTCCTTAACATTGGAAGGGGTTGATGGGAGTTGAAGTCCAAAACATCTGGAGGGCACCGGGTTGGGGAAAGGAGCTCTGAGGCAATGGAGAGCAGCTGGATCTCACTCCGCTTATAGATGGAAGCCATCTTTCCTTGCTGGCAGCTCCCACCAAGGTCCACCTGAGGCAAGGGGTGGGGGACGAGGGATGGCTGAGTAACGTCCCTCTTCTTACAGCCGGTGGAGTTCCCCCTGGTAGGAGTGCTGACTGACATTGTCTTGGCAGAGGGAAGAAAAAGGCAAGGAGCCAGAGGAGAGGGAAGAGATCTGTAAGGACTCAGATCCCATTGCAAGAGGCCCAAGCAAACCAATAAGAGCTCTGGATAGAGAGAAGCAGCCTATGACAGGTGTTGGAGAGATGGGGCCATGATACTGTTGGAGGACTGGAGGGAGCGTAAAAACAGCTTTGGATCTACAAGTCAGAATGCACGATCAGCAGAAGCAGCTCTTTTTTATTTAATGAGGAACCAGTTAGATTCCTTCAGCTAATGGACCTGCAGATACTGGATTAAAGAAGTCCTAATGAAATACTGTGTCAGTCAGTCATCCCAAAAGCTGCAGGGCAGGGCGGGGAAGAGAAAGGAAGTATCTTTTACTAAAGACACTAGCATCGGTAGATGACATTTTACCAGCGTTGAGGGCTGATTTCCCCAAAGCCCTGTGGCCTTGTTCTTCACCAAGCTGAATAGCTGTCTGGCGCTTGAGCCCCCTCACCTCTGTTTTTGCAGTGCCATGTAGGCAGAAGAAAAGGGGGTTATGAAAGCATAACACAAAGCTACCATGTTCTATGCATCATTTTTATGAGCAAATGCTCATGGTTCCAAAGCCAGCAGTGAGATTTTCAATAAACTGAACACTGGAGGATTATATTTCAGAAGTGGACACAAGCAAACCCCTTGTGTTGCATACCAAGAATTTTAAATACCTTATCCAATGAGTGAAAAAAGGAGTGATTTTAAATTAGCTGAGAAATTAATATTAAGAATAATTGGATCACATGTGAGGATACCTTTGGATTCTGCAGTTAACATCATCCTCTATATCACCTTATTACAGCTAAATCAAAAAGGAAAGCCTGTATACACCATTAGGAACTGTCAGCAGCTAATCTGAATGGATGGCTTGAGCACCAGGGAAACTGAGTAAACTGAGAAAATCAAGAAGTCCTCACAACACGTAAAACTCCTCTGACTGACAAACAGTGAATGCCCGAGTGCGGGCACAAACCTACCAATTTTTCATAGGTGCTTACTGAACACTGACTAGTCAGATTTATTTAGTACCCTTAGGTCACAATCCTATGCATGTTTAGACATGATGGCTGGGGAACGCTGGGAGCTGCAGGACTTTTTTCTGTCTCAGCATGCATAGGAGTGCATGCTTATACCCTACCTTCCTTCAAGGAACTCAGACCAGCTGGTACGCAGTTCCTCAGGCAACTGCCTATAGATTATAGGGCCAAACCTGCTTAGTTTCAGCAACAGAATTGCATTGTGAATTTTTAATCTGTTAATCTGAGGCAGAGACCTGCTTCACATAACCAATGAAGCCACTATGGTTTAAATAAGCCACAGGGGCTTGTTTTAATCTCTGTCACATGCCGCAGCGGCATGCCAGGCAGGATCCATTTCCCTAATTACCCGCCCGGTAATGGCCTGTTGTAGGATTATTTGAGGGTTGTTTCCCTCTCAAGCAAGCCTTGCCGCCTGGGTTCGGACAACATGACAAACCGTGCCCAGGTGGGTAATTAGGGAAATGGTGGCTGGCACAAAGCCCCGATTAAAACAAGCCGCCATGGCTTATTTAAGCCTTGGTGGCTTCTTTGGTCATGCAAAATAGCATATGTTGAGTGTAGTAAGAAGATGCTAGCAATTCCAGTAACAAAAACCTCTGGCTCAATTAGAAAGAGAGGATTATTGAAAATGAACATCTCTGGAAAAAGAAGTAACTTGGCAAAGAAATAAGGCAGGGTGTTTTGAGTGTTGATCAATACCACTTCCGTGAACAAATCTGCACACTTCAGTTTTCTTAGAAATTCAATGGTGTTCAAAAGCCCAAAGTTTAAATTAAGTTACAATTTTCTTGTGTTCCATGATAGCTGCTGCTTAGATTTGGTCTGCATTTTCATTAATATTGGAGAAATATCTGCTTTAATTAAGTTGTAATAATTTGCTGGCTGGGGAATGCTGGGAGTTGTAGGGGTTTTTTTTTCTGTCTAAACGTGCATAGGATTATACCCTAAAGTAATCAAAAGCAAGAGTTGCGCTTAGTATTTTTCTCCTACTTCCCATGGTGCTGGCCACATCAAACCTTAAAATGTGATATCTGGTAACCAAAGATTCTCATGAAAGTGAAATTTCCAACAACAAGAAATGATTCTGAAAGTGACATTTATAAATGTGTTATAAATAGCTTGTAAATGTATGGCATTAATTCTTTATATAAACACAATGAAATTATGTCATCACCCCACCCCATATAACTAATATCTAAATTAGATGTGCTGACCTGCAGAGTGACCCTGACATCACACCTGGACACCCCTTTTCATAATTCCAGATGTGTTTGGGTTGGTTATGGTGATTTGGGACCATTTCATGTATTGCAATTTTTGAGACACAATCCTGTATAGGAAAAGGTTAGTTGTGTTGTGTTCTGTCTCTTTAGTAGGCAAACCAGAAGGTCCAACAGGGGCAGGCCATGTGAATGGGAAGAGACAATGTCACTTTTGCAGCAGAAGCCTGAAGGAATATTTGGGCCTGCTTAACTTCCTCAGTGGGCAGAACAATCCTGGGCCTAGATGGATCAATAACCAGGGAAAATTCTCAGTTAAGTTGCACTTGCTTCCTTTCCCCTGTCTAAGTCTTTCTGCTCTGAGCTTTCCCATTGAGTTGTAATAATAAATAGTTGAGGTTTTGGAAGATGGCTGTTGTGTGCAGGGATTTCCGTCATTGTATATTCTGGACTTTGGGGGTTTGACGGACTCCCACTGAGCACCTGACTCAGCTCACATTTCTGGGCCGAGCCACAGGGGTTTTCCTGAAATCTGGATACTTTTTCCATTTAAAAAAATTTGTGTAAACAGAAATGTGCACAAATTGCAGGTGCAGTTTGCATAATTTACGCAAACTGTGGCTGCAAATCACAGCCAAAATTTGCATAAGTTATAAAAATTGCAGCCACAATTTGCATACATTTCTATTTATGCATTTAAAAAACAAACAACCCCCCCCAGAAAATCTGCAAACTGGCCCATCTCAATGCAGTCTGAGTCAGGCCGGTTCATGGGGGAAGATTCTTCTGTTATCCCAGAAAGATTCCTCTGTCATTCCTAGGTGTGTTGCTGCTCTTTTCAAATATACAACAAGTTTAACATAGTTGCTTGGATACAAAGATCCCTGTGCACAAGCTTAAAGCACTTCTCCATCTCCCACACTATCACATGTTTCTCTAGAGGCTTCCTCCAACCCTCAGAAACAGCTTGGGGCGGGGCGAGGGCTCAAGGGGTTGCAGCAGGAATTGGGCCTAGAAAAGTTCCGGTAAATGCACAGATCTTCGGATCCAAGCCAATGTGAGGGTTGGGTTTGTTTTTGGTTTCATGAGTACATCCACTGAGTAACAATTGTAGCATCTGCCCAATCTGTATACTTTTTAATAGAAATGTCAGAAATATGCAATGGATTCAAGTGAGGTTGAATTTCTATAAATCCAGCCTGTGTATTCTGCAACCATCCAGCTTTTTCCAACTCATGTGAACACATACATACATGCATGCATCATCCACACCACCTGAAAAATCTCCAGGGACCTGTACATTATAATCTCTTCATCCGAATGACAGACCTTTCACAGAAGCAATGCACTGATAGCTGAGAGGAGAATTTGCCACCACGAAAATTAAAGGTCCCATATACTTTTCAAAAAGTAAAGCAATTCTCAGTTATGAGAATGCGAGGCCCTTTTTGTCATTATGGTATTATCTGATCAATGTTGAAAACTATCCAAGAGCATACATCATATCTGAGCCAGATCGCACTATATTTAGGAGAAATAAAGTGTGTCATCACTGCAAGGCTATCACAGTGATTGATGGAGGCCCTGGTAAAGGAAGGAGAATACAAGCCAAGCTCATGAAGCAGATCAGGCAGAGGTAGGACTTGTCCTCAAGGAATGAAAGGGGCTCTTGCTCTTTCCTCAGCTACAGAGCACCAGAACATTCACTCAGTGTTTTTGTAAATGCCAGTTAAATGAGAGGGCCCAATAGGAGCACCCCCACTCTCACCAAGAGGGCTATTAGCCTCCCTCATTGTGGATGTTATGGTTAAAAATTTCATTCTCAAAAATCTAAGAACCTGAGGACTTCAGGCCAAAGGACCTTCAGGCCAGAGGACTGCAAAAACATCAGCAGGAGGACAAAACAATAGCCTGGCAGAGACCGATTTTGGAATGTAATCCTAGTTGTTATTTTTGCAGTTGTTTAAATCTGCAGGATTCCTAATCACAATGGGGGGGGGATCTTCATTAGGCAAAGCTGTTCAGAGCAAAATTAAAGTGAAATTGATTGGGTTGAATCCAGATATAGGTGTGTGCGACTGGTCTGGTGGAAGTGGATGCCCCCATCCCCTCTTCTTTATGGCAGCCCCTTTAGGCCCCTGAAAATACTGTGCAAATGATAGATATCACACACCACAAGGCGGTACATTCAGAAAAAAAGTTCGCTAGATAACAAATGACCAAGAACTAGGGATGGCGGAGAATTTCTCCACGAATCTCGGGGAGGCCGAATGCCAACGCATTCGGCCCCCCGAAATCGGCGGTGAAATTCTCCGCCCCCCCCCGGGATGGGACTTACCTCCCTCGAATGTCCCTCTCGGCGGCGGGTCCCGGCGGCGTTTCAGTGGGGGCGGCGGCCGGTCAGATGACCGGCCGCCGCCGCCATTTCCAAGTAAATGTAAAACACACACACACACACGTATGTCTCCCCCCCGCCTGAACTTCGGGAGGAGAACCGAAGCGCCTCCCCCCAACCGCGAAGCAAGCTGCGGGACCAGGTAAGTGACTTTCGTACATCCCTACCAAGAACAGTCACCCTGTGGTGACTTTCTTATATCAAAAATGAATGTAAGAACAGGGATTTAAATATTTGGATAGCTGTCAACATTGATTAAATAATGTTAAAACACTGTTGCACATTCTCATAATTGAGAACTTCTTTACTTTCTTAAAATTATGGGATACAGATATTTTAGGTCTGGCAAATCCCTCTCTGAAGAGGTGGTTTAATAGAAAACAGATTTTGATTAATTTCAGGAGGGTACATATTTTATTAAGGATACTTATACTAGACATGTAACTAGGTAAAGTATTGCTTACTTAGAGTGGGTTTTTTTTTGCAGTTTCTTTCCTCAGCTACATTGCTTCCTATAAACCTCATGCTATGAACCAAAAAGATATACTTTTTAAAAAGAATAATCCTACTATGTATATCATGTTGGAAATGTGTCTTATTAATAGGGATGTACGAAAGTCACTTACCTTTTCGCGGATTGTGTTCACGGTGGGGGGGGGAGGTGCTCCGTCCCTCCCCCCGGAATCCTTGCCGGGTGGGGAGGCGATCCGGTCCTCTCTCCCGGAATCCTGCCCGGCCAGCTCTGCTCTGTGGCGGCTCCACGGAGCAGCTGGCCAGGGCTGTCCGCAGCTGGAGTTCCGGCCGTGGACTGGCTGGTGCGGATGCAAATGGCAGCCGCCGTAGAGGCTGCCATTTGCATCCAGCCAGGCAGCTGTGATAGGCTACGTAAGTCTTTACGTAGCCTATCACGACTGGGCAAAAAACACACCAAAAAAAACGGCATATGCAAATGGCGGCGGCTATGGCGGCTGCCATTTGCATTCCCTATTTTTCGTCGATTTAGCCTATGTAAATATTTACGTAGGCTATTACGGCAAAAAAAAGGAGAACGCAAATAGTGTAGTGGGCGCTATTTGCGTTCCTTTTTTTCCGCCGTTTGGTCCCTACGTAAATATTTACATAAGCTATTACAGTGAAAAAAAAGGAACGCAAATAGCACCCACTACGCTATTTGTGTTCTCCTTTTTTTCGCCGTAATAGCCTACGTAAATATTTACGTAGACTAAAACAGCGAAAAATAGGGAATGGAAATGGTGGCCGCTGTAGCCGCCGCCATTTGTGTACGCCGTGTTTTGTTTTGTTTTTTGCTTGGCTTGCCGTGATAGGCTATATAAATACTTATGTAGCCTATCACGGCAAAGACCAGGATGGAAATGGCGGCTGCGGCAGCCGGTCGAAAGACCAGCCGCTGACGGACCCGCTGACTGAGCCGCCGCCGCCCGGAACATCCGCCCCAGGTAAGCCTTGTCCTGGGGGGAATCTGGGGGGGGGGGCAGGCCGTTCTGCCACGGATTTCAGGGGGCCAAATGCCAGTGCATTCGGCCTCGCTGAAATCTGTGGTGGAATTCTCCGCCATCCCTACTTATTAAGTTTAATAGGAGTGACTCCCAGAAAGGTTGTATAGCTGGGGTGGGGAATGTGTGGCCCTCCAGATGTTGTTGAACTACAACTCCCATCATCCCTGATCACTGGTCAATTTGGCTGGGGCTAATGGGAGTTGGAGTCCAACTGCATCTGGAGGACCACAGGTTCTCCACACCTGATGTATAGGATTATATTATAACATCAGAATTCTCAAAACACTGGGCCACCCAGGCTGGATCTACACTTACTGCCTTTTTTCGCTTCCAATGAGGTTTCACCGCCCGCCTTTCATACTATGCAGTACCGGCCTCGAATTGGAACCGGAATTTCCCACTTCCGTGCTCCCACTTTCAATACCCTAATATCCCGGTATTTCCCCTTAATGTGCTCTGATTCAGATTTTCCGCCTTCGCTATCGAAGTTAGTCCCCTCCCCCAGCTGTCCATATGCAGCAGTGTTTGTATTTCCCTCCTGACAAATCACAGCTCTCGACGGCCCCATGTCTTCTTCTGGCTACCGATCACATAGCTTCCTCAGCAGCCCATTTCCTAAGCAACAAGCAAAGGGCTGGATGTGCGTGCACTTGTCTGATCTCGGGGTTGGTCCCGGTCAGTGCTTGGATGGGAGACTGCCTGGGAATCAGGCTTCCTGCACTGAGCAGGGGGTTGTTGTATCCCTTCAAATGAGATTAAGTTTTACCTCCTCCTATCCCCCGCTCTGGATGTTTTTTAAAAAAAATTCAGGCATTATCCTCGCAGAATCGGGGCTTCTCTGCGATTTTTTTTTTTCTAATTCAGGCATGATCTTCACAACTTCGAAGCTTCAAAGATCATGCCTGAATTAGAAAAAAAAAACATCACGGAGAAGCCCTGATTCTGCGAGGATAACGCCTGAATTTTTTAAAAAAACATCCTGAGCGGGGGATAGGAGGGGGTAAAACTTAGTCTCATTTGAAGGGATACAACAACCCCCTGCTCAATGCAGGAAGCCTGATTCCCAGGCGGTCGCCCATCCAACTACTGACCAGGACCGACCCCGCTTAGCATCGGAGATGAGATCAGACAACCACGCGCAGGAAAACAGCACAGCGCTTGAGTGTGAACCGAGCTCACGCATTCGATGAAGCACTGCAACGGAGAAAATGGGTGAGTGTGAATAATCATGTTTTAATGCGAGAGCGTTTAACCCGACGGGACACCGAATTCATTGTGGTGGCGGGCGCAATGTAGATCGGCACCCCTGTCGATTTAACTGGAAATTACTAAAAAAAAAGTCACACAAAACCTCCTAATTAGGGATGGCGGAGAATTCTGCCACAGACTCCAGTGAGGCTGGATTCTTTAGAATCCAGCCCCTCAGAGTCCATGGTGGAACGGAGCAATCCCCCCTGCCACCCTGCGAACCGAATCCTACCTGCCTCCGGAGGTGCGGATCTGGCTGCTGCTCGCCGCTGCTCCAGTGTGCGGCGGCGAATGGCATCCTGACATCACAGCTGCGATGTTTAGCCACGGTAGGCTACGTAAATATTTACGTAGCCTATCACGGCTACAGCAGCGACGCAAATGGCGTCCACTACTCAGGACACCATTTGTGTCCGCAGCAGCCTGGCTGTGGATCAGCCTGGCCGGCGGCTCTGTGGACATGCTGCGGAGCCGAGCCGGCCGGGGAGGATTCTGGGGGGAGGAATGGATCGCCTCCCCCCTGAAGCTTCGGATCGCCTCCCCCCCCCCTGCGGACCCCAGAGGAGCAAAGTAAGTGGGGTTTTGTACACCCCTACTCCTAATACCCTATTTTTTTTGTTTACTTTTCTCTCCTTTTCACTCTTCATGATATAGTGTTTTTTTTTAGGATTTGTAACTTCTCTTCTACTAAGTTTTTGAAAATTGCAAATGAAATTAAAGCGAGGGATGTTGCTAAAGTTTGCAATTACCTAGTTTGGGATGCCAATTTATCTAGTTTTTAACTCTTCAATATATTACAGATTCGTCATTTCTCTGAGCAGTTCATCCACATCATTCTTCAACTTAAGCTAGAATTTGTGATTTTAGAGATCTTTCATTTTCTCATCAAAGTGCAGTATTTTGCTGAAGGGAGAACAGTAGATTTCTAGATGTCTCTGAGAAGCTCCTAAATAGGGATGTTTGAGAATTTTGTTTGCATTTGTTTAAGAGAAGAACTTGCCCCCTTTTTACCCCTGAATGTGAATACTAGTGCATTTTGCAGGCAAAGCTCACATATTCCTGAGCTTTCGGTCGCATTCTCAAAATACGTCTTTTAGAAAAATGCACACTTTAAAAATGTGCATTTGGGGCAGGCACATTTTCACACTTTAATCAATGTGGGAAAAGTACCAATTTGGTTGCACGCTTTTTAAAAAATGCACACTTAAATGGGTACCTTCCCCATTCGAACAACAACAAAAAGCTCACATTTGAGAATGGGAATGAGATGGAACAAGGTGGAACACAGTCGGAGAACCTCAACATGCTCAAATCCCACTGATCCTCCCATCCCTACTCCTAAGGAATAAGGATACTTGAGGAACTCAAGCTTTGCAAATTCCTCTATGAAATGACCTGATTCACATGACTCAGGGCCAAAGCAGACATGTTGTACATATGTAGGAGGCAGCTACGTATTTGGTTTTGCTTGACTTAATTACAGCTGCACAGGGGGGAAGGGAGTTGCGTTCCTTATTATAAATGCTACAGGAAGTGAAGGGATGCTTCTGTCTTTATTCCCCAGTGCAGTCAGAGACTTACTTGCCCCCTGCCACCCAGTGTGGCTAGAACTTAGAGGAAAAAAATCCATTTGTTCCGGTGAGATTTTTTTCTCTTTATATTCTAGCCATGGTGGATGTTGGTGTTGTGATTAAGACTCTGATTGCATTGGGTACTAAAGATAGATATCCCCTGAAAACAGCATTTTTAATCAGGATTCTACCCCACTTTTCCTGTAATGGAGTAAGACAAAACTGGATGCGTAGCTGCATGCTATGAACTTACATAACATCTGCTTGGCCCTTAAACAAATATATGGATTGGAACTTAGCTAACCACTGGATTTCACCCTTCTAATGTTTAATGCAATTCTTGGCAGTTTAAGAATAACAAAATATTATTCAATACATAGTTTCAGAGAAAATACACATTTAAAATGTATTATTTAAATACGTATTTTGATAGTAATTTTTTAAAATTCACAGAATAATATGGAATTGGAATGGCATAAAAAATAAAAATACATGCAAACGTGGCATACACCAGAAAAAGACTGATTCAACCTTCCCTAATAAGTAGACCATAATGGTGATAGCCATTCCTTGTTTATCCTTAGCATCTTACACTAATATATATTCTGCATTTGAAAAATCTACATACTGTCATTCCCCCAAATACTAAACTCAGGTGGTTGAGTGCCTATCAACGCAGAAGTGAAATGAGCCCACCCCAAAATAAGGTAGTGGGTTCCACATACTCAGGGGATACCCTAGTATATACATTTGTGAAATAAAGTACATAAGTTGGTGAATTAAAAGAAAATTACATTTTTTAAAAACCCCAAAACTACCTGACAGAAACCTGTGAACTTAACAGAATGTTGATGATAGTTCATCGTCTAAAGAAACTAGAGGTCAGACAGACTGTGTGACCTCTGTCATATCAATCAAGGCTATGGCTGAGAGCAATTTGAGACACTGATTGTTTGGAAAGTTCATCTGCAAGCTGAAAAGAAAACCAGAAGAGAAAACCAGAAGGAGGAGGAGGAGGAGGAGGAAGAGGAAGAAAATTGACCTGATCAAGGTGGTGACAGCTTATAGTAAGTCTCTAAAAGGGTGGGAAATAAGGTGAGAATTAAGTTTGAGGGGAATGCCTTTCCCAGAACTCCCCCCACCACACACACACCGCTATCTATAATAATAGAAGACAGTGTGTGTCTGTCTGTCTGTCTGTCTGGCACCATATGACCAAGGCCTATGAAACCTAGACACCTGAAACTTGGCATGCATACTAAGGACACCCTGGAGGTGTGTATCTTTTTTTTTTAAAATGCATTAATTAATTGTGTCCATGTCATTGAAGACTGCAGTAACATCTTCAGCCACTAGGTGAAACTTCCCTAACCAGTTCATATTGTTTGAAGCTTTGGGAGATTAGGAGACTGAGAGTAAGAGTTATATACCCACCCCTCTCCCTGCTGTGGGGCAGACCCCCCCTCAGGGCTATATGGGTGTATCATGGCAGGGACCATGCCTAGGGGTGCCAGCAGACATGGCTTCACTCAGATGGGGTGGACACAATGCATCCAACTCTGACAGTTTGTTTGCTTGAAGGCTTCAATGTATCAAAATAAGGACTTTTCCAACCCATGTGGAACCATGTCCATTTGCTAGTATACCTAGGGATGGTGAGGGCACCTGATTCGGTCCGGGAATCTGTCAGAACTGCCCCAGCCCACGCCCCCCGAGCCTTGCTTGTCGAGCCCCTGCTCCTGTTTACCCCCTGCCTGCACTCGGCAAATGCCCTGGACTCACTTTGTGGTTGCCATTTTTGGAGAAATAAAATGGCAATTGCAAAAATGCACATATTTGCACACACGCAAAAATGTGCATTTTTGCAAATGTGTATATTTGCATATGCGCAAAATGCAAATTTTTTAAAAATGCACATTTTGCACACACACACGTGAGCCTTTGCACAAATGTGCATTTTGCACATGAGAATATGCACACTTGCAGAAATGCGCATTTTCGCACATATGTACAAAGTCATGCACATTTTTGTGATTCTCATTTTATTTTTTTTAAAAAATGGCGACTGCAGAGCTCGCCACCGCCGCTGGGGTGAGTGCGGGCTGCTCACAGAGCATGGTCCGGGGACCAGTGAGCGGGGGCAGGGGCTGGGTGGAAGCCCAGAGAACCCAGATGGGGGTGAGCTCGCACCTCCCTAAGTATACCTATAGAACACTCAGATTTGGGGCTGGCAGCCCTCTAGCACTGTATCACACAGCAAGGGAAGTCTGGGGAGGGGTGGAAACCCAGCCCACTGCTGAAACCTATCCTCAGAAAGGCCTGAATAGCACTACAAGGATCCTGTTCCAGGCTGTCAGAGGCAGAGCCCCGAACAGGAGCATTTCTCTTAATTGGTGGGGACACACTATAACAGTTTGTTGCAGGTCCTGACAAATAGCTTATGAGATAGACCTATCCTCCATTTTATTTATATCTATCTATCTATCTATCTATCTCCTCCATAACTGTGTCTAATCCTTTTTCAAAGTCAGCCAATACTCTCAAGGAATTCTAAAATGTTGGTAAGACAATGCATTTCCTGTGCTGTAGCCATGCTTTTTCCTCCTCAGGTTTGTTTCTTTATATATCTAGCCAGTCTAGTCTTAATAATGTTTTCCACCAATTTGCCTGGGACAAAGGTTAGGCTGATGGGTTTGTAGTATCTTGGATCCTCCCCTCCCCGCGACACTACTTTAAAACTGCTTTACACTGGTTACTATCAATGCCCCAATAAGGAGGCTGATTTTAGTGTTACATATTCAGTTAAAATATCACTTTTCACATGGTTGAATGAAATTGCTTATGAACTCTCAGATGAACCCCCTGTGGGAACAGAATGCTGGACTAGATGGATCCTTAGTCCTTGATCCAGCATGGCTCTTGCTGCGTTCTAACATTTTATCAGTTTACTTGTTGCATTTTATTCTTTTCAGGAAGCAGAGATCTGAGTGGAAATTCCAACTCATCCTGACATCCCAAAGAACACAAAGCATGATTATTGGATGAGTTGGATTTTGTAGGGCCTAACTTTGAATGCTTTTTAAAACTGTAAACAGGAGGTGTGCCCCCCCCCCCGATCTGAATTGGAACCCAGTGGGAAAGGAAGGGGGGCTCTGATTGTTCACCCCTGCTGCAGGCCTGATCCAGCTTGCGGGCTCCGTGGCTGCTATTTACAGTTACACTTTAAAAAACTATTGATGCAATTCCTAATGGTGTGAATGGGCATGCTTACTGTGGCCCTTACAATATCGCCCACATTCACAAGGAAAACAGAGTGGCTTTCCTCTTGATGCTAAATCCACTAGTTAAACAGAGCCTACCTTTTCTTTGTATTTGTTCACTCTGCCCCATCACGTCACCGTTGACACCCAAGAGCTCAAAAAAAGAATTGATGGTTATACCTAACCTTCCAAAAGCCCTTAGTCATGGGACACCACCACACGTACACATGTGTTTTGTTTATGATTCTATTCGTGTAGGTGCTATCTGGCATGGTGCTGAACTCCAGTTGGAAGTTTTAGGAAGCCTGAGAGAAAATAAACTCAGAACTTCTACGCGGTTTAACAGCATGTTACACAGTCTGCTGCCAAGTCCTAGGAGAATGGTTTTACAGCCTACAAGGCAGCAGCAATTAACAACCAAAGCTGCAGAAGAGATGCAGTCCATTAGCACAGAGAGATCTTGTTGGATTAGCATATACTGCTTACCGCAAAGATTTAATACACAGAACGTTGCAGTGTTTGAACGAAGTTGAAAGGTGCTGTTGCACGAGAGGTTAACTAAAACAAAACAAAAAACTTGTTCCAAATTTTCATCTCATCTGGGATTTTACCACGGCAGCAACCCAGTAAATGGTTTAAAAACACAATTATACTCTGAGTACACTTCATAAAGATCTGGTATTGCACTATGCTAGAGCTTCTTCTGCAAACAAACTGATTACAGCAACCTGATTTTTCTAGGAGCATGTTGTCGAAACAAAACCAGTGATTTATCTTCTAGAAAACAACAGAATTTCACAGTTGGAATTACAGCAAAGAACAGAAAAGAAATCTTGCACTCACATGGACGGCACTGCAAATGCAAGCTGCTGCAGAATTTCATATTGCTTTTCTTTCCTTCGTAGTGCACTGAGGTGAGTCCCTTTCTCAATACCATCTACCTTGATGGTTTATTAATGGCATTTTTTTTCAGACTTCTCATTGGATTTCATTTCCTCTCAGGGCAAATCTATTGAAGACTCAAATGATTTGTGATCAACATACACCTAGGTAAATAACCATAAATAACAATCTATAGACCATTGGATGACATTTTTATCACTTGTCATCCAAGGCAACTTTTAACCCAGAAGGAGCCTTATAGCAAATAATTGGTTTAAATATAGGGCTTAAAGTCAGGGTTCCTCTACATGATAAAGGAATGAAACTTTAACAGTCCTATGCATGTTTACTCAGAAGTGAGTCCCACTGAGTTCAGTGGGGCTTACTCCCAAGTAAGTGTGAATAAGATTGCAGCCTCAGACAGTGTTTGTCTATCTATCTCTATCATTCATTTAATATTTGGCTGTTGCTTGATACGTTCTAAGGTAACCTGAAGAAGGCGATGTCTTTGTGCTAACTTCATAATTCAAAAGGCTCTCAGTAAGGTCAACTCACTACATTTATTAGTCTATGCCAAAAAGTTCTTTGTAAATTCAGGAAGTGAAAGCTTACTTCATTGCCTACCTTAATTTTAATTTTAAGCACTCACTTTTGTCAACAGATACCTGTTTTTATGAATTTCATGGGAATGTCCTGAAAGAAAAAAATCTTGGCTGCTTAACTTCATTTGCAGCACAATCCTATACTCAGAAGTAGTAGAAATATGTAGAACAGAATTCTTTTCCTATTGCTAGCGAATAACAAACTAACCTCTAACCTTTCCAACAAAAGTGCAGATTGGGGTGGGGGGAGATCCTTATTGTACAGAGTGACATTTCTATCATATTTCTGTTATTTGCTTTTTAAAGCTTCTAAAGTTTCATTTTCATCAAATGCACTTTTAAAGATTTCTCTCATACACTTACTGGAAATCACATCCCAGTAAGCACAACTGGGACATTGTGATGTGAATAAACATGTTTAGGATTAGGTGGTTAAGCAGTAACTAGTACTCTTTTTGCCAAGCATTGTATAAACTCCACTGTCCTAAGAATTAGCCAATTTATGGTTATCCCAAGAGAGGCATATTCCACCAAACAGGAACCGAGTTGTGGTAAAGCACTATTTACAGGAAGAAACATGACAGCTTCATAATTAAAAAATAAAATGTAAAAACACACCTAAACTAGAATTCTGGAAGCTTGCAAGAGCACAAAGCAAAATTCAGCACTGCAGAATTAAACAGGGAAGAAATGTGAAAGAGAAACAGTCTTAAGAGAAAGATGAGGATTTTTTTTCAAGTGTCTCGCAACACAATCCTATAAACGTTTACTCAAAAGTAAGTCCCATTGATTTCTATGAGGCTTGCTTCCAGGTAAGTGGATGTAGGATTGCAACCTCAGACTGCTGCTGCTATTATTATTATTATTACCTACATAAAAACACAGGAGTTGGTAAACTTGAGGTTCTCTTACCATCTGACAAGTCAATTAATCCAAGGTAGTGCAAAAGTTTCAGAGAGGAACAAATCACCACCACAATTCCTAAAGTCTGGAGCCCTTCAGACTCTCCTTTGCTCCACATCTTTGTTAAGATAGCACACAGACAGTAGCCTCTGGTGTGCTAGCAAAACGACAGACAGGAATTGAAAGCAATGGAAAAATCAGCTGTTTGAAGCTTTTCTTCCTGCTGCTCGATAAGTGCATGGCTCATTTTCTCTCTTTCGTCCCTCTGCCTCTCTTTATGCGTGAGTGTGATTCTCACCCTTTTCCTTTTCCTGTTTTTCCTTTCCCTCCACCTTCCCCACCCCCTGCACTGCACACTCTCACAGCCTTTATCTCTTCTACACTTTAACCTATGATTTATTCTCTCTCTCTCTCTCTCTCTCTCTCTCTCTCTCTCCAGGGCAAGTCTCAACAGTTTATGCCTCTCATTTACAACTTAACACTAACCTCAGCAGCAACATCTGTGGATCCAACAGTTCTCTTGCACTTGGGATTATTTGTTCAGCTCTGACCCAATGATACTTTTTCCTATTGCTTTCATTCCTTTGTATGATGGGGGGTGAAGATGGGGGAGAGATCCTGGTGGGAATTTTGAAATTCTCTCTCCATCCCCTTCTCTGACCTCCCCCCCCTCCTCATTATGATGCTTGCTTTTTAATCTTCGAGACTTCCTCCAAGAATTGTTCAGATTTTCAAAAGATGGTTTCAAATATACCCACACTATGGGCTTAGGACCAGTGTCAGAAGTCAACATGGTTTGGTACCTGCCAATGACCCCACACCTCAGAAGGGTTTACCACTAAGCCTTCCGCACCCACCACTACCAAAGATCCTGCTCTGTGCTGCTGCTGCCACCAACCAGCCAGCCACTCACCTCCCCCTTTCTGGACATGTTTAATTGGTGGACAGCTGCTCATCAGAAGGGTTGTGAATCAAGCCTCTGCTTGGCTCTGAGCCATGGCACATGTAGGGATGGTAGAGAATTCCTCCACGGATCTCGGTGAGGCCGAATGCCAGTGCATTCGGCCCCCCGAACTCCGTGGCGGAATGGCCTGCCACCTCCCCGTCCCCCCACAGATCCCCCCCAGGACGAGACTTACCTGGAGCGGATCCTCCGGGCGGCAGTGGCTCTGGTGGGGGTGGCGGCGGCTGCAGCGGCTGGTCTTCCGACTGGCTGCCGCCGCCATTTCCAGTCTTGGGGAAAAAAAAAAAAAAGACACGATAGGCTACGTAAAGATTTACGTAGCCTATCATGGCTAGGTTTTGTTTTTTTTTAAAAAAATGACGACGTGATAAGCTACGTAAATCTTTACGTAGCCAATCACATCTGACTTTAAAAAAAACCAACAATGCACATAAGCAAATGGCGGTGGCTACGGCCGCCGCCATTTGCATCCCTTATTTTGGCCCGTCTTAGTCTACATAAATATTTATGTAGACAAGACGGCGAAAATAAGGGGGAACGCAAATAGTGTCCGCTACGCTATTTGCGGTCCCCTTATTTTCGCCATCTTAGTCTACATAAATATTTACGTAGATTAAGATGGGCCAAAATAAGGAACGCAAATGGCGGCGGCCGTAGCCGCTGCCATTTGTGTACGCGCGTTTTTGTTTTTTTTTAAAGTCAGACGTGATAGGCTACGTAAAGATTCACGTAGCCTATCATGGCTGACTACAGGGACGCAAATGATGGTGGCTATGGCCGCCGCCATTTGCGTCCCTGCTAGCCAGCGGCCAGATGTCCGGCTGCTGGCGGAGCCGGCCGGCGGCTCCACGGAATCCCCACGGAGCAGAGCCAGCTGGCCAGAATTCCGGGGGGAGGGACGGAGCGCCTCCCCCCCCCAGCAGAACCCGGAGGAGCCAGGTAAGGCCAATTTCATACATCCCTAGCACATGCCACCACCTTAGATCCCTCCAAAATGCCATGCTTGATATCTTGTGCATTACATTTGTGGGTGGGATGTCTAAAATGGCAGCTGTCCACCACAACTTGGAGGCGAGTGGCAAATCAACTCCCATCCCTTCCATGGTGCTGCCGCCACCACCAATCATCTAAACATGTCTGGGATGAGGTGAATGACTGGCAGGGGCCCGAATGGATGCGGAGGTGGCAGGAGCAGTTGGCAGGCCCTGGGTTTGCATCAGCAAGTAGCTCACTGGCAGAACCATGTCAAGGGACCACTAAAAACTGACACTGGTCGTGAGTGGACCTAGACATGTGTTCTCTTCCCATTTACTCTTAGCAGTTGACCATTATTGTCTGCATGACCCACTTGAGATAGGCAAAATGTGCCAGCATCCCTACAATAAAAGACTGATCTAAATGGAACTTAATTCCACATAGCAATGGGCAAAATCCAGAGGTGAATTCTCTTGGTAAGTCTGTGCACCAGGTATCTATGAAATTTCAAGGACAGAGGGAGCCACTGTCCCACTCAGCCATCACAGATAGCATAGTGTATTTAAAATGCATGAGATCCAGGTTCAAATGTTTAATCATGAAATTCATGGCTTGGATTAGGGCCTTTAGTGTCATGGCGCCCACTCTCTGGAATTCCCTACCACTACAAATTAGGCCAGCGCCAGTCCATCTGGCTTTTGCCTACTAAAAACATCATTTTTCCAACAAGCATTCCTAGGGAGGTAATCTTGTCCTTTCTCCATGGGCTAGAAATGTCTTTACTATAAGCAATTCATAAATATCATCAAACATACAAACAAATTCAGGCTTCAACTCAATGCTGTGACACACACTTGTGTTGATCTTTCTCCCAATTTTTTTTTTTTAAAGCAGCTTTAGGAGGCTGAGAGTTTGAGTGGAGGATTGTTTTGGGGCAGAGGCTGCTTAACCATTTCCCCTCCACCTGTTTTTCTGCTCAAAATTGCCCTTTTCTCTCTATAAGAGAAAAATCTGGGTACCTGTTCCTGTACTCTCACTGGTGGAAAAGCAGCTAGGGGTGCAATTTTGAGGCTTTCTTCACATGGAGCTTTTATCCTGCGATTGAGATTGCTCCTTCACAGAAGTTTGCGGGCTCTTTACATGATGCCATGAACCTCCAGGGCATCTCCTGCACTACATGTTCCATTTTTAAATAGATCACAGATAATGAGATGTGAAATTACCCCATTGTGTTCCTCTTAAGTTCCGGGTCCCTCCATGAAAAGAAGAAAAGTGGCAAGAGGAGGAGCGAGATCAGTGAAAGATAATGGAAGTCTCGGATATGGGGAGAAGGAGGGGGAAGGGGGAGGGGGAAAAGAAAGCACGTGAAAAAGGAGTCGTTGTGATCCTGCATTTAAAACGGAAGCAGAAAGCCGCATTTTAAATGCAGGATTTTAGGCTGGTGTAGAGATGCCCTGAGTAGGGAAATGTCTGGAAAGGGAATGGGTTAAGCAGCCTTTCCTCCCCAGGACTACTCTGCTTAAACATTCAGCCTCTTGAGGCCACTTTGTTGTTTTTTTTTAAAGAAATGCATGCCAGTGTGTGTCATTTCTACTTTGGTCTAAAGGTCCACTTCACACTTTACCTGGCACACTGCTATTTTTTAAAGAAAAAAACATGATGTCCCCTGAATGATGCATGGAAAAGAGTGTAGTCATCATTTCTGAAGACACATGGGGACATACACCAGAGAGCCATGACTGGCTGTGATGACACCCACCACCACCCCAGCCCTGCCTCTGGTGCATGTCCGCTCTCCTGTTAATCAAATTACATTGGTCACAACCTGTGAAACAAACTCATGTGACTGGATTTAAGAAGTGACTTTCTTGCAGTGTTACTGCAGCGGTAAATGAGGAATGAATTGCAAATGATCTTGCATACTGAAAAGTGATTCTAAAGCATACGGTGTTTATGTAGAGAAAAGATCATTTCTAAGAAGGCTGATACAGAAAACCTATTTCACATAATGAAACCATCATGTGATATATGTCTTTTCCACATGGAAGAGATGGCCAGCTGAATCCATGTGAAATGACATGGGTAGGTAAGAGTTCTTTGACTGGACAGTCTAACCTTTACAGAATATGTACAACAGCTTCTTACTATTGCATGATGAAACTTGGCACATCTGTAGCTCATATACAGGTAGTAATGGGGATTTTTATTCTGAGTGCCCCCCTCCTGCATCTCAGAACATTTTGTCCTTTTCTGAATTCCCAAATTTCACATAAGAGAGAATTGTAGTCACAGAATGAATACAAATATGGGAGAAGATAGTTGTGTGACAAAATTCATATTGTGTAGCAGGACTGGGGAGTCGTTCCAGTCTGGAAGAACATTTTTGGTTTGTTGCCAAATGGCAGCACTCAAACATCCATCCAAAGGAGAAGATAAATATTTGCAAAACATTTATATCTGAAGGACAAGGCATGATTGCTATTATATACAGAAGTACTATCTGATGTATTAACATCCTCAAGTCGCAAGGTTCAAACCAAACTGTGCATTCAAGAGAAGTCCTGAAGCACTTCCATTGATTTCAGTAAGATTCTTGAGTATGTTGCTTGTGAATTGCAACTTCAGTGCAGAAAAGAGCAACTAAAATGATCAAGGGGCTGCAGCACCTCCACTATGAGGGAAGGTTACAACAGCTGGGATTGTTCAGTTTGGGAAAAAGGAGAGTTAGGGGAGACATGACAGAGGTGTACAAAATTATGTGTGGTGTGGAGAATGTGGATACGGAGACATTTTTCTCCCTCTCTGATAATACTAGAACCCTGGGTCATCCCCTGAAGCTGGTTGGTGTTACATTCAGAACAGATAAATGGACGTACTTCTTCACACAGCGCATAGTCAAACTATGGAATTCGCTACCACAAGACGTAGCGATGGCCACCAATTTGGATGGCTTCAAAAGGGGATTAGACAAATTCCTGGAGGAGAAGGCTATCAAGGGCTACTAGTACTGATGGCTATGTGCTACCTCCAGTATCAGAGGCAGTATGTACACACAACACAAGTTGCTGAGGAACATGGGCGGAGGGTGCTGTTGCACTTGTGTCCTGCTTATGGGTTCCCAGTCGACAGCTAGTTGGCCACTGTGTGAACAGAATGCTGAACTAGATAAATTCTTGGTCTGATCCAGTGTGGCTCTTCTTATGTTCTTAGTCACTCAGATGTAGGGATGTCAGAGAATTTCACCACGAATCTCAGGGAGGCCGAATGCCAGCGCATTCGGCCCCCCGAAATTGGTGGCGAAACGGTCTGCCCCCCGCCCCCCCCCGGAACGGGACTTACCTTGGGCAAATCCTCCTGGTGGCGGCGGCTCCGGGGGTGGTTCAGCGGCGGTTCGGCGGCAGTGGCCGGTCTTCCGACTGGCTGCCACCGCCGCCATTTCCAGTAAAAAAACCCCAAAAAACAAAAAAGGTGATAGGCTACGTAAAGATTTATGTAGCCTATCACAGCTAGATTTTTAAAAAATACTGTGATAGGCTACGTAAATGTTTACGTAGCCTATCACGGCTGATTTAAAGGGAAAAAAACTGTGCATACGCAAATGGCGGCGCCCATGGGAGCCGCCATTTGCGTTCCTTATTTTGACACATCTTAGTCTACGTAAACATTTACGTAGACTAAGACAGCGAAAATAAGGGGAACTCAAATAGTGTCGACGCTACGCTATTTGTGTTCCCCTTATTTTCGCCGTAGTCTACGTAAATGTTTACGTAGACTAAGATGTGTCAAAATAAGGAACGCAAATGGCAGCACCCATGGGCGCCGCCATTTGCATACGTGCGTGTTTTTTTCCCCCTTTAAATCAGCTGTGATAGGCTACGTAAACATTTATGTAGCCTATCACGGCTGACTGCAGGGATGCAAATGGCGGCGGCTATGGCCACCGCCATTTGCGCACCCGGCCGGCCAGGATTCGGGGCGGGAGGGACGGAGCGCCTCCCCCCCTGGCCAGAATTTCGGGGGGGACGGATGGAGCGCCTCCCCCCCAGCCAGAATTTCGGGGGGGAGGGATGGAGTGCCTCCCCCCCGGCCAGAATTTCGGGGGGAGGGACGGAGTGCCTCCCCCCCACCGCGAATCAATTTCGTCATAAGGTAAGTGACTTTCGTACATCCCTATGAGATGCTTCATAGAAGAAATAAATGGGCAAAGTCATTTTCAGTGCATTGGCATAATAATGTATCTGGCACTCTGTGGCATACAGATTTTTTAAAAGCTTGGTTCCTTCCAGACAGAGGAAGGGAGTAAGAAATGAATCAGATTAGTCAGCTGTGTGACAGAATTTTACATTCTGTTTTCTACTGTTAGTACTCCCACTTATTCACTTATGTGCAGTTGTAAAGACAGACTGTGGAGACCAACATAGAAACTCTAAAGTGATATGATAGAGCCATCACTATAGTGTGTCCAGCCTTTTTTTTTTTTCTTTTTTTTTTCTGTCCCACTATACTCTCTGGTCAAAATGTTTTTTGTAAGGTTTTCAAAAATTCACCAGAAAGTATCATGGGATAACAGAAATGAGCATGGTCATTATAGGCAGCAATAGCTCTGTCAGAACATCTTGACATTTCTTGCAAGATAAACTGTCTCCAGTTTATTTATGTTTTCTGTGAGGGGCCAAACACTCTTTTTGAAAAAGGAACAATAACCCTGCTGATTTTTAAAAATATGATTATTTAGGCTTCCTCCAGCAGAAGTAACTACTGTGAAGTTACAAAAGTTAATAATGTCTTTGATAATCCACCTTTAGTAATCAGGTTTTCTTGGTTGCTGGCACAGTTCCCTCCAGGAGCGTTAGTTTGTATTTCTGAGCCCCACTCTAGTTACACGGTGCTCTGATTTGATTGCTCTTGGTAGGAGCAATCAATGTGTGTGGCTGTGGAATTCCTGCAGTGGTTCATATTTCTGATTTCAACTACCATCAAAGATATTGTGACAGTTTGCAGGTTAGATATTTTTAAGTACCATCAAACATATTGTAGTAGTTTGCAGGTTTGCAGGGTAGCGCAGATCCTAGTGTGCGTTGTTCACATTTGTTTGAAGAAGCAGCGGAAGCAAATACTTGCAGGACTTTCCACTTAAAATTCACGCACAAAGTATTATTGTTTGGATTTTTGAGGTGGGGGAGAGCAATGGCTTATCTGTGAATGAATTATCACTGAAACCTGGGTGGGTGAGCTGGGAGAGTGCACTATCCGCATAGACAGGATGGGTGAGTCACTATCATCTCTAGGAATTCCATCTCCATCCCTAGGCCTCTGATCTGGATGAGTACCAATTTGGACTGTTTGTACCTTGTGCTGGGCACTTGCATGGACTGGGGATTCTGCTGGTGTATCACCCACTTCACTTCCCAGCAGTCTCCCTGCCTGAGCTGATGGAGGAGATCTCAGACTTGCTGGGGACTCCTAAGGTCATTATCCTGAGAGACTTCATCCATGCCAGGCCTGCCTTGTCCGGAGTGGCTTGGGAATTCATGGCCGTTATGACAGCCAACATATCTTCAGTCCAATGCATGAATAATGACACACTCTAAATGTGGCTTTCTCAGCCAGACAGGAGAACGGTGATCTGAATATGGGAGATTTAACAACTATTCCCTTGTCATAGTTGCTTCTGGTTGAGGTTTAAGCTCCCAGTGACTTTACTGCTCTGCAAGGGTAAGGGAACCATTGAAATGGTCTGCCCCCACAGGCTAATGGATACTGATGGATTCCTGATGACTCTGGGGGATTTACTGGCTTGCATGATTGGCACTCCTGACAAAGCCCTAGTTGCCCTATGGATAGAAGAGATAACTCAGGCGCTGCATAATCGCTCCCAAGCACCCTCTTCTACTGAGGAGAGTCCAGTGGGCGACTTTGGGCACACCTGAGCTAAGGGCAATGAAGTAAGTGGGAGGATGGCTAGAACACAGGTGAAGAAAAATACGTGATGAGTTCTCCTAACAAGAGTGAGAGTTCATTATCTAGGCTACTGTGTGATGGAACCACAGAAACAGTTCTCCTCCACCATGATTGCATCCTCTCAGTGTCATCTAGCAGAGCTTTTCTGTATGGTCTTTTGAAATCTGGCCCAGATGGATGTAACAGAAATCTCAGTAGCATACTGTGACAGGTTTGTAAGACCCTTTGTGGGTAAACTAGCCTGTATCCAGCCATCTGTTTATTTATTTGAAATAGATACAAACATATACATTTAAAAAGCCATAAAAAGGGCTCTGTGTTTTTATATGTAATTTTTAAAATAAATAATACTGTTCATTTGATTGTGATAATTTGAGTGCTACAGGTTTTATTATTTATATTTTAGCATGCAATTCACTGTAATGGGTGTTAAATATTGTTTAAATCAACCTTCCCGAATATGGTACCCTCCTCTAGGTGTTTTGGACCATACATTACATGTACTCTAGATGTATGTTTTGGACCATACATGTATGTTTTGTATCATACATGTATGTTTTACATGTATGTTTTGGACCATACATTACATGTACTCTACATGATCTGGACCATACCATACATTATCCCTGAGTATTGGCCATACTGGCTAGGGCTGATGGAAGTTTTAGTCCAATATATTTTGAGGGCACCTGGTTGGGACAGGCTGAGTCAAATATTGAGTGCTGAAAAGAGCAAACCTATGGTACCTAGACAGTGTCAAGGGGTGGGGGGAGGGGAATACGATTGTTTGGTTTACTGGCTCTGAGGTCGGAGACAGGGTTCTGACCTTGGAGCCAGTAAACCATGCTCCCTGCCCCCTCCCCCTCAATAGCCGGTGCAGAGAGAACTAGGGCTGTGCACCGCCTTAGTATGAAGCCCAAATAATGAGGCAAAGTGGGCTGATTCAGAGGTGCCTCATTGAACCAGATCAGACCAGCACTGAGGCAACCCTGCACAAAGCGCCTCGTCCACCTCATTCGGAGGTCTTCTTATGCCTTCTGAGCAGCCTAGACAGGCTGTCTTCAAAATGCATCAACTTCAGAAAGATCACATGGCGGGGCAGGAGGAGGAGGAGGGAGGGGGGAAGGTGAGAGGAGAGGGAGGAGGGGGAAGAGGAGGGAGGGACCTCTGCTGTGAGTCGGCCTCCATTTGCTCATTGTGAGAGAGGTGGTGTTGGAGAGGAGAGGACCGTCTGAACATTATTTCGCTAGAGCAGTGGTCTCCAAAGTGGGGTGCATGCACCCGGGGGGGGGGGCAAGACAATCCACTGGGGTGCATGAGACACCTGATAATTGAGCAGCCTCCTGCTGCCCTGATGAGCTGCCACTCTGTGCAATGATGGTGGCAGCAACAGCAGCAGGAAGAGGATGGGATGGGAGCTGAGAGGGAAGCTCCATGGCATTTCTCTCTTGGCTCCAGTCCTAGCCACTGGGAGCAACTCTCCTAGGCTCTGAAAGGCATGGCAGAAGAAGCCTTAACCTTTCCCACTCTCCTCTGGCAGAACGAAGCCAAGAAAAAAGTACATGTTATGGGGACCGGATAAAATGGGGATCCATAAAATCAAAGAGGGATCCTCATGATTTCATATGATTTTTAAAGGAGAGACCTACAAAACCACCATCCAATCACAGAGCACATCTGCCTCTATGGACTGAACCAGAAAAATCATGGATCTGCCACTCGTGGGTGCAGCCACGGCACAAAACCATGGATCCTTGGCAGGGATCCTCTTGATTTCATATTATTTTTGCAGAGAAAATCCTCCAAACCACCAATATATCACAGAGCACATCTTCTCCACAGACTGAACCAGAAAAATCATGGATCTGCCACTCACAGGCACAGCCATGGTGCAAAAATAGGGGGAAATGGCTCCCCGCATGACGGGGAGAATATGACGGCTGCTGGCATGAGTCCAGAGGGCCTAGGAGTTGGTGGCGGCAGCAGCTGCAGCCTGCCCTCATCAGCAGCAGTCAGCCTCCAACCGGGCGCCCTCCCCTCCTTCCAAGGAAGGGAGAGAGCGCAGTTGGAGGGTGACTCCTGCCCTTGTGCTTGTCGGTGGTTGGTGGGCTGTGACAGGCAGCATTATCCCCAGCAGCACCTTCCCCGGCAGCGCCAGCAATGGCTTCCCCAGCGGCACCATCAGCAGTGGCAGCTGTAACTCCCCTGCCAGCAGCACCTGCCCCACCCCCAGAATACAGACCCAGGTAAGGAGCTGGTGGCTGGGTGGTGTGTTGGGGCCCCCCCATTTGGATTTGAATGCCCGAATACCGCTTTGACTTCATAGGCCGAGGCAGGTCAGAGCCCCCCTGAATCAACCTGAGCTGAATTGGGCCTGCCTCTGAAGCCCCAAAGCAGCTTCCAAGTCAGATCGGGAGGTCCATGCACAGCCCTAGAGAGAACCATGCCAGCTACATCTCTGCACTTGGAAACCTGAGTGCAGAAATGGGGAAAAGGGGGCGCTCCTGGTGGTGGGGAGAGGAGGAGACAAGTGAAGCTGCGTTATGCAGTTTCCTATGCTCGCCTCAGCATCCTTCCCTCTTGCTCCAAAGTGCTGCGGCTAGGTGGGCAAAATCGCCCATCTAGCAAAAATGCAGGGTGGCTGGAGCACAGAGTATCCGCCCTACACTCGGATACTCAGCAGCCTCCGACTTTGGAGACTGCTGACTATCAACACAGGATTGCGTCCTAACCTATGTGCACTGTGTATATTATGGTTAGATACTGTAGTGATAAGGATCCCAGACCCACTCCTAAGGGTGGCCTAAAATAGATTTAAATTAAACAATTATTTTAAATATAAAAAATAAATAATCATTTTAAATAAAAAGTAATAATATTTCATTACACTGGGTGTTGCATTTTTAGAGTGTGTACCTTTATGTCTTTTTAGATTCTATGATTTTGTATTGTTTTTGCACTGGAACCCATATATTTGTGCAGGTGTCTTATTTTGTTCTAAGGTTTGGAAGTATCCTGAGATTCATGATGATAATAGGTAGCCAATCATATTTAGCTATGTAATGATATCATAAACCAACCATACCATAAAATGTCAGGGGAATGCTTCCTGTCATCAGTCAATAGCCATGAGTGCATTTCTCTTTAATCCAGTAATCCTCGTTTAAGAAACCATGATGTAAATGAGCAGCATGCTGGTGAATATAGTACATTCGCCTCAACCTCACTTCACCCTTCATGACAGCAAGCAAACCAGAAATGATAGTTTTGCAGGATGTTTAAACCTGTGTTATAGTTGAGCGTGCCCAAACAAGCCAGTCATATGCCAAATTAACTAAGCCAGGGTTTGTGGTTCATTTATGAATCCTGGCATTTTTGAGTGCATTTAACTATAATCCCAGGTTCAGACATCCTATTTCTGGGGCTAATGCTTTCAGTGAAAATACTCCTATTTGGGCTCTTCTCTATAAATGACATGATCTCTGGTGTCCCCCCCCAGGGACCTGAAAGGACCATGGCCCAGTGCAGATATCACGCTTAAACTCTCAAATGTACAGTCAAGCTATGGTTTAGTTTACCATGGTGAACTCTGACATCATAGGGAAGTACCAGTGAGACTTGCTTGCCACCTTGCAAGTCAAGAGACTGTAGAGGCAAGGAGACTTCCCATGAATAACACAAACCATGTCTTCCAAAATCTCTATGAGCCATTGTTTCACAGTTTGGTTTACTTCATCATTATACATGCCACAACAACAAGGGAGAGGGCCTTTTCAGCAACAAGGGAGATGGCCTTCTCGGTGGTGGCCCTCCAGTTATGGAATGCTCTTCCCAATGAGGCCTGCCTGGCACCAGCATTGTTATCTTTTTGGTGCCAGGTCAAGACTTTTCTCTTTTCCCAGGCATTTGGCAGAATGTGATGAATTTTAATTTATCCTGGATTTGTTTTATGGTCTGGCTGATTGCTCAAAGTGGTTTTTACTTTTTAGATATATGTTGTCTTTGTGGATACTGTCTGTTTGTGTGTGTGTGTGTGTGTGTGTGTGTGTGTATATATATATATATATATATATATATATTTAAATTTTGCATATTGTATTTTTAATGTCTTAACCATTGTAAACTGTCCTGAGAGCTTGATACTGTGGGGCACTATAGAAAAGATAATAATAATAATAATAATAATAATAATAATAATAATACATTCAGACATAACATTTAACAATGATTAAGGAATCATCATTCTGCCCTCAAAAGGATACCACTGACAGAATCAGACTCTTTTCCCCCCGTAGCCCCACCACACGCCCAGTATGCCCTCCAGATCTCCTCCAGATGGTTGCCCAACCCATCAGAGCAGATTTGGAGGGCACACGCCTGGAAGGCTGCAGCAGAGAGGAGAGAATGTAGAAGTTCCATTCTGCCAGTGGTATCCTTCCACTGGTGGAAGGATGATTCTGGATCCAAACCAACAGAATGCAGCAGAAGTTCCATTCCACTATGAATTATTCAAAACGAGCAACCCTTTCAGAATGAAAAGACAACCCACTGACTACCAACCAAGAGTTATTCACAAATACAGTCTCTTGAACATTTTTGAATAGCAGGCAGCCTCTTCTTAGGGAGAAGCTGAGATTCATTCTATAAATTATTCATTGTGAATAACATTGTTTTTATTCAGCTTCCTGATCTTTGAACCAGTATTTGTTAACTTTCTTCTTTGTTCTCCTCAACCTTTGAAATCACAATATTTATGGATTCAGGGAACTGAGGGATAAGGGTGGTGGTGGTGGGGAATCTGGGGGAATCCTACAACAGTTTTCTCTGGAGAAGAGAAAATGCTACCAATTTCTGGAATACGAGAGAGAACATAAACGCCAAGATGTTTAATATAAAACTAAAACTAAAACCCTTTGCCTGGCAGAGCCACAATAAAATCATGATATAAAGTGTTATGTTTTACTACTTCGCTTGCAAATTTTGCTTTAAGCTCCAGCAAATGAGGGCCAAACTGGATGTGGCTTTTGTCACTTAGTCTGCCCTTGGCTTAGAGTTGTAATGAAATAAATAGCCACACATGAGTGTGGGGTGGGGGATAGTCAGATCAGGATCATGGCATGGGAGAGGGTCAGGGTGGTGTGGGGTCTGATTTTTAAAAATCAGCTGTGCAGACTATATAACTACTGCCACCACTGTCAGAGGAAGCGTTCTTCTTAACTTCACAGGCATCACCAGTAGATGTTGGTCTAATAATAAAAGCCACCTCCCTTCCCTTGTTGCATTTCCCTTCCTGCAGGGCGCACAATCCTATGCATGTTTAGAGGGGTAAAAAGTCCTACAACACTCAGCATTCCCCTCTAAACATAGGATCGCACTTTTGGTCTTTCGTTTTTATATCCTTTCCTGCTGGTTCAGCTTTCCCACCTCAGCAAAGTATTAGCCTCAGTGTGTGAAAATTAAACCCTTTTCTGCCTCAGAGATGTACACTTGCCACCCCATCATTTGAGGCAAACAATGGGGTCACAGGGCAAAGAGCCCCATAGTATCCTGAAGTGCACCTCCTTACCGTCTTCCATGTAAGTGAAGGGTTACGTAATCGTTTCTTTCCTGTGGAAACGTAAGTGCTACCCTGTTGAGATGAGGTAAGAGAAAAACCTGCCCTCAGCCACAGGCTCTGGGAGCCCCAGTCCTCAGCAATGGGTGGCTGCAATGTGTGTCTCCGTGCAAAACATGCAGAGGGATCTTTGGAGAATACAGCCCCTCCATTCACACATTCTGTATCTCTGTCTTAATGATGGGCATTACACTTAAGAACCATTTTCAACAGAAATGGCTAGATGGATCATCTTCAGGTGAGAGAGACATTATTCTCACAATGGCTTTGAGGTTTGTATTGATATCTCGTCTTCTCTCCCCTGCTTCTGCCTGCTGAACTAAATTGCAATTACACAAAATTCCAAAGTGTATTATGGCATCTACTAGCACTGCGCCTTAATGGCTGAACCCTGCCTCCTGAAGAACACTCAAGTGCAAGCAAAGACGTCTGTTCAACCTTTTCTTGGAATGTTTCCCATTTATATGAACAGACTAATAAATGAATAACTTCTCTTAAATTGGCTTGAACACCCCGAAAAGAAAAATCTCCTGAGCGGTGCTACAATGCAGATATTTTCAATTATATACAAAAGTTTTACGCTCCCAGATGAATCGATAGAGCTGATGTACTTCGGCAGCAGCGGGAAGAAACAATACAAGTTTAAAATACCAGCTCTTCATTTTTTTTGATGGTAGCAAGCACATAGTGTGCAATAACTCTTAGGAGGCCGAGGCAGTAATAATTTAGTCCAGCATGTATACCAATGAAAAGATCATATTATAGACAATACTGGTCCAGATGTAAACATAGTCTGAGCCGGTATGAGGCGGGTTCCCAGGTTCCTAATGTTAGTAATCCCAGACAAATTCTGCGAATGTGGCCCACTCCCTTTGTGGTGAGGTAGCCTTCACTGCAGCTGCCCTTCATTTAGGGGTGCACGAAAGTCACTTACCTGGTCTCACAGCTTTTCGCGGTGGGGGGGAGGCGCTTCACTGCTCCCCCCACGAAGTTCAGGCCGGGGGGGAGGCTTCCCGCCTTGCCCTGCTGAAATTCAGGCCGGGGGGGAGGCTTCCCGCCTCGCCCAGCCGAAATTCAGGCCGGGCAGGAGGCGCCTCGCCTCGCCCGGCCGCGAAATTAAAAGTAAAAAACAAAACAAAAACGCCCCCGTGATAGGCTACGTGACGATTAACGTAGCCTATCACGGCTAGATCTGCAAAGTCAGCCATGATAGGCTACGTAAATCGTCACGTAGCCTATCACGGGTGACTTAAAAAAAAAAAGTGCGTACGCGAATGGCGGCCCCCATAGGGAGCCGCCATTCACGTTCCTTATTTGGTCGCTGTAGTCTACGTAAATCTTTACGTAGACTACGGCGAAAATAAGGGCAACGCAAATAGCGTTGCCCTTATTTTCGCCGTAGTCTACGTAATCTTTACGTAGACTACAGCGACCAAATAAGGAACGGGAATGGCGGCTCCCTATGGCGGCCGCCATTATCCGTATGTGCTTTTTTTTTTTTTTTTAAGTTTGTCCTATTTGTCCTTCTAGCCCAGTATTATTCACTGTAAGTAGCAGCAGTTCTCCAAAGTTTCAGACAGGGGTCTTTCACATTACTTGCAACTAACCCAGTCCTTCACTGGAGATGCCAGTTAAAGATGCGGAATCTTCCGCATGCAAATAATGCTCTCTACCACTGCGCTATGGTCCCCTGCCCCCCACGTAAATGTTGAGATTTGCCAAATTGTGGACATCCACTGTAACACAACTACTCGCTTCATTGGTGGCTTTTATGTGAGAGACCCTAATATGCACAGTAGAACTACTTTTTTCAACAACAGTGGCTTATATTACCACAGTGGGTTAACTCGGTAACAGCTTCTTTGCCTGTCCCATGGTCCCTTGAATTAGATATGGAAGATGCTATCTTTGAAAAGGGCACTGTTCCCACCTTGGTCTGCCTTAGGAGTAGTTATGATTTACTCCAGAGCCAGCCATACTGTTTCTATCAAGTATCCCAAGGGGACCCAACAGTAAACTGTGCCTGGGTTTTCCAGAAATAATTTAAGAGCTTACCTACTGCTATTTGCATTGTCATCAGCAAACAGCCAGTTTTTAATGCAGCCCAAATGCCACTGAAGGTGTTATTTTTCTTTGTAACTTTTCTATACACTCACATAGATGTAAAACGGGACAAGTATAATGCATAAGAGTAAGATTTCCTTGATATGCCATCAGTACTATGCGGACTGGATAGATACTAATAGCGAGCATTCTTTCTAACTGGATTGCTACCTAACGTGCAGAAGACTGCAGTCTTAATTTTCTTTTTCTCTTTCATCATTTTGTGGGTAATATAAAAATTCAACAAAATCGCTATATATATATATATATATATATATATATATATACGGGTGAAGCTTTTTCGGATGGAACATTTTGAATCTTGGCCCCAATCTAGAGACATTAATTCTTAAATTCCATTGAAAGTTCGACTAAAGTTACAATACTATGCATACTTGAGAAACAGTCCCACAGAACTGAAGGGGACTTACATCTTAGTTAATATGCATAGGGTTGTATAGCACCAAATCCCACTGATGCCCTGTTATTAAATCTTCATTGGAATTGTTCTACAGTTATTCCTGAAGAATGAAGAACGGAAAATCAGGTCCAGGCCCAGCACAAGACATCCCTGGGCAGCTGACAGAACTCCAGCAACCTGGCAGGGCTCACCACTGAACTGGTACCTGCCTGCCTTGGGGGTGACAGAGTCATGCACCTGGCACAGGGATGTGAAACACACAGCACTTAGGTGGCATGTGGTCCTCACCCTGCCTCCACACACACACTGCTCTGCTGCTCTGAACTGAGACCCCCCATTTTTAACAACAAAAAATATCACCTATGGGGCACCACAAGGGTCAAATTTAGCTTGCTTCCAAGCTCAACGTGTGACCCCTTTGTCACTCCTTAGCTGCTACAGTGCCAAACAAACTAAATTTAACCCTTGTAGCACTCCCAATATCACCCCAATTCCCATCAGATTTGCATGCCCTCCATCAAGCATCATCAAAGCTACTTTGTGTGGTAGCGCTGTTTTTGGAAATGGGATGACCAGCTGATGTTCCTGTATTAGAGCTATTTTTTAAAAATTAAAATATCTAGAAACACAGGAATCTGCTTTATACTAAGTCAAACCATTGGTCCATCTAGTACAGTATTATTTATACGGACTAGCTGAAGCTCTCCAGGGTTTCAGAGATGAGTTTTTCCCACCCTACCTGGAGATTCCAGGGGTTGAATCTGGGAACTTTTGCATACGAAGCACTTCTATCATACCTTTTGAACCAATGACCCTCAGTTAGGGATGGGTAAGAAATCTGTTTGGTACGTATCTTAATGTGAGTGATGTGATTTAATTTGGTCATGTGTTAACCAAATTCACACCTCCTGGAACCAAACACGGACCCAAATGCAATTTGTGGCTGGGAATCCATACATTTCAGAGTTTGCAATGAGTTTCGCAAAGAGTGTTTGAAAAAAGTGTTTGAAAAAAAAAGATAAATGTACTTGGAAAAATGCAAACATTCCAAAAATAGATACATGTGTACAAAAATGTGTATTTTTGAAAAATGCATAAGGAAAATACACACATTTTGAAAAACAGGAACAAAAATACCTACAAATTTCTGCGTGGGGAAAAAACTGATGTAGAATCAGGATGGAATGAGTCTAGCAGTGGAAAAATGAGAACTTGAATGAGATGGAACTTGAAAGATTTCACCATCCCTACCCTCTCTGCAGCTAACTATAGTATGAAAAAATGTCCATACAACAGAAACAGAAACAAAACAAAACCCACACAGCAGATGTAAAAGTATATATGTAAAGTCTCTCTTGGGAGCGTATTGCAAAATGTAGGTGCTACAACTGAGAAGGCTCTGTCTTGTGCCAACTTACCACACCTCATAAGGTGGGGCAGGGGACACACACACACAGAATAGGGCCTTTGATGTTGACCAGAGTGCATGGGCAGTGTGGTGTAGGACTATCTCCCTACACATGATTTCTTTTGACAAGCCTCCTTTAAAGATCATCAGCTTGCTGGAACAGGGCCTGGTATTTCTCCTCTTAATTAACAGCTGGCCCCTTTATTTGTCCATCCTAATTAGGATCAGGCATGCCACTGTTTTGCCTTGCTCCTTGGGCTAGGCTGATAAAAGGCTGTAGAGGTTTTGCTCTTAGAGGGTCTGTTGGTAGCTGGTAGCCAGTGTGGTGTAGTGGCAAGAGTGTTGGATTGGGAGATCTGGGTTCTAGTCCCCACTCAGCCATGGAAGCTCACTGGGTGACTTTGGGCCAGTCACACACTCTCAGCCCAACTTACCTCACAGGGTTGTTGTTGTGAGGATAAAATGGAGAGGAGGAGGATAATGTAAGCTGCCTTGGGTTCCTTGCAAGAGGAAAAAAGGTGGGATATAAATGCAATAAATAAATAAATAAATAATATGATATTGACTGATATTCTGGAGCCTCTCCTGATTACAGAGGTGGAGAACTGAAAGGTATTCCTGGAGACTGGTGTGAGGGGGTAAGTGTGGCGTTCAGGCAGGATATATAGTGTAAAAACTTATATTTGTTTTCTTACTGATGTGTCCTCTGTTTCCCTTCTGTTTTTGTACAAACTCTTTGATTAATAAATATTTGCTTTTCTTCTAATTTGGTTGGGAAGCGTGTAAGGGTTGTGACCAAAACCCCAGGGAGAGGGTTTTCTCTCCCCATGTTGTAGCCTAACTACTCCGGAATGCTACCAAAGTTATTTGATCTGGACTTTGAACAGAAGGCTGCTGTGTAAAGGAGCTCATGTAATCTTCCAGCACTTTCCCAGGCAGTTTCATATGGAAGAAACCTGAGGAGGTATCCCACCTCAGGGTGTTGAGGCTTTAAAAAGTCTGCATGAGCACTTTAAATTGTGCCCAGAAACAAATAAGCAAGCAATGGAAATGGAACAATATTAGAACTTTATGTGCCTTGTGAAGAGTTAACAATTGGGTTACTGTTTTTTTTTAACCCAAAGTAGCTTCTGGACCCTTTTCAAAAGCAGCCCCTTGCAGGGTGTATTGCAATAACCCAATCAGGATGTTACTAAGACATGAATGACTGTAGCCTGGTTTGCTTTCTCCAGGAAAGGAGTCAGCTGGCACACTGGCTGAAACTGTTGAAAACTGCTCCTGGCTATTTACACCATCTGGGTACCCAGGAAGAGTGCCAAATCCAGGAGCACCACCATGTGATCCTGATTCTTAAGGGGGAATGCAATCCCCACCCAAACCATGTTGTATGCCTAACGAAAGTCCCGATTTCTGTCTTGTCTGGGTTAAGCTTCAGTTTGTTCACCTACAGTCCACCACTGAGTTTTTTAGCTGCTTCATTATTTAACACTATCTAATATCATTTCTGTACAATTATATTTCCCTCTTATATTATTGTTTCCTAATACTTGTAGATTTGGGATGTGCAATCGGTGCAGGTTTTCACTGAGTTTTCTATGACAACACCAAGAGCTTTGAGCTTATCTGCAACACATCAGCATAGAGGAATCATTTCAATCATTCCATCCAAACTCCAAAGTACTTCATCTTATATGTGTCAGCAGGTTAATTTCATTAGCTGTCACACTGCCAATTTCTCAAATGCTGTTAGTTCCCTTTGGAGCTTCTCCATTCTATATAGCCTTGAATATCACAAATAAATTTGTGTCAACATAGGAACTACCTTGTACTGAGTCAGACCGTCGGTCCATCTAGCCCAGTATTGTTGACACTGACTGGCAAGTGGCTCTGCAGGGTTTTAGCCACGAGATTTCCAGCTTTATCTGGAGATGCTGGGGATTGAGCCTGGGACCTTCAACATGTGAAGCATGTTCTCTACCACTGAACTATGGCTTCCTTGTGTGCTATGAAGTCTACAGACTAGGGCTCTGGTCAAATTGAAAACTCTTTTATGCTATAATTATTCCAAAGTTCACTATGCATTCTGTTCAGTCTTTTAGGCTTTTCAGTCACTCCGTTTTTTTAAATCTTGCACTGCTGCTGGTTTTTACTTTGGTTTTATTCTGTTTTAAACTTTTAGGTTTTTACAGTCTTATGTTTCTATAGTGTATGGTTTTAAGTTTTATTTTGTGAACTTGTTAGATATATTCAGCTATTGGATGAGATAGAAATATAATAAATAAAAATAAATATGCACATATTATAATTATTTTCAACACAAGGCATGGGTTGAATTGAGGAAGACCTTGTGGGCCCCACATAACAAAAGTTAGATATGCCACATGACCACAAAAATCAATTGTGTGTGTGCGTGCGCACACACGTATGCATATCTCTCTGCCCCCGGACATATAAATTCTTGCAAATGAGAAAGATGTTGGATCATCTATTGTCTATGGGGCATCAGTGATAGTGCAATGAGAGACCAGAATTTGGATGAATGAATACTAATAAATCACCATTGGAAATTTAGTGGATAAAGTTTGCTTGATTCAGTGGCAAATTGCCTAGTGTTCCCCAAAGCTTATAGCTTAAATCATCTGGCAACATCTGCTCTATAGGCATCTGCTTGAAGAATGCTGCATGTTGTCTTATGCAGTTAATCAACTTGTAAATTTTGGTAAATTGTTATCAAAATGAACTGAAACAAAATTCTCACCCATCCCTATATGAAGGCAATAGCACTGTCCTACTATGACAGGTAGTCAGAGGCATGGTGCTTCTGATCCCGAAGGTAGTATATAGCCATCTTTATAGTCTTATCCATGACTCTTTCTAATTTCCTTTTAAAGCCATCCAAATTGGTAGCCACCACCTCATCTTGTGATTACAAATTCCTTACTTTCTGTTCTGAATCTCGCAACGTTCAGCTTCACTGGATGTTGCGAACAGTGGATGTTCACAGATTCTAGTAGTATGAGCAAGGAAGAAAACATCTCTCTATCCACTTCTTCCACACCATGCATAATAATTGTATACACCTCTATTATGTCCCCTACCTTTTGTTAGAGTGCTGTGGGAGATGGGACAAATGGAACAAAATATAAGATGAAGAGAATCTTTACAAGAGACCTAATAATAACTGAAGAAGCTGTAATTCCACATCTCTCACATGCATATTAACAGTATCATACTACACCATGTGGTATTTACATAATAATACACATACTTTTTATTCCAGGAGAAAATATACACACAAGCATATTTCAGAAGTGTAAATCTCAAATGAGAATGCTGCAGTGTGATATTTTTGAGCCATTATGCAGCTAGAAAGTAGGGAATACAATAAACTATAAAGGTGGCTGGCTGAATTTGCTGATAGAAGTAAGTCATTCTATATGATGAAAAGGGTAAAACTAATTGGTTTACATAATTCCATTAACTGGGGTGGTAAATATTTCAGTGGGCACATCTTCCCATCGGTCATTAAAAGATAGCACATTATGTGCAGTTAAAAAGTAATAATTTGAAGTAGCGTTCATTTCTCAGCCTTGATCAGAATGTCCTACATAACTCAGTATGCAAAGACAGCACCAACAACATTACAAATTGCAAAAACAATGACAGAATAGGGATGTGTGAAATCCCCTGGAGCAATTCCTGCTTGAAATCTTTTATCTCAGGGCTAAATAATACCATATTTATAAACCAACTTAAAGATTAATAAATACCCTCTGAAAGTAGCTTCAGTTCAACATTAAAATACAATTATAAACCATTCATCTGCTCATTGGATTTTAGGTATTCTAACTTGAGGTAATTTACTTCCTACATTTACTATGCTAAGGTCTTAGATGTTTTTGTACATGTTCACTTTGTTCACAGTTGCACTGTATCATTAAATTTGTAGTGTTACTAAACTGGCATGTGCATGCTACCTTAACATAACACTTATGATGTAATGTGAATGAATTTCATTCATGTTCAAATGAAATAAGGGAGCATGAGAACTACACTGTTTAGGGAATAAACAATGGATTTGGCCAGTTGGATTGGATTGCAGGAGATTATGTCACAACCTCCATTTTATGTAGAATTTGATAATAACCCTGAAGACTATATTTAGCAAAAACAGTTGGTAAAGAAAATGGAAAAAGATAAAACAGCGTGCGGAATATGTTGGTGTAGAAACAGCATTGTGATGTAGCAATAAAATGAAAGCATTAAGCATTTGAATAATATACTGATTTCAGTGCCATCAGTTACTCCTCAGATTCCCTATTCTCTCTCTCTCTCTCTCTCTCACACTCACTCACACAGACATGCACACAATACATTTCTTCAATATTCTATGATCATTGCAATTATAAGTTTGAATGAGTGATGTGCAAACTTACCCAAATGAGTTCATAATTCCCTTGGAAAGTAACAAATTCATCTGTGTAATATTAAATGAGAATTCTCCTTTAATTGGAGATCTCATTCTGTGTAAATGAGTTTTTGTCCATATGCAATATTGGACATCATCTTGGGAGCTGTCGTTTGGAATTGCATAAAACGTCATGATGTCATGCAGCACCACATTATGTACACATTCCTGATTGGTTGTTTCCAGATGGCCATTCTGTGTAATTTTTACTCACTGTCACCAACTGGTATATGGAGGAGAGATATATGGATTGGTATATGGAGGTGTATATAGCCTATGTAGCTGTTTCTTCTAACATTATTGGTTTGTGGAAAGAGTTCAACTGTCAACCTTTCCCTAAAGGGTTAAAGTAACATCACATTTCCTCCTGAAAGAAAGGGTTTCAGCCCATCAGCTCAGTGCATGCACAGAAATGCTGTAGGTTAGATGCAGATTGTGCATGCTCCAAAGCAACTGCAGAATTAATAACAAATTCATAAGACAGTGATCCAAGCTCGCTAGAAAGGTGAGCATTACAAACACATGTGTTTCGACCAATGAACTGACTAAATACAAAATTTGGTGGCATCACTAGTTTGAATATGATTTCTCTAGTACTCCAGTATTCAAAGTCGTTAACCTATCTTTACTCTATAAAAAGAAAGAAAAACCCACATGCGAAGAGAAAACCCCCCCACTAAAACTGGTCAGGGGTGGGGGTGGTGTAGAGAGAGAGGAAAATGAAGCCACCAATGTTGCTGCTCCACCAAGCGTATGTGCTCAGACAGATACACACTTCAAAACACTTTTTAAAAGTCCCCCATTTCTAAAATGGTTCCCATTTTCGCAAGCCATTAATAAGGTAGCAAAATGGGGGGGGGGGTCATTTTGCAAAAGCCCTGATACATGCACTCACATTCCAAAGATTAAATCCACCTCCAAAAGTGACAATTCTTTTTCAATTCTACTTGGGTTGTTTTGCTTCTAGATCTCCGATAACACCAACATCTCCTTGTCATCTTGTGCCCTAGAAGGTCACAAAACAAAAGAGCACAATGAGGCATATCTATGGGCCACTTTGGATGTTAATTCTTCTTATTCTCCTCTTGAAGTCCTGTGTGTCACAACTCCACTGGGCCAGACTTTACAAAGAGTGTAATCCTACACGTTTACTCAGGAGCCTGAGCATTTTGGATTGCAGCCAAAGACAGGTTGATTTGGAATTCTTCCCCTTCTCTTACGTCTTTCAGACACGAGTAGGGTAAAATAATGCCGGAGAACTACTTTAGACAAAGGCATCCTAATCATGTTAAACACATTATGGAGTGATCCATCTTTAAATTTATGGGAATTATATTTTATGTAATATGCTTACTATTAGAGTGTAAAAATCAAAGCATGTGTACTTCTCAGCTTGCATAAAAAGTCATGCACGTTTTGGCAATTCAGCATTTGACATATTTAAGTCAAACACTGGTTAACGTGCAACAATGTCTATTTTCTCTCTGTTGTAAATGACTCAGTAGATCTCTTCTAATATCAGGTGATTCAAGCAATGATTAAAACTATATTTAAAATTGCCAGGAGGTGTGGGAGAATGTGATCTATTAAAAGAAACAGCCACATAAAGAAATGTTTTGCTTTTCTCCCATCGGACAAAATAGCAGCCAGTAATTGAAATAGCACATTCTTTCTGGAGAGGATGGCAATTAATTTCCTTCATAATATTCTTGTCAGTTTAGAGAACTCACACAAAATTTTGCTGCTGTAAAAACATCACAGATCTGGCCTGAGGGAGTAGGGGGTTTTGACCAATGAAAAGATAAGAAAGTTGATGTTTGTGTAATTTCGAGCTTTACAAGGCAAAGACAAAGAAGAAAATAAAAGAATCTAAGTGATGTCTCTGTCAAATTATATCGAGAGTTATTGGAAATATTAATTTATCCAGTATAAAATACTCCATAGACCTACTTAAAATTCTGGAGGGTTTCCTTTATCCTTTAAGTATCTCATATAAGAACTAATTATGCTTTTCTTAGTCACTGATAGACTACTTGCTACAGTTGATAAAGCTTTACCCAGCAGTCAGATCTACAAAACTGAGTTCATATTAATGCTAAAATTTCCAGAGGGGTAGCTTTGTTAGTCTGTTCCAGCAAAAACTGCAGAGGTCTTCACAACTCTTAGTTATTAATGCTAAAGAGAATTTCCCATGCTTATTCTCTTTGTAAGCACAGGAACTCAAAACAAAAACAGTTCTCCACCCCTATATCTGATGCTTACTGCCAATATTTATTTGTTTGCAGACTGCTCATTTCCAGTGATTTAAATTTGAGCACCAGTGCGGGAGTGTACAGTTTGTTTGTCTTGTCCTGTTACAACCTGTTGCTTGTCAGCTGCCTTGCTTGTCAGCTACACCCCTGTCTGGGATTGCCTGGCTTCAGTTGCCTATGCTCTGGTAACCGCCAAGTTAGATTACTGCAATGTGCTCTACGTGGTGCTGCCTTTGAAGATGGTTCAGAAGCTGCAGCTTCTGCAAAATGTGGTGACCAGACTGATAACAGGGACAAGACAGTCTAACCATATAACACTGATTCTGGTTTGCTTGCACGGGCTGCCTGTGTGTTTCCAAGCCCAACTCAGGGTGCTGGTTTTGACCTATAAAGCCTTATGTAGCTCAGGACCAAAGTACCTGATGGAACGCCTCTCCTGGCATGAACTGACCCTTACACTATGCTTTGTATCCAAGGTCCTCCTCCGGCTGCCTTCTCCAAGGGAGGCTCAGAGGGTGACAACAAGGAAGAGGGCCTTCTCAGTGGTGGCCCCCCATTTATGGAATGATCTCCCTGACAAGGCCCGCCTGGCACCAACATTATCAACTTTTTGGTACCAAGTTAGAATTGCCCTCTTCTCTCAGGTAATTGGCAGTATGTAATGAGTCTTTTTGATCAGGTCCTGGATTGTCTCTGGCTGATTGTTTTACATTGTTTTAGATACATGTTGTTCTGTATGCTATCGGTTTTATGTCCTTACGTGAATGGTTTTTATACTTCATATAATGTAGTTTAATGGTTTTTAATTTTTGTGAACTGCCCAGAGAGCTTTGGCTATGGGGTGGTATAGAAATATAATAAATGAAATGAAATAAAGCATTAATAAAAATTATAAAACTAGAGTAAAACAAATAAGCAAACAATAAACATATGATTACCATATACAATTGAATAGCAGACACATCAATAAACACACAGACACGTGTTAAAACTTTAAAAATCAGAAAATCCTATACATGTCTAAAGTCCTTTTGAGTTCAATTGGGCTTTATCCCAGGTAAGTGGGTATAGAACTGCAGCCTACGAATGCACTCCTACACATGTCTACTCAGAAGTAACTCCAATATGTTCAGTTGGAATTACTCCCGGGTAAGTGGGTATAGCATTCCATCCTAAGTAATAGATTATAATACAGAAAGTAATTATTGTATAGTATCACAATTATTGAGTAGTACCCCTGCTTGCACAACAGAACCAGTGGAGGCAGAATGGCCCTGTTGGATACTGCCCATTGTTCAGGCTGTGACATTTAATTTATTAATGAGAAATTAAGAATTGAAAGCTTTTGATTGGTTAAAAAGGTTCCTTGATTGATCAGGCAGCACGCACACACACACACGCTTAGAAAAACTGCAGATGGCAAGAACCACATAAGGACAGATGCGTGCACTGCCTCTTCTTATGTGTCTTCTTAGTTCCCTGCCCACATGCTCCTGAAAAGACCCCCCCCCACCCGCAAAAATAAAGCCTAAGGCAAAGCAGGCTGCCAACTAATTGTATTCTTGGTGTGTGCATTTTTAAAGTTCTGCCAGTGCCTTCTCAGTCCACCTTAACTGACTCCCTCTTACCCTCTTCCTTGAGGCCAGAAAGTGATCATGTCGGCCTGCCCACCTTTGTCCCTAACTCCACCTTCTGTTAACTAGATAAAGCCTGATCCTATGTAAGTTTAATCAGAAGCATGTCACATTGAGCTTAATGGGATTTACAAATAAACGTGCTTAGGACTGTAGCTTTATTGGAATAAAAAATATTGTGCAAAAAAAAAGGGAAAAAAGCAACCCACCTCCTTTCATGACTGTAGACTTTCTGCTGTAGAACTGGGACTTGTTGTCAAGGGCTCCTTGGAGGGCTCTCTCAGTCTAATCCAGTAGCCAAGTCCAGACGCAGACAAAGGGATTCTTTTCAAAGCTTTATTCTTCTTTTACAACTTACAAATCTACAGGTAGCAACTAGATCTGAGCAGCAGCATCCCTATGCCCTAAGTTGGAACAGTTGGTCCCTGTTTGAAAAGCAGTTACTGGCAGACCCCTGAATATAAGGACTAGGGAGAATCCCTCCCCTTTTCCCTTGGATCCTCTGGGCGCAACCGTTCTTTGAACGCCAACCGGGCGCTACGCCTCCTTTCCGCGCTCTCCATTTGGCGCCGCTCTCTGCGTCTGCGCCGTGCATCCAACCAGTCTGCTATCGGTGCTGGGTCACTCCCTGGACTGCTTTCTAATCTAGGAATGTGGGTGGGAGGAATCTCTGTCAGCTGCAGGCCCTGGGGAAAAGGGGCGCGCTCCTCTCCCAGGAGCGACTGCTCTTCCTCCGAATCAGAACTACTCTGGGATTCTATGGGCTCAGTGTCCACCCTGACACTTGTTTTACTCTTTAACAGTACTGGCAAAACCATGTTTCTAACTTAGGCTTCATACTCTGAAACTAGAAAGATCAACAGCATAGTAATGGGAAGAAATTTCTCGAATTGTGTATCAAGGAATCAGTATGTCTCAGTAAGGTTCCTGAGGGTTCAACAATATCTTACTGAATATTTGTCCTAGTCGCAAGAATCATCTTCAGAGAAGCATTTTATATTCACTGAGTCACTCTAGAGGAAAAATCCAGCTTTCAATCACTGTACAAAACCAGCTATGAATCTTAACCAACCCTTTAAATTGAAAATAGTTGCGGGGCAGGGGGGGAAGAGACGCTATGAAGTGTGGGTTACAGCCCCACGCAGCTGCCAATACCTATTTCAGATGACAAGGAACAGTGGGGAAACTGGCCCAGATTCCACCAAGTAACTAATCTAAAGGGGCAGGGAATTATTATCAAACGTGTCTTCAAACAATTCATAATTATGAAATTCACTACCACGAGATGTGGTGATGATCACTAGTTTAGGCAGCTTTTTTTTAAAAAGATCAACATTCATGGAAGGCTGGCCTACCGAAAGCGGTTAACCATGATTGCTAACTTAAGTGGGACCGCCATGCTAAATGGCAATTTATCACAGAACAGCAGATGTTGTGAACAAGGAATATAAGAAAGCTGTTGTCCGTATGCACTTTATGCCAACTTCCCTGAGGACAAGTGGACCCTTGGTATAACCCAGCAGCTATCTATTATGTTCTTAATGTGTTCTAGTATGTAGGTGTGCCTCTTGGATGTACGTGCCTCAGATTTGATGTGGCATATTGCTGTGTGCATGATGGTTTGCACCACTCATAAAAACTCATGTTCAAAAGGAATGCTTCTGCTAACATGTAGGGATGGGGAAATCTAGCAGTTCTGCTTTCTCCCACATTTGGATTTTTAAAATCTCAAGGTCTTTGTCTCCTGAATATGAACTGTAGTAAATTCTCATCAAAAATGAAATTCTCATCCATCTGCACCAGCCAAATTCAATAGGTACAGCTATTCCCAGCATGGAGAGGACCTTCATGCACGATGCACCTGCCTCTCATATAGCTAGATGAGGGACCTGTCATTAAAAAGAGGAGGCAACCCTAATTCAGCACTAACATGGTTGACTACACAGGGATTCAAACCCAGACTTTAAAGATCAAAGCACTCAATGTCTTGGGCCTGGATGGACAAATCTGTCAGTTTTGGCTTCTCCCACATTCGATTTTTAAAATCTCAAGTTCTTTTTGTCCCAGATATGGAGGCTTTTGCAAATTCTGGTAGTCATCATCAAAACGGAACTAGTATTCTTACCCATCCCTACAAATATGACACTTGATGCACCACTGATATGCCACAAAGGTGCATCACCACACACATATATAATTATAAACACAGTGGCTCCAGCGTGTTAAGTACATATCTGAAGCTACTTTAGCTCACTTGCCAAAGGAGAACGGACATTTGCAGTAATACACAGAAAAATGGTTCCTCTTTCAATACTTCCCCATGAATAAAAATTGGGTGATATTTCAGGAGAGATGATATGATCAGACACATATCCAAGCCCAGGCAAACACCATTAATATTTAAGGGGTTTCAGACCTGGGTATAAACTACGTCAAAGAACTATACATAAAACCTATTGTAAAATATAATACCAACTGGAGTGTTATTTATGAGTGAAATAGAATTGATTCAGTCTACCATCCTGGAAATATGCATCAAGTGATTTCAGAAACTCAGATAGAAATTTGAAGGGTCTGTCTGTACACAGGATATAGTCTGATTTTGCACGTTTGATAAAGTTTGTGTCTCTTACAAGTACAGTATCAGACACTTTAAAATGCATTACAATTTGTGTGTTTCAGTTCGTATTTGCTTACAGGACTGTGAAATGGATGGGTATGTTTGTACTCTTGTAAATGTGTTAGTATGTCTTATTTTCTAAGAAGGTAAGAGTTTGGCATATTAAAATTTCAGCTGGTAAAGTTTAAAAGACAATCCATTTTGTTTTGAAAAAAGACAACCCATATACAATCGACTCTCGATGGCCTTGTAGGCCCCTTCCAACCCTACTATTCTATGACTACTATTCTATGATTCTCAGTGCAATCTTATCCTCAGTCTAGTCAGCGTAGCGGAAATGCGGAAGACAATTGTTATATTGAGGAGTTTAGTGGTATACAACAGTTGCCTTTCTGTGCCTAGACTTCTGGTTCAGCCTGTTGCTTTAAGTAAGTAGCCAGCTCTGCTTCTTGCTTTCTTCTCATTTCTCGAAGGCTATTATTTACCTTTAGATAGTTGTTGGCTAGACTTCAGGGTCTACCAGTTAGTACAGATAGGAGTGTCTGGGATGGTCATACTGCTATCTATGCTGGCTGCCTGACACTTGTGGAGTGAAAGGATTAGCTCTAGCAAGAGTGTGTCAACATTCTCAAGGTGATTGGAGCAGTCTCTTCCCCTGCGTCCAGCTTGTTTGGCTGCAGGGAGGCTTTTGTGGGTGTGGGAGGAGAGGGCGGAGATGGGCAATCACCATTGGCATTTGAAGGTGGCACCACCAGGGAGGGAGAGGCTTACCAGTTGACTTAGGCTGTGTGGCCCCTCCTTCTCACCCTCTTCGAAACACAGCTCCTCCCCTCCCACCCTGTATGCAGTGTGGTCTATGCTGGTCATCGTTTTGGGGGCCAACTAGGAATTTTTGGCTCAGTCAGATTGGACTTGGCTATAGGTCTTTTTGCCTACTTCACACTGTAAGTAGGGTTAGGCATTGACTTCAGGTTGTTTTTAATCTAATTTAAATGCTTAGGTGATTTGGTCACATTTTCTAAATAGTCAAGTTTGTCCGGGCACCTTGGGTGGGAAATGGGGTTGGTGGGCATTCGAAGGCACTGTTTCTGGTGACTGGGGATACCTGAGGCTTCCAGCTCAGGGTTTTGCCACCGCTGTTGGAAGATAAGGATTACTTTGAGGCCAACTCTCCTCACCCACTTGGAGTTTTGCAGCTTGAGGGGTGGTGACAGGGGAAGACCTCCCATCCCAAGAATTGGGCAGGCCTGTAGGGTGGAGATCAAGGACGCCACACTACAGGCATTGAATGTCTCACCCAGTATAATGTCAGGTAGTCACTGGCTTTGAGAAGTTGCCCGCTTAGGTTTCCCTTCTCAGATCTGATCAATTTTAATAAATGTGGCCATATTTTATCCAAACTACTTGTGTCTTCTCTCTTTATCCCCACCGCCCTTTCACCTGCAATGGCCAGAACATAGGTGGGATTAATATGACCATAATAGTATGTATGAGACTCTGGGACACTTCCAATTTAGAACCTTGATGCAGGCGGAAGGTAATAATGGTACCAAGCCATTATTAGAGTTCGTTCATCACTGATTCTAAGGGGGTTCCCAGTGACTGTTGGGATGTAAGCCTTATAATCTTGCTTTGTAGTTTCTTGCTGCAATTATTACCTTGTGGTATCTTGCTTTGTTGTTGTGTTGGTTTGTTCCTGCTTAATAAAATCTTAGCCTTCACCCATTAGTGTGTTCACTGTTCACTGTCTGTTTCTGAATCCTAAAAAGAACTGTTGCCTCTTGGCAATACAACTGGCAACACACTGGGAAATAAGCCCCATGAAGTTCAATGGGACTTCACTTTTCCCAGGTTCATGTGTATAAGAGTACAGACGAAAACCCATATCTAAAAATACACGAATATGAGGCTGCCTTATACTGAGTCAACAACGCTAGTCCAGGTGTGGGCAACTTGTGGCCATGCATATATTTTGGCCTAGAACTCCTATCATCCCTCACAATTGCCTGTGCTGGCCAGGGCTAATGTGAGTTGTAGGCCAAAATATCTGGAGGGCCACAAGTTACCTTCTTCTGCTACTCCATCTAGCCCAAGACTGTCTACTCTGAATCAAATGAACTCTCCAACATCATTTAACTGGAGATGCTAGAAACTAAACTTGGGGCTTACAGTTTGGAAAGCATGTGTTCTTCCACTGACTTATGGCCCCGCTCACCACAGTCCACTAAAACCCAATGCAAAAACTGAGACGTTTCCAAAAGCTTCCAGGCTTGGGTTTGGAATCTCTCAGGGGAGGAAGTCCCATGGCTCTGTGGGAATAACACAGGCTACCTTGCTACGTGTCCTTGCTGTCCAAACCTGATTCATTGCTGGCCCTGGCTAGAGCAGGCTCTTGGTTGAGCTAATGCAACAGATGGACGGAAGGGGCCAGTTTCTTGGGTATGTTGGGTATGAAGCACCTGGCTTCAGAGATTTATAGGTAAAGTAAGCCTTTTGAGATATACCCAGAAGATAACAGGAATGTAGCGGCTCCCAGTTGATCACTGCCATCAGGAGAGGGTACGCTGTATTTAGCCTCAGCAGGCACATCTGCAAAGCCATGAAGGTGTTTCCCCACAGTAGAATGTTTTTCAATGTTATGAAATCACAGACAAGACCTAGCTTTTCTCAAGTCTACAAAAACAGGGACCATTCTTGCAGATGGCCCGAGCAAACCCCCTTGAGAAAAGCCTCCACCTTGATACATCCCAGGGACAGATGCCTGCTCCAGCAGCTTGGCTGGAACCAACAGCCATTTGGTTTCCCCACCCTCCTAGAACTGTCTCTTTTAGCAGCCATCCATCAGGCTTCATCTGAGGAAGAGATGAGATAAGGCATCCTCCATTGGCTCTGCTGAGGCTGACTGCCATGTGGCTCTTCCCTCCCAAAATTCTCTCCTTCAGTGGCCATTCCATTCAGTCATTATAACTATTTAATAATAATAATAATAATAATAATAATAATAATAGGTGCCTGAATTTGCTTATTTTCCTATTCCCTCTCCATCTTTTTTTTCTTTTGTTTTATGTCTATTCAATTATATGCCAATATTTTATGATGGTAAACTGCTTTGATTATACTGCTAGAAAGGTACTATATAACTGCAGATAACTAGCTAAACAACTAATAAGTAATAATCACTTGTAAATCATATACTCACAGATTCTACCAGTAGGACTGAAAATATTAGCACTAGAATACATATAGCTTTTAAAACACACACACACACACACACACACACACAAACACACACACGGTCAGCTGTTATCAACTGTTGTGTTTAACAGAGATTTTCCTTCTTTAAAACTATATGAAATCAGGCTCAAAACCAGTGAGGCAGCCATTATTGTTTCTCTGTTGATTGGTTCAAAACTAATTCTACAGTGAAACTCGAACTGTAATTTTCCAATTTAAAAGACCCAACTTTTTTGGGTCCACTTTGGTCTCTGCATTTCAAGATGCTGCTAAAAATTCTCAGCCCACACTGAGTTCCAATCTGGCAGGGCACTAAAGTCAGCACACTTTGAGGCAGTTGTAAAAATGTGGCTGGTGTGCACAGCTGAACTCAGTGTGGGTTGGTTTTTAGCATGCAGCAGCAACTGCTACTAACTAAATGGGCAACAATTGCAGTGGTGTGCTAAAAGCTAATCATCTCAGCTTACCTCTCCCTGCTACTGTTCTGTGCTTGAAGAGCTCAGGGCTGGAGAAATGGGAAGATATCCTTCTCCTTTCCTCCCATCCCTTCAGGCAGTCTGTTACTGGATCCACCACTGCCACCTGAGGAGTCACACTCTGTTTGGGGTGAAGTTGGGCTAGCAGCAATACTCCTATCTGGGCTAAGTACTGAAGAGGATATTGGCTTGATTTATGGGAACCTGATTAACGTGGGTCCCAATCAAACTAGATTCATGGGTGCTGAAGTGAGACAAATCACAAATGGATCAGTTTAACAGTTTATTAAGTACACAAAGACAATATATAGAGGCAGAAAGAAGCTACAAAGAACGATCACGGTCCTCCAGCTGACAAAGCTGGCACCTTTATCACAAGCTGGTTGTCTATTTCATAGGGGTGTATGAACTCCACTCACCGTTCCGGTTCGGGGCATCTGCGGTGGGGAGGTGGCGATCCATCCCTCTCCCCGGAATCCTCCCTGGCCAGCTCTGCTCCGTGGCGAGTCTGCAGAGCCACCGGCCAGGCCCATCCACAGCCGGACCTCCGTCTGCTGCTGGCCTGCGGCCGCGAATGGCATCCAGCGTAGCGGACGCCATTTGCATCCCTGCTTTAGCTGTGATAGGCTACTTAAATATTTACGTAGCCTATCATGAACAAATAGTGACGCAAATGGCGTAGCGGATGCCATTTGCGTCCCTTCTCTTTGCTGTGATAGGCTACGTAAATATTTACGTAGCCTATCACGGCTAAAGCAGGGACGCAAATGGCGTCCGCTACGCCAGACACCATTTGCGGCCACAGACCGGGGCAGCAGATGGCAGCAGATGGACCAGACTGGACCGGCTGGTGGCAGGTAGGGTCCATCCGGGGAGAATTTTGCGGAGTGGCGGACTGGAGTGGTCCATTCCACCACGGACTCTGGGGGGCCGGATTCTAAAGACTCCACATTGGAGTCTGTGGTGGAATTCTCCACCATCCCTACTATTTTGGTCCCCAAAATATACGAGACTCTCTCCAAGACTAACAGAAGTTCTCCAGGCTGGCACCGCTGTTTCCCCTTGGAGCGAGACTGTGGTAAGTGAACTGCATGCTGGGAGTTGTAGTACAGGCATGGAAAGAAGTGGGGAGGAAGAGGAAGTGGAAGGGAGGAGTCAGGAGGATTGGATTGGAGAGTGAGACTGTTTGCTTGAGTTTCAGTTTTAAGGAAGGCCTAGTGAAGGCCTAGAATAAAGAAGCATTTAAGTAGCTGTCCCTGGTATCCTGGGATTCTTGCAATGCAACAACTTGGCAAAGAAGGCGGGAAGGCTCTTCGACCTTTGACTCCACCACCACCTTTCCTCCAAAGCCCGGTGACCAGTGATTCCACTTACTTCTTGGACTAGAATGTCTGAGACCTACATGCTGGCGATTCAGGATAAGGCACTTCCAGTGCAAGGAAGCGTGCATTACTCGTCCATTGCCTGGGAGCAGAAGCTCAGAGGATCTTCTATAATTTACCTGTTGTAGATGATAAATATCAGACAGTTTGGCTGCTTTAAGAAACTTTTTTGCGCCTAAAGTTAACGTTGTGGCGGAACGCTATAAATTTCGCCAGCGGGGACAGAAACAAGGAGAAACTACAGATCAGTATATTGCTGCTTTGAGGGAAATGGTTGTTACTTGTAATTTTGGAGATATGGCAGAGGAAATGATTTGGGATCAGTTGGTAGAGAAAACAGTGATGCCCCACATCAGGGAACACCTCTTGCTAGAATCTTACCTTGCAGAAAGCCATGACAATTGCCAGCCAGATAGAAACTGCACTGGCAGAGGCAAAGCCAAGGCAAGATAGAACCAGTACAGGTTGTGGAGCCTTTCAGAAAAATCCTGAGGTCTATGGACAAGTTTAAAGATGGTACAAATAAGTGCCCAGAGCCCTCAAAATGTGCACAGAGAGTATGCTATCATTGTGGATCAACACAACATACAGCACATTATGCTAACTGCCCTGCAACTGCAAGGGAGTCTCAGTGCAGACAGTGCCAAAGGAAAGGACATTTTGCTAGGGTTAGGGATGTACGAATTGTGTACCTTCTGTGCCGCTTGACTTCCGCAGTTTGCGGCCAGTGCTCCATTCGCAAGCCCTAGGGGTGGACGAAAGTCACTTACCTTTTCTCGCAGCTTGTTCGCGGTGGGGGGGAGCGCTTCGCTGCTCTCCCCGCGAAGTTCAGGCCGGGGGGGGGAGGCTTCCCGCCTCGCCCGGCCGAAATTCAGGCCGGGGAGGAGGCACCTCGCCTCGCCCGGCCGCGAACGCGAAAGTAAAAAACAAAAAAAAAAACGCCCCCTGATAGGCTACGTGACGATTCACGTAGCCTATCACGGCTAGATCTGCAAAGTCAGCCATGATAGGCTACGTGAATCATCACGTAGCCTATCACGGGTGACTTAAAAAAAAAAAGCGCGTACGCGAATGGCGGCCCCCATAGGGAGCCGCCATTCGCGTTCCTTATTTAGTCGCTGTAGTCTACATAAAAGTTTACGTAGACTACGGCAAAAATACGGGCAACGCAAATAGCATTGCCCTTATTTTCGCCGTAGTCTACGTAAACATTTACGTAGACTACAGCGACCAAATAAGGAACGGGAATGGCGGCTCCCTATGGGGGCCGCCATTATCCGTACACACTTTTTTTTTTTTTTTTTTAAAGTCACCCGTGATAGGCTACGTGATGATTCACATAGCCTATCATGGCTGACTTTGCAAATCTAGCCATGATAGGCTACGTGAATCGTCACGTAGCCTATCAGGGGACTTTTTTTTTTTTCCTTTTATTGCAATGGCGGTGGCGGCAGCCGGTCGAAAGACCGGCTGCCGCTCCCGCCCCGCTCGAACACCCGACGAACCGCCAGCCGGACCCGCCGCCGGGAGGGACATTCAGGGAAGGTAAGTCCCGTCCCGGGGCGGGGGGCGGGAGGGGGGGCGGAGGATTTCTCCCCGAAACTTGTTCAGGGGGCCGAACACGTTGGCGCTCGGCCCCCCGAAGTTTTGGGGAGAAATTCTCCGCCATCCCTAGCAAGCCCCCGGAATTCTCCTTTTTTCCGCTCCGAAAATTACGAAGATAAATCCATACCGACAGCCGTAATTCTGCATAACTTCCATAAGAAAAGCTATTTTTCATAGATATTTACATATTTTTTCCCCTGCCCTGAGACGTGCAGTAATTACTTTCAGCCAAAACACTTCCTCCTCCTCGGGGCTCCCCAAAACAAGGCTGCCCTAGGTGTGCCTGAGCGATGCACTCTATGTTTAAAGCAACGCTGTTTGAAAGAAAGAAAGAAAGAAAGAAAGAAAGAAAGAAAGCAACGCTGGTTTAAAGAAAGAAAGCCTTTTAAAATGACCATGCCGGTCTGGAGCCCTGCATGAGTATTATTCCCCCTGCTAGGCTTTCTATTTCCACATCCAGCCTTATTGGTGACATGGTGAGGCTAAAGTGGAGAGGAGAACCAACTCTGTACATGTCTACTCAGAAGTAAGTCTTACAGAGTTCAATGCAACATACTCCTACACATGTCAGCACCCCACTTGCCCCCAGCTCAGCTTTGTATTTCCACATCCAGCTCATTAGCAAACCTGTTAGTTATATCACTGGGTGACTTTGGGCTGGACTCTAACCACTAGATCATACTTCTGTTATGAAACTCATGAAGAAAAAGAGACAGTATAATGGAAAGTTCTTTCTGAAGCAGTCACACTTCACTTGTACAAATGCAGCATGAAGGGAAAGATCAGAAACCTTCTCTTTGTTTGAATAAAAAGCACACTCTGCACATGCTCAGGGACTGGACAAAATGAGGAATAAACATACCAGGGAATATGAAGAACTATATTCTTCCATTATGTGTGTGTGTGTGTGTGTGGGGAACCTCCCTCCATCCAGCTGTTCCCTGGAAACCCCCCCCCCCCATTCACCCAAGGGTCTTCTGAGATAACTAACAGGAGGTTTGATAATGAGCTGGATGTGGAAATACAAAGCTGAGCTGGGGGCAAGTGGGGTGCTGACATGTGTAGGAGTAAGTTGCATTGAACTCAGTAAGACTTACTTCTGAGTAGACATGCACAGAGTTGGTTCTCCTCTCCATTTTAGCCTCACAACGTCACCAACAAGGCTGGATGTGGAAATAGAAAACCTAGCAGGGGGAATAATACTCATGCAGGGCTCCAGACCGGCATGGTCATTTCAAAAGGTTTTTTCTTTCTTTAAACCAGCGTTGCTTAAACAAAGAGTGCATTGCTCAGGCACACCTAGGGCAGCGTTGTTTTGGGGAGCCCCGAGGAGGAGGAAGTGTTTTGGCTGAAAGTAAACGGAGACCGAGGATTTCAATTGAAAAAGAACACCCACACTAAGGCGGTGAGCACAATTCATGTTTAAAAAAAAACTTACGTATTTATTATCGGAATATACTATCTTGCATTTTTATTTATGAAAATTTCGCGACTCTTTGCGGATGACAAAAAAAAAAAGCCACATGACAGCTGGCTCTGCAGGACCTCATGGTGCCGTTCCGCAGAGGATTCCGTGGCACGGACTGAAGGGAATTCGATCCCATTTCAGTCCGTGGCGGAATTCTCTGACATCCATAGCTAGGGTATGCCGGAGTGCCCAGTCTCAGCAATCTATACGTGAAGCTGCTGTGCCAGAAATTGCTGTTTTAAGTCTGGAAGAACTTGCTGAAGCTACTACCGTGGACAGAATGACATGCGTTGTTACAGTGTGTGTGCCTACGGTGAGGAAGTCCCAGGACATTGAGCTGATGTTAGATACAGTCTCTGCAGTCTCCATACTGCCCAAGTCAGATTATATACAATATTTCAGTAGCTCACCACTTACAGCACCTAAATTGCATCTCATAAGTTACTCAAGGAATCCAATTTCAGTTCTTGGTTGTCTATCAGCAAAAGTAGCATTTGAGACAAATTGTGTGGCAGCTGAGTTCTGCGTGGTACCAGAGGGAACTCCCATCCTGGGCAGAGATCGTTTACTTGCACTGCGCTTGCAAGTACTTAATGGGACTATCACGTCTATACCATACAACAATGCTGCAGGTCATACTTCGCTTGCAACCATAATAGCTCACAACACAGAAGGAGAATTAAGCTGTGCAAAGGGCTTCGTTCACAAAGTTAAAATTAGACACAATGTGAGGCCAGTACAACAGAAACTACGCCGGTTACCATTTGCTGTGAGAGATGCTGTATCACAGGAACTTAAAAAATTAGTGCAGAATGACATCATTGAGGCCACTGATTCTTCTGAGTGGGTTTCCCCAACTGTTGTGATTACAAAGAAGACAGGAAATATCCGTCTTTGTGTGGACTTGAGGGAGCCACCCTCAATTTTCATTTTTATTTCAAAAATGATCCCCTTCATGGATCACTGCCTTGTTGTGGCGAAGGGGCTTGCGTAACTCAGTGAAGCCATAAGCTATGCCGTGCAGGGCCACCCAAGACGGACAGGTCATGGCAGAGGGTTCTGACAAAATGTGGTCCACTGGAGAAGGAAATGGCAACCCACTCCAGTATTCTTGCCAAGAAAACCCCATGGAACGTATCACAAGGCTAAAAGATATGACGCCGGAAGATGAGCCCCTCAGGTCGGAAGGTGTCCAATATGCTACTGGGGAAGAGCAGAGGGTATTTCCAAGTAGCGCCAGAAAGAGTGAAGCGGCTGGGCCAAAGCCGAAAGGACACTCAGCTGTGGATGTGTCTGGCGGTGAAAAGAAAATCCGATGCTGTAAAGAACAATATTGTTTAGGAACCTGGAATGTCAGATCAATGAATCAAGGTAAGCTGGAGGTGGTCAAACATGAGATGGCAAGATTGAACATCGACATCTTGGGAATCAGTGAACTAAAATGGACAGGCATGGGCGAATTTAATTCAGGTGACCATCATATCTACTATTGTGGGCAAGAATCCCTTAGAAGAAATGGAGTAGCACTCATAGTCAACAAAAGGGTGGAAAAAGCAGTACTGGGGTACAATCTGAAAAATGATAGAATGATCTCAGTACGAATCCAAGGCAAACCATTCAAGATCACAGTAATTCAAGTCTATGCCCCAACCACTGAGGCCGAAGAAGCTGAGGTTGATCGGTTCTATGAAGACCTACAACACCTTCTAGAACTAACACCAAAAAAAGATGTCCTCTTCATCATAGGGGATTGGAATGCTAAAGTAGGAAGTCAAGAAATCACCGGGATAACAGGCAGGCATGGCCTTGGTGTACAAAATGAAGCAGGACAAAAGCTAATAGAGTTTTGCCAAGAGAACATGCTGATCATAGCAAACACTCTTTTCCAACAGCACAAGAGGCGACTCTACACATGGACGTCACCAGATGGTCAATATCGAAATCAGATTGATTATGTCCTTTGCAGCCAAAGATGGAGAAGCTCCATACAGTCAGTAAAAACAAGACCTGGAGCTGACTGTGGCTCAGATCATGAGCTGCTTCTTGCAAAATTTCGGCTTAAATTGAAGAACGTCGGGAAAACCACTAAATTGTTCAGGTATGACCTCAGTCATATCCCTTCTGAATATACAGTGGAGGTGAGGAATAGATTTCAGGGATTAGACCTGATAGACAGAGTGCCTGAGGAACTATGGACGGAGGTCCGTAACATTGTTCAGGAGGCAGCAACGAAATCCGTCCCAAAGAAAAAGAAATGCAAGAAAGCCAAGTGGCTGTCTGATGAGGCTTTACAAGTAGCTCACAAAAGAAGGGAAGCGAAAAGCAAGGGAGAAAGGGGAAGATATACCCAACTGAATGCAGAGTTCCAGAGAATAGCAAGGAGAGACAAGAAGGCCTTCTTAAATGAACAATGCAAAGAAATCGAGGAAAACAACAGAATGGGAAAGACTAGAGATCTCTTCAAGAAAATTGGAGATCTCAAGGGAACGTTTTGTGCAAAGACGGGCATGATAAAGGACAAAGAAGGCAGGGACCTAACAGAAGCAGATGAGATTAAGAAGAGGTGGCAAGAATACACAGAAGAACTATACAGGAAAGATCTGAATGTCCCTGATAGCCATGATAGTGCGGTCACTGAACTTGAGCCTGACATCCTAGAGAGTGAAGTCAAGTGGGCCTTAGGAAGCATTAGTAACAACAAAGCTAGCGGAGATGACAGTCTTCCAGCTGAGCTATTTAAAATCCTAAAAGATGATGCTGTTAAAGTGCTGCATTCAATATGCCAACAAATCTGGAACACTCAACAGTGGCCACAAGACTGGAAAAGGTCAGTTTACATTCCAATTCCAAAGAAGGGCAACGCCAAAGAGTGTTCAAACTACCGCACAATTGCGCTCATTTCACATGCCAGCAAGGTGATGCTCAAAATCCTACAAGCTAGGCTTCAGCAGTATGCGAACCGAGAACTACCGGAAGTACAAGCTGGGTTTCGAAGAGGCAGAGGAACTAGAGATCAAATCGCCAACATTCGCTGCATCATGGAGAAAGCAAGAGAATTCCAGAAAAACGTCTATTTCTGCTTCATTGACTACGCTAAAGCCTTTGATTGTGTGGATCACAACAAACTGTGGCAAATTCTGAAAGTGATGGGAATACCAGACCACCTTACCCGTCTCCTGAGAAACCTGTACGAGGGTCAAGAAGCAACAGTAAGAACCAGACATGGAACAACCGATTGGTTCAAAATTGGGAAAGGAGTACGACAAGGCTGCATATTGTCACCCTGCTTATTTAACTTATATACAGAGTACATCATGAGAAATGCCGGGTTGGATGAATCACAGGTCAGAATTAAGATTGCCGGGAGAATTATCAACAACCTCCGATATGCAGACGATACCACCCTAATGGCAGAAAGCGAAGAGGATCTCAAGAGCCTCTTGTTGAGGGTGAAAGAGGAGAGTGCAAAAGCTGGTTTGAAACTCAACATTAAAAAAACTAAGATCATGTCATCTGGCCCTATCACTTCCTGGCATATAGAAGGGGAAGAAATGGAAGCAGTGACAGATTTTACTTTCTTGGGCTCCAAGATCACCGCAGACGGTGACTGTAGCCATGAAATTAAAAGACGCTTGCTCCTTGGGAGGAAAGCTATGGCCAACCTAGACAGCATAGTAAGAAGCAGAGACATCACCTTGCCGACAAAGGTCCGTCTAATCAAAGCTATGGTTTTCCCAGTAGTAATGTATGGCTGTGAGAGCTGGACTATAAGGAAGGCTGAGCGCTGAAGAATTGATGCTTTCGAACTGTGGTGCTGGAGAAGACTCTTACGAGTCCCCTGGACTGCAAGGAGGTCAAATCAGTCCATCCTAAAGGAAATCAACCCTGAGTGCTCATTGGAAGGACAGATAATGAAGCTGAAGCTCCAATATTTTGGACACCTAATGCGAAGAGAAAACTCCCTGGAAAAGACCCTGATGCTGGGAAAGACTGAAGGCAAAAGGAGAAGGGGACGGCAGAGGATGAGATGGCTAGATAGCATCACGGATGCAATGAATATGAACTTGAGCACGCTCCGGGAGAGAGCGCAGGACAGGAAGGCCTGGCGTGCTATGGTCCATGGGGTCACGAAGAGTCGGACACGACTGAACGACTGAACAACAACGAGGGAGCCACAAGAAATCTTTACTGAACTGCGGGGAGTCACATTATTTTCCACCCTTAACCTACAAAGTGTATATCATCAAGTCTTATTACATGAGGACAGTAGAGACCTCACTGCATTCATCACCCATGATGGTTTGTTTTGTTTTAAACGTGTCCCATATGGTTTAGCATCAGCCCCCAGTGCCTTTCAAAACATGATGATGTCTCTGATTCTTATCAATCAGCCAGGAGTTTAGTGCTATCTGGATGACATTATCGTATTTGGTCAGACCCCAGCACAACATGGCAAACGTCAGCAAACTGTCTTGCCATGCATAACAGATGCAGGACTAAAGTTGAGCCTTTCCAAATGTGTGTTCAGACAGAAGGAGTTACCTTTCCTTGGGCATATTATATCACAAAATGGATTGAAACCTGATGCCGACCATGTCAAGGCAGTTACAGATGCTCCACCATGTAAAGATGTCCAAACACTGCTCTTCTTCTTAGGCCTGGTTTGCAACATTTGTGCCAGATTATGCATCTGTTGTAGAACCCCTATGTCTGCTGCTTCATGGATCTACACCCTGGATGTGGACATCAGCTGCACAAACCAGCTTTGAGACAGTGCAATCATTGATGGTACGTAGCCCAGCATTGTCCTTATGTGACCCAGCGCTACCTACCATTGTGACTACAGATGCCTCTGACTATGGTCTTGGGGCTGTACTTACCCAAGTTCATGGAGACAAGAGTGAAAGGACAGTTGCTTTTGCATCCAGAACTTTACAAGGGTCAGAAAGATCTTACTCTACAGTTGAAAGAAGGCACTGGCATGTGTACGGGCTACAGAGAAATGGCGGACCTACTTGTGGGGTTGCACGTTGTTCACATTGCTTACTGATCAGAGTCCATTGACAACTTTACTTACAACTAAAGGTCTGGGGATGGCAGGAGTGAGGATTACCAGATGGTCTGCTAAACTGTTGGTTTTTACATACAAGGTGGAGTACCGACCTGGCACTGAGAATGATACTGCAGACGGTTTATCCCTGCCATCCTCAGAAACTGAACAAGATGAGGACACAGAGGTGATTTCTTCCATCACATCTGCTCTGACAGCTATTTCCAAAGAGCAGTTTAAAGCTGCTTGCTTGTCCTGACCAGTACAATGCAAACTACGGGACTACCTCATGGTGAGATGGCCACACAATGTGCGTAATGTGAATCAGGCCCTGTTGCCCTTCTTTAAGATTCATGAGGAATTGTCTTTATATGATAGTTTAGTGATCCAGGGTACTCATCGTCTCATTGTTCCACCAGAATTACAAGCAAAACTTATACAATTGGCCCATGACACACATCAAGGGATTGTACGAACCAAACAACAACTGCATGTTTTATACTGGTGGCCTGGAATGGATATGCAAGTTGAGGCTGCTATCAAATCTTGTGTGACTTGCCAGCTTCATGACAGGATAGCAACCACACATGTGATTCCACTACAGACTGTCCCACTGCCTGATTCAGCCTGGGAGAAGCTGGCCATTGACACAGTGGGGCCATTTGATCAGGGGCCCTGCTGATTGTCATTATGCCATTACCCTTATAGACTATTTTAGTAAATGGCCCGAAGTGGCTTTTACTCCAAATGCTACTTCTGCTTCTGTTATCAAGTTCAGTTTTCAGTAGAGAAGGCAATCCCAAGGAATTGATCTCAGATAATGGCACCCAATTTACTTCGGGAGAGTGTGAAACTTTCCTGTCAGGAAGGAATATCAAACACAGACGCTCATCAGTTTATTATCCACAGGCGAATGGAGAGAGAGAGCATTTTAATAGAAGTTTGAAGGGAAGTCTACAAACAGCTGACTTGGAAGGCAAGGCATGGAAACCTTTCATTACAGAGTTTTTACAAGTTTATAGAGCCACGAGACATGCCGCAACACAGAAGTCACCGTCTGAATTATTACACGGGAAGGAGATGCACACAAAGCTTAGTGTTGCTGGACTACAAATGCTTAAGCCAGATACTTCTTTACAGTCAGATGTGAGGTAAACAGTACAAAAGAAACAACAGAAGTATAAGAGGTATACAGATCACCATTATGGAGCCAAGGAACCAGGAATACAATGTGGTTCATTTGTATGGGTGAAGAAACTGGGAATCATTTGGAAAGGTGAACCGAGATTCACTTTACCCCTCAAGGTACTCGACAGGGTAGGACAATACAGCTATAAACTGTCCGATGGCCAGATATGGAATGCCAGCAACCTGGCTCCTACTTAGTATGATCCTGTTACCGACACTACTGGTCACCTAGTTGGCACTGATGACTCCAGTGTATTACCCCTTGCACAGAATAGCCAACCAGGACCTTTGCCTGATCAGCATTCTCAACTCACCAGACAAGAGCCTGCATGGGCTAAAGACTATGTTCTGTAATTTTCTTACATCAGCTGCAAATAACAAGCTTGTTGATTCAAGCACAACTGGTCTTACGTTGTTTGCAGTGCTAGTCTTTTATGTATCGGTTGGTTGGGGAAAAGGTTTTTTTTTTAAAAAAAGGGGGATATGTGGTATTGTCGGCATGTTGGGAGTTGTAGTATAGGCATGGAAAGAAGTGGGGAGGAAGAGGAAGTGAAAGGGAGGAGTCAGGAGGATTGGAGAGTGAGACTGTTTGCTTGAGTTTCAGTTTTAAGAAAGGCCTAGTGAAGGCCTAGAATAAAGAAGCATTTAAGTAGCTGTCTCTGGTGTGGTGTCTTGGGATTTTGCAATACAACAGAGACCAAATTGGTTGCATTGTTCTCAGGCTTATATAGCCCTCTCTCATATTCTTGAAGGTTCTTGAAGCATCCCAGAGAGAGAGAGAGAGAGGCCTCAACTGCATTATCTCACCCATGAGCTGGGAGGTTCTCACTCCTTAGCTGGAGAGAACCTCCCTCAGCTCATGGGTGAGATAATTTCTCAAGGGTGAGGTAACCAGTAGGGATGTACGAAAGTGACTTACCTGTTCGCGGATTCTGTTCACGGTGGGGGGGCGCTCTGTCCCTCCCCCCGGAATCCTCAATGGGGGGAGAGGCGATCCGGTCCTCCCCCTGGGATCCTCGATGGCCAGCTCCGCTCCGTGGCCAGGCCACGGAGCACCCAGCCAGGGTCATCCGCAGCCAGATTTCCGGCCGCGGACAGGCTGCTGTGGACGCAAATGGCGGCTGCCGTAGCGGCCGCCATTTGCGTCCAGCCAGACAGCCGTGATAGGCTACATAAGAATTTACGTAGCCTATCATGGCTAACCCCCCCCCCAAAAAAAAACAGCGTATGCAAATGGCGGCAGCTACGGCGGCTGCCATTTACGTTCTCTATTTTTCGCCATTCTAGCTTATGTAAATATTTACGTAGGCAATTACGGCGAAAAAAAGGGAACCGCAAATAGCATAGTGGGCGCTATTTGCGTTTCTTTTTTTTCACCGTAAAAGCCTACGTAAATATTTATGTAGACTAGAACGGCGAAAAATACAGAACGCAAATGGTGGCCGCTGTAGCTGCCGCCATTTGTATATGCTGGTTTTTGTTTTTTTTAGGGGTTAGCCGTGATAGGCTACATAAATTCTTACATAGCCTATCACAGCTTGAAGGATGGCAATGGCAGCTGCAGCAGCCCGGCCGTGGCCTGCCAGGAGACCAGCCGCCGCCACCGCCGAATCTGCGGCATCCGCCCCAGGTAAGTGCCGTCTCGGGGGATTCTGTGGGGGGGCAGGAGGCCGTTCCACCACAGATTCCGGGGGGCCGGATTCTTTAGAATCTCACTGGAATCTGTGGCGGAATTCTCTGCCATCCCTAGTAACCAGGCATATGCACAGTTGTTGACACAGGGAGCTGCACTTGCTTGGTACCAATTAAAATTATATAAGAGGCCCCATCAGGATCCCAGCTTTTGGTTAGCTAACATCTGCTCATTATGTTAGCCTACACAGGTCTCTATTTAACACACTATACAGGACACAATTGTGAGAGCTCACTAAATCTCCTCACCAGCTTTTCCAGTATCAAATCCACTACAGATATCAAGACTGTTCTCTCACTAGGGATGTCAGAGAAATCCGCTGCGGATTCAAACGAGGCTGGATTCTTTGGAATCTGGCATCAGGAATTCGCAGTGGATCAGGACCACTTACCTCTGCTCCAGGAGGACTGGAGGCAGAATGGCACTCAGCTCCTTCTTGACAGCTAGAGCCGTTCGCCTCCTCCCTGTCCCTGCCGATTGCCATGTCTTTTCTTAAAAAAAAGAAAGAAAAAGCGATTGGCAGGATGTGCCCATAGATTTATACACAAGATTCATGACTGTATTTGTGTCTAAGTCTAGGGGAACATCCAGCTGATTGCCTTTTTTTTTTTTAAGAAAAGACATGGCAATTGGCAGGGACAGGGAGGAGGCGAACAGCTCTGGCTGGCAGGAGGGAAGGTAAGCGCCCCCAACCTGGTTCCCTGCCCCTGGAATCTTCATGGAGCGGAGCCACTCTGGAGGATTCCAGGTGGGGGGAACAGATCGCCTCCCCCACGGATTCCCCACCGGAACAGACGGTGCGGAATCCGTACACCCCTATCTCTCACTCACCAACTTCAACACTGAGTGGTGTTTGGAAGGGACAAAGAGGTTTCACCAGGTGTGTTGCACTGTGATCTAGTCACAGTTAGGAATGGACAAATCAGTCTAAGTCTTTTCTGTGGATACAAACTGAACAATTTACAGATTTTCTAAATACTTACCCAACCACAAATATTAGACCCCAATTGCATACAAAATGCTTTTGTCTCAAACATTTATACAAGGATACGTGCAATATATAAAACAGAGCCAGTGAATCCCCTGTTGAGGTGGCAGATTGGGGGGGGGGGTGGCCCCTGTGGGCACTGCTGCCACTGCACCAGCACCACCCTTTTGCTGTGGCAAATTCCACAGTGGGAGAGTGACAAGCAGGGCACCTTCCCCCACATCTCTCGCTCTGAGTCCTCTTACAAGGGGAGAGACCAGGCACTGTTCTTTTGCTCTTGGGGAGTCCCCTGAAGGAGACTGGGTAGGCGAATGGACTCTCTGGAGAGGCTGCCTGCACGATCTCTCATTCTGGGAGAGTCACCTGGATGAGAGATCATTGTGAGGTGGCCCCAGGGACTGCCTGCACACAAAGCTGATTCTTCCAGGCCAGATCCAACATGCTACGCATCCCCGCTGCAGAACTTCTGGAACAATCTAAAATTAAATCTATAATTTGCTAGCAGTTACTGTGTGTGAGTGGACTAGAGACTACTTACAAACAGCCCTCCTATCTTCTAAGCTTCAGCTGGAGAGAAAGAAGGCCCTTGCCACTTTAAGTCTAGTTCTTGATCTGAAATTTAGATGAGCCCCGCTTTTGTGCCTGCTGTCTGTATGCATTAAGAATAATCATTTAATTCCCCATGTATTATTGGTCCTAAGCTTCAGGATATGGTAAACGGCAGATAAATCATTTGCAGTCATTGCTGCTTTTTTCCCCAGTGCATATTTGCAAACTAAACCTTTGCCTGATATAAATTGCTAAGTATGTGTGAAATATGCTAATTCAGTAACCTCTCTTTTCCAGTTTCTGTGCTAAGAAACATGCCCTTCTAGAAACTGTAAATTATGGAAATCAATCTGCAACTGGTGCAACGCAACACTAGCCTGACATCGAGGCAACACTTTGTGAGCCTCTGGGTGGGCCATACGTCTGTGGCCTGAAACAGGTGGCTTACAAAAATGTAGGAGACCTGCATTTGAACAAATCATGGAGAACCTTGAAAATATACAGAAAATGGTGGAGAAAGCTAGGACTGCAACACCACCATTTATATGTAGGGATGGGTGAGAATTTTGTTTCCGCTGAATGTTGATAAGGCATTGGAGTAGGGGTCAATAAAAGACATTGAACCCTATTGAAGGGCATTCATTAGGCCTTTAGAAGAGCCCTGCTGGATCAGAGCCAGGGTCCATCTAGTCCAGTGTTCTATTCTCACAGTGGCTAGCCAGCTGCCTATGGGAAACCCACAAGCAGGACATGAGACATGAGTGCAACAGCACCCTCCCACCCATATTCCCCAGCAACTGCTGTGCATAGGCAAACTGCCTCTGATAGTGGAGGTAGTATATAGTCATGAGGACTGAGAAAGCACAGATTGCCAGGCTACCATAAAAGAGACATGTCTGCTGCAGTGGTTCAGTATCCTGAAATTAACAAATGGAATTTGATGAGGGCCCTGGGGGCAGAGGCATTGCTAGGCACTCAAAACATTTTGGGCTCATAGGACACACATGTGCATACAATTTACATATACTAATTTATATCCATGTATGCAAATTAAGAAATAATTACTAGGATGTATTTAAATTTCCCAGAAGGCAAAGCCAGCCTATTAATTTCCTGCCCCAAATCATCCCAAATAAAAGCTTCATCTGGCACCAAGGGAAGCTTTCCCCCCCCTCGAAGTTGAACTGCCAGGTTGTAGGGAAATGACTGTGGGCAGTCACAGTGCACTAGGAAGGGAAGTTTAACCCTTTTGTCCCAAACAATGACGCCCACCCCACCACCAGCTAGGCATGGCGGAAAATTCCGCCATGGATCTCGGTGAGGCCGAATGCCAGCGCATTCGGTCCCCCGAAATCCGTGGCGGAACGAAGCCCCCACCCTGCAAAATGGGCCCAGAATGGAGCTTACCTTGGTCGGCCATTCCGGTGCTCCTCGAATGGCGGCTGCGTCTGCAGCCGCCATTCACGTCTTTCGAATGGCCATGATAGGCTACATAAATACTTACGTAGCCTATCACAGCTAAAGCAGGAACACCATTTGTGTCCCTGCGGAGGCTATGATAGGCTACATAAATATTTACGTAGCCTAACACAGCTAAAAAAGGGAACGCAAATGGCGGCCATTGTAGCTGCCACCATTTGCGTTCCCTTTTTTTTTGCCGTGATAGGCTACATAAATATTTACGTAGCCTATCACGGCTAAAGCGGGAATGCAAATGGCATAGGGGACGCCATTTGCGTCCCTGCTTTAGCCATGATAGGCTACGTAAATATTTACGTAGCCTATCACGGGCCGGCGTAGGGACGCAAATGGCATCCCCTACACAGGATGCCATTTGCGTCCGCACCAGCCCGGCAGCAGCTGGAGGCCCCATTGTGGGTTGGCCCAGCCAGCAGCTCCGCGGCCTGGCAGGGTTCCGGGGGGGAGGAACGGATCGCCTCCCCCTACCTACGGAACCCGGCGGAGCCAGGTAAGCGGGGTTTCGTACACCCCTACCCCCAGCACACATGGAAATTAAATTTCGGTGGAAAAAGCTTCCAATAGCATGAATGGAAGTGCTTTTCCCAAGCTCCATTGCCACATAGAGTGGGGGTGATCTTCTGGGGTTTGTTGCAGCATGTGGGGAGGGTAGGATTAACCCTTCCTTGTTCAGCTGTTATCTCCCTTGAAAATCCCTCCTCCCCCCACCACACTCCTGGCAATTGAGCTTAGTAAAACCTCCTTTGACATCAATGGATACACAGGAAATAGGTCCAGAACACTGGGAAATAGATTTGGGGGGAGGGTCCCATGTGCCCAGGCCTAGCAACACCCTGTCTACAGGGGTATCTGGTAAGCAGCACTTCCTATTTATGCTCATGCCTTTAAGCACGTATGTTTCCTCCCTCCCCAGTTCTTTACTTCAGCTTCTTCTCTCGGGGCTGTTGGGGTTTTTTGCTTTAGTGTGCCTGCTTGTAAATCAATGTTAGTGATATCCAGATTAGTCTCTGTTTATTAAGCAAGGAAAACATTCAGTAGATGCATTCAAAAAAGATACTATAATTATGATTTTTCTCAGCTCAAAAGATTATTTCTTAAGAACTGAAGCCGACACAAAGCTCTTCATCCTCCCAGCTGTATTGAATTGAAAAATAAAATACAAAGAATGCTGGCTTTTCTTATGTTAAATCAGTCACACACCTTCTTTCTACAGTGCATTTTTTTTGGGGGGGGGGAAACAGTAAGATAGAAAATATCAAAAGGGGAAATACACAAATAGTGAACTAGTAAAAAAAAGATGAATAAAAGTCTTGAAATAAATGGCAGATTAATTGATATTATATTAAAAATATAACTGTATAATATATTAAACTGCCTAGAGTGCTTTGGCTATTGGGCGGTATAGAAATGTAATAAATAAATAAAATATTACATGCAAAAATGAAATTGCTGAACACAATGTCTCAAAGGTATACTGTGCATCCCCACAGCTGGTTTCTGCCCCCAAAGAATGTAAGTGGCAGTTAAAGATAAACTGGAGTCCCGTTAAAGATAAACTGATAAAACTGTATCAGAATGTATGAATTATTTTTATTGACTAGCCACCAAGGCCAGTGCTATGGAAAACATAAAGAGGAGCATTATAGGAGCATACAGGGAAATCAGAGAACAACATGTATACCACTTACATAATTTCAATTAATTAAAACCAAACAAAAATAAAAGGAATAAAACAAAGTGATCGTATGCACAGCTGACAAAATCTTGATTTATAGATCTTTCCCTTTTGTGAAGATAAAATTTAGCAAAAGCCCTTTTAATATATTTTTGTTCATCTAATCTAGGGCAGGGATGTTGGGGAAATCTGTCTGGGGTGGGGTTTGATGAGTTTTCCTAGGTTTGCCCCCCATGGACTTTGTTCCAGTACCCACTTTGGCACCTGACTTGGTCTGCAGAGAGTTGGGCCAGCTTGCAATTTTTGGGGGGCATTTTGCACATTTTTTCATAGGTTCTGTAAGTTGCACAAATTTCCGAGCAATTTGCACAAATTATGGCCAAATTTGCACAAATTCAGCTGAATTTGTACAAATTTGGCCATAATTTGTGCAAATTGGTCAGAGATTTGCACAAATTGCAGAACCTGTGAAAAAATGTGCAAAAATGTTCCTGGAGTTCAGGGAAAAGCCCGTGGCTTGGACCACCAATGCAAATTGAATAGTACACACCATGAAAATCCCTCGAGTCAAAAACAAAACAAAAAACGGGATTTCCCTGTGATGGACATCCCTAGGCTAGGGTTGTCCCTCATCAGCCAAAGTTTCTTGAACAAAGCTTCCATCTGAACTTCATAGAATTTTGTTGTTGTTCAGTCGTTCAGTCGTGTCCGACTCTTCGTGACCCCATGGACCATAGCACGCCAGGCCTTCCTGTCCTGCGCTCTCTCCCGGAGCGTGCTCAAGTTCATATTCATTGCATCGGTGGTGCTATCTAGCCATCTCATCCTCTGCCGTCCCCTTCACCTTTTGCCTTCAGTCTTTCCCAGCATCAGGGTCTTTTCCAGAGAGTTTTCTCTTTGCATTAGGTGGCCAAAATATTTGAGCTTCAGCTTCAGTATCTGTCCTTCCAATGAGCACTCAGGGTTGATTTTCTTTAGGATGGACTGATTTGACCTCCTTGCAGTGCAGGGGACTCGTAAGAGTCTTCTCCAGCACCACAGTTCGAAAGCATCAATTCTTCGGTGCTCAGCCTTCCTTACAGTCCAGCTCTCACAGTCATACATTACTACTGGGAAAACCATAGCTTTGATTAGATGGACCTTTGTCGGCAAGGTGATGTCTCTGCTTCTTACTATGCTGTCTAGGTTTGCCATAGCTTTCCTCCCAAGGAGCAAGTGTCTTTTGATTTCATGGCTACAGTCACCGTCTGCGGTGATCTTGGAGCCCAAGAAAGTAAAATCTGTCACTGCTTCCATTTCTTCCCCTTCTATATGCCAGGAAGTGATGGGGCCAGATGCCATGATCTTAGTTCTTTTAATGTTGAGTTTCAAACCAGCTTTTGCACTCTGCTCTTTCACCCTCAACAAGAGGCTCTTTAGATCCTCTTCGCTTTCTGCCATTAGGGTGGTATCATCTGCATATCGGAGGTTGTTGATAATTCTCCCAGCAATCTTAATTCCGACCTGTGATTCATCCAACCCGGCATTTCTCATGATGTACTCTGCATATAAGTTAAATAAGCAGGGTGACAATATGCAGCCTTGTCGTACTCTTTTCCCAATTTTGAACCAATCGGTTGTTCCATGTCCAGTTCTTACTGTTGCTTCTTGACCCTCGTACAGGTTTCTCAGGAGACAGGTAAGGTGGTCTGGTACTCCCATCTCTTTAAGAATTTGCCACAGTTTGTTGTGATCCACACAATCAAAGGCTTTAGTGTAGTCAGTGAAGCAGAAATAGACGTTTTTCTGGAATTCTCTTGCTTTCTCCATGATCCAGCGAATGTTGGCAATTTGATCTCTAGTTCCTCTGCCTCTTCGAAACCCAGCTTGTACTTCTGGTAGTTCTCGGTTCGCATACTGCTGAAGCCTAGCTTGTAGGATTTTGAGCATCACCTTGCTGGCATGTGAAATGAGCGCAATTGTGCGGTAGTTTGAACACTCTTTGGCGTTACCCTTCTATTGGAATGTAAACTGACCTTTTCCAGTCTTGCGGCCATTGTTGAGTGTTCCAAATTTGTTGGCATATTGAGTGCAGCACTTTAACAGCATCATCTTTTAGGATTTTAAATAGCTCAGCTGGAAGACTGTCATCTCCGCTAGCTTTGTTGTTAGTAATGCTTCCTAAGGCCCACTTGACTTCACTCTCTAGGATGTCCGGCTCAAGTTCAGTGACCGCACTATCATGGCTATCAGGGACATTCAGATCTTTCCTGTATAGTTCTTCTGTGTATTCTTGCCACCTCTTCTTAATCTCATCTGCTTCTGTTAGGTCCTTGCCTTCTTTGTCCTTTATCATGCCCGTCTTTGCACAAAACGTTGAGATCTCCAATTTTCTTGAAGAGATCTCTAGTCTTTCCCATTCTATAGTTTTCCTCGATTTCTTTGCATTGTTCATTTAAGAAGGCCTTCTTGTCTCTCCTTGCTATTCTCTGGAACTCTGCATTCAGTTGGATATATCTTCCCCTTTCTCCCTTGCTTTTCGCTTCCCTTCTTTCCTCAGCTACTTGTAAAGCCTCATCAGACAGCCACTTGGCTTTCTTGCAGTTCTTTTTCTTTGGGATGGATTGAGTTGCTGCCTTCTGAACAATGTTACAGACCTCCGTCCATAGTTCCTCAGGCACTCTGTCTATCAGATCTAATCCCTTAAATCTATTCGTTACCTCCACTGTATATTCATAAGGGATATGATTTAGGTCATACCTGAATGGTTTAGTGGTTTTCCCTATGTTCTTCAATTTAAGCCGAAATTTTGCAACAAGAAGCTCATGATCTGAGCCACAGTCAGCTCCAGGTCTTGTTTTGACTGACTGTATAGAGCTTCTCCATCTTTGGCTGCAAAGGACATAATCAATCTGGTTTCGATATTGACCATCTGGTGATGTCCATGTGTAGAGTCTCCTCTTGTGCTGTTGGAAAAGAGTGTTCGCTATGATCAGCGTGTTCTCTTGACAAAACTCTATTAGCTTTTGTCCTGCTTCATTTTGTACACCAAGGCCATGCTTGCCTGTTATCCCGGTGATTTCTTGACTTCCTACTTTAGCATTCCAATCCCCTATGATGAAGAGGACATCTTTTTTTGGTGTTAGTTCTAGAAGGTGTTGTAGGTCTTCATAGAATCGATCAACCTCAGCTTCTTTGGCCTCAGTGGTTGGGGCATAGACTTGAATTACTGTGATGTTGAATGGTTTGCCTTGGATTCGCACTGAGATAATTCTATCGTTTTTGAGATTGTACCCCAGTACTGCTTTTCCCACCCTTTTGTTGACTATGAGTGCTACTCCATTTCTTCTAAGGGATTCTTGCCCACAGTAGTAGATATGATGGTCACCTGAATTAAATTCACCCATGCCTGTCCATTTTAGTTCGCTGATTCCCAAGATGTCGATGTTCAATCTTGCTGTCTCATGTTTGACCACCTCCAGCTTACCTTGATTCATTGATCTGACATTCCAGGTTCTGAAACAATATTGTTCTTCACAGCATCGGATTTTCTTTTCACCACCAGACACATCCACAGCTGAGTGTCCTTTCGGCTTTGGCCCAGCCGCTTCACTCTTTCTGGCGCTACTTGGAAATTCCCTCTGCTCTTTCCCAGTAGTGTATTGGACACCTTCCGACCTGAGGGGCTCATCTTCCGGCGTCATCTCTTTTAGCCTTGTGATACATTCCATGGGGTTTTCTTGGCAAGAATACTGGAGTGGGTTGCCATTTCCTTCTCCAGTGGACCACATTTTGTCAGAACTCTCTGCCATGACCTGTCCGGCTTGGGTGGCCCTGCACAGCATAGCTTATGGCTTCACTGAGTTACGCAAGCCCCTTTGCCACAACAAGGCAGTGATCCATGAAGGGGTCATACAATTTACCAAATGGTAAATAACAGTCTAAAGAGTAGAATCCAATTAGGAACTGCCACTGCCAGAAGTATTTCCATCAGTTCCCTTCCCTTTGCAGCCCCCCCTCCTCAAAATCTACTCAGGAGGGTTGGGCTATAGGGGGCTGCAGGGGGAGGAGAGGAGGAGAAATTCCTGTCATGTGAACGGAAGCTGGCAACACTGGATTTCCCACATCTTCTCACAAATACATAGCCTATTTTCATAGCTAATATTAGTTAGTCTCCCATAACAGCCATGGACTGCAAAATCAAATATTTAAAAAGCATATCTCAATTTATGACCAGGGAGAGATACTAAAGAGTGAGGCCTCTGTCCCCATTCGCTGAGATATGCAAAGTACAAGGCAGATTTTAAGTTGCTTACGATATCTCTAACCTCTTACCAGGCTGTAATTAATGAGCCTGTTCTTCAAACATGATATCAGATTCAACTCCAAATTTGTGTAAGACTGCTAATAGGCAGGACTCCCTCACGATACTGTATCAAGATGTTAATACAGTTCATATCAAGCCCTTCCTTTAGCAAAACAAAAAAAATTAGCAATCCCACAGAGCTGAAAGTAAAAGTATATGGAGCAAATGTCAAGTGGACTTATTTGGGGATGGGGGGATAATGTGCCTTTGAGATTTCCAAAGTATGGTGGATTTGCAAGATTAAGGGTGCAATCCTATGTATGTTTGGACAGAAAAAGCCCTACAACTTTCAGCCAGCCATACTGGGAGTTGTAGGACTTTTTTTCCTGTCTAAACATGCATAGGATTGTGCCTTAAGCTTGATTTTAGGGCGGTTACACTAATGGCAGGTATACATATGTAGGTCCTGCATAAATATCTCTTTTTGGACTGTCTGTACATCCCAGTGTGAAGCACTGTATTCCTTTTTTGTTTTGTTTTGTTTTTTTAAAGGATGAATATAGGCCTCATAAGTTCAGGGGTATGATGCATATGTGTGTATTCTCTGATTTCCACAACATTTAAAGCATCCTTTAGAAATCAACTTTAATCTTAATGTATAGTGTAATGTAGGTCAGCTACAGCCAAGGTGCCTTGCAAAATTATTCTCAGGCCATATGTGTTCTTAAAAGGGAGGATACAGTAATCATTTTATCATTCCAGGGTGCATTAGCAAGTGGTTTCACCATACAAACAATATAGGGGCAACGGTTGAGTAAGAAGACAAACGTAGCTTTTTAAGTATGCCAGATGTAGACTGATAGTGCCGGCATTGTTTGTAAACATTCTTTTTTTCTCTCTCTTGGGGTGAAAAACCAGTCATGTGCATTTGAGACTGGATTGGCTGGGATGGACAAAAGTGGAACTTTTCACAGGAAAGGTGGGGTTGAAATATTGGTGGCTGTGGAGGGCGCCTATTGACTAGTTTCTATGATACCAACCTCCTGCCTCCAATCTATGGAGCAATTTTGCAACTGTCTTTAATGTTTGTAAATTTTATTTTTGGAACAGTAAAGAATGCATGTATATTCAAATAAATGTATAATGTGTAGGGATGTACAGATTTTGTTAAGTCTGTTCCATCTCTGTTTTGTGGCTTGTCAGGCATCTTTCGTTCTGTCATCTGTAGGGATGTGAGGAGTGTATTTAATCCGGTCTGCATTTTCAGGTCGGCATCTGCTGTTTGCAAACCCAGGAGCTAAGTTTGCCTGTGCCTGCATCTTTTCAAGGAGGGAGGGAAATTGCATTGAAAGCAAATTCCCTTCAGGGTAGGGGTGTCAGAGAATTCCGCCACGGATCTCGGTGAAGCCGAATGCCAGTGCATTCGGCCCCCCAAATTCCGTGGTGGAATGGCCTGCCACCCCCCCGCCCCTCCACGGATCCCCCCCGGGACGAGACTTACCTGTGGCAGATCTTCTGGGCGGCGGCGGCTCCGGCTCCGGCGGAGGCGGCGGCTGGTCTTCCGACCGGCTGCCGCCGCCGCTGCCACCATTTCCAGGCTTATGTTAAAAAAAAAAATAGACGTGATAGGCTACGTAAAGATTTACGTAGCCTATCATGGTTGGGTGGGTTTAAAAAAAAAAAAACCACGTACGCAAATGGTGGCGGCTACGGCCGCCGCCATTTGTGTTCCTTCTTTTTACCGTCTTAATCTACGTAAATATTTACGTAGACTATGACGGCGAAAATAAAGGGGAATGCAAATAGCGTAGCGGGCGCTATTTGCATCCCCTTTTGATTTGCCATTTTAACCTACGTAAATATTTACATAGGCTAAAACAGTGAATGAAAAAGGGACGCAAATAGCGCCCGCTACGCTATTTGCGTTCCCCTTTATTTTTGCCATCATAGTCTACATAAATATTTACGTAGATTAAGACGGCCAAAAAGAAGGAACGCAAATGGTGGCGGCCGTAGCCACCGCCATTTGCGTACGCATTTTTTTTTTTACTCAGAGCCCTCCGCGGCCAGAAATCCGGCTGCAGACGGCTCTGGCCTGGCTGGGCCTGGCCGGCTGCTCCGCAGAGCTGCCATGGAGCACAGCCGGCCATTCGAGGATTCCGGGCGGAGGGACGGAGTGCCTCCCCCCCCCCCATAAACATAATCCGCGAACAGGGAAGTCACTTTCGTACATCCCTACTTCAGGGTTTCTTTCTGATTTGTAGGTGACAGAGACCAAACCCACCGAAGCAGCAGCAGTGACTTACCTAAAGCAACTCCTTAAAAAAAAACCTCTTGAAGAGGACCATGCCAAGCTCTGCATGATGAATTTATTCAGGAGAGGGACGGAAAAGGCACTTTAAATACCCAGTGAAATCCTAACTTCCAGGGCTTTCTCCTGCTTGGTTAAAAAATGAGGGTCCCGGCGCTCCCCCATCCACCCAGGGAGCCAATATGTTTACTCAATGTGCTTACAGCCAATGTGTTTACTCAGAAGTACGCATTGCTATCTTCAGTGGGCTCTCAGAGAAGCCTTGTGGAATTTACAGCTCAAGCCTGTGCATGTCTACTCAAAAGTAAGACCTATTGATTTCAGTGAGGGTTACTCTCAGGTAAGTGTATATAAGATTGAAGGCAAGAGCGCTATCAATGGGTGCTTTCCATTCATGCAGGCAACCTCCCAGCAAGCAACCTTTCTGGAAGGAATGCCCGTGAAAGGAACTGGAGTCCTGTTATGGAATTCCAAGAAGTGTACTAACAGAGGCGACATAACAGAAGACTAGGATTTTAAGTGAACTGAAAACACACCCACCCACACTGCTCACTGTGTTACAGGTAAGCACAATATTTCCCCCACAGCACAAACACTAAATTTATAAGGAAGTTGCTGCTTCCATAAATTTAAAGAAAAAAGTCACATGTCTGTGGAATCCACCTGATGTGCAGGTGCCACTCCAGCAAGGAATTCAGTCAGAGAATTTCTCCATGAATCTCTGGAAGACCGAATGCCAGCGCATTCAGCCCCCCGAAATTGGTGGAGAAATGGTCCGCCCCCCGCCCCCCCCGGGATGGGACTTACCTTTGGCGAATGTCCCTCGCGGCGGCGGCTCCCGGCGGCAGTTTGGCAGTGGTTCAGCAGTGGTGGCCGGTCTTTCCAAGTAAAACAACAACAACAACAACAAACGTGATAGCCTACGTAAAGATTTATGTAGCCTATCATGGCTAGATTTTCAAAAAACACCGTGATAGGCTACGTAAATGTTTACGTAGCCTATAGGGTTGGCGGAGAATTTCTCCCCGAAACTTCGGGGGGCCGAGCGCCAACGTGTTCGGCCCCCCGAACAGGTTTTGGGGAGAAATTCTCCGCACCCCCCCCAGGACGGGACTTACCTTTCCTGAATGTCCCTCCTGGTGGCGGGTTCCGGCGGCGGTTCGTCGAGTCTTCGTCAGGGACGGGGGCGGCAGCCGATCTTTCGACCGGCTGCCGCCGCCGCCATTCCAATAAAACTAAAAAAAAACCCACGCCCCCGTGATAGGCTACGTGACGATTAACGTAGCCTATCATGGCTAGTTTTGCAAAGTCAGCCGTGATAGGCTACGTAAATTGTCACGTAGCCTATCGTGGGTGACTTTTAAAAAAAAAAAGCACGTACGGATAATGGCGGCCCCCATAGGGAGCTGCCATTCCCGTTCCTTATTTGGTCGCTGTAGTCTATGTAAAGATTACGTAGACTACGGCGAAAATAAGGGCAACGCTATTTGCGTTGCCCTTATTTTCGCAGTAGTCTAAGTAAAGATTTACGTAGACTACAGCGACCAAATAAGGAACGGGAATGGCAGCTCCCTATGGGGGCCGCCATTATCCCTACGCGCTTTTTTTTTTATTAAAGTCACCAGTGATAGTCTACGTGACGATTTACGTAGCCTATCACAGCTGACTTTGCAGATCTAGCCGTGATAGGCTACATTAATCTTCATGTAGCCTATCATGGGGGCGTTGTTTTTTTTTTTAACTTTTAATTTCGCGGCCGGGCAAGGCGAGGTGCCTCCTCTCCGGCCTGAATTTCGGCCGGGCGAGGCGGGAAGCCTCCCCCCCCGGCCTGAATTTCGGCCGGGCGAGGCGGGAGGCCTCCCCCCCGGCCTGAACTTCGGGGGGAGAGCAGCGAAGTGCCTCCCCCCCACCGCGAAAAGCTGCGAGACCAGGTAAGTGGGTTTCGTGCACCCCTAGTAGCCTATCACGGCTGACTTTGGGGGAAAAAAAAAGCGCGTACGCAAATGGCGGCACCCATGGGCGCCGCCATTTGCATTCCTTATTTGGGCATGGGTAGTCTACGTAAATATTTACGTAGACTATGGCGAAAATAAGGGCGCCGCCATTTGCGTACACGCTTTTTTTTTTCTTCAAAGTCAGCCGTTTGCGTCCCGGCAGGAGACGAGATTTGTGGCCGGGGAGACGAGGCACTCCCCCCCGGCCAGAATTTTGGCGGGGAGAAACGGAGCGCCTCCCCCCCACCGCGAAGCAAGCTGCGGGACCAGGTAAGGGACTTTCGTCCATCCCTAGAATTCACGGACCTGATTACAAGACATCCAGAATCATTTGAGTCTGTTTCGGATTTCTCCAGCATCCCTAATAACGTGTCGCTTAGTTCTTTTTAAAGCAAAGAAGCCACCTTTGTGCATGAGGAGCAGAGCATCTCAGAGGGCTGATCCAGCATTCCATTTGCTGGTCAGTCTGTCTCCAATGCAAACTGCGACGCTGGGCTCACATGCTTGGTGAAGAACCCAATGTGCCCACTCTTAAAATGTTAGGCCTGTTTGTAGCGACACTTAGGCCTAAGGCAGTCTTAGAGAGATGTATCAAGGGCACATCCAATAAACGCAGAACCTGCCTTAGACCCAACTCCCTCGCATTCTCCCACCAAGTACCTAGGGCTATGATGAAGGTCACTCATCAAGGGGAACGCATTCCCATGACTATCTTGCACCACAAATGACTGAATTGTTTTTAGCAGACCCATCCTCAGGCAGGCTGCCTAAGCACCCATCAACACCAGGTCTCACACAGTGGATGATCATGGCTCTAACCTGATTCTTCAGTCTCAGCATGTGTGATTTCTGAGTCCTCCATCCACTAATCATTGATGGTCTCCAGGACGTACATAAAATCTGGAGCTGTACCCACAGTCTCCTTCCTCCTCCAACAGCACCTTGCAAAGCCGAAGGAGAGTGCTAACCCTATAATTAGTTTTATAAACAGGAAGCCTTTTCTGTCAGCCGGAAAAGACAAAGTTACTGTTGTTCTAGATAACTGTGTTTAAATGTCATTGGAAAGGGCTAAATACCATGTAAAACTGGCTGCTTATCCAGACAGCAGCTGAAAAATTAAAGTTTTATCTAAAGCGGATTTTAAAAGCCCTTATCTACATAGAACCGAATTCTGATCTCAATTACCCTGGGTTAAATCCAGAGTAATTGTGTTAAGCTGTTAGTGCTAATTCAGCTAAGATAGATGGACATTTATACTGACAATGAAATCTGATTCTTACTCTAGTGGTATAAAAATTAACATGACTTGTATCAGCGCCAATCCCATTCACAGTTTTCCTGAGCAAAGATCTTTTCTTGGGTCTGGACTGTTCTTGGACCTGCAGCTAGGAGCTGATAAAAGCTTATGGATTGACCCAGACATATACAGCCTTCATTTTCTGTCAGCAGATTTCCTCTGAGGTCCTTGAGATAGTGCAAAGGAATGCTAACCGAAAGCAATGTAAAAAAAATCCTGAAACTGCAGATTACTGACAGACAATGGCATAAGGCTATGATGAAAGTGAATGTGTTACTTGAGCTTTAAGACTGAGAACTTACTTTGTTTTGCTAATGAATGTGGTGAAAGAATAGCTCTGAAAACAGTGAAGGGTGGCTGAACTGTGTTTGCAAGTAGTCAATTTTCCTGAAGGATTCTCTGGTTACTTCTGTTTAATAGCGGGAAAATACATGGCAACTGGCAGAATATGCATGTGCTTGTAAAGACAATTCAGTGCCAAATGAGTGACTATTGAGAGAATGTGCCATCTGGAAAGTCCCTGTATTTCCGTTTAGGACTTGCATCTGTTTAAATTTCTCCCCATCCTATCTGATCCTGAAGGTGTGGGTCAGCAGGAAACTATACAGAAGGACTGTATTGTATGAATCAAAGTCTACTATATGACTTGGCCCAGGGAAAATGAGGTAATAAGGCATGGCACATCTGATCTCTTGCCAACTCGGATCAGTAGCTATCTCCTTAAGTGTGTAGCTAGAAAATTCCACTGACTCACATAATAGCTGTGAGATGGTCTGCATACTGTGTGTAGTGGTGTTTTTCACAGCTAGCAGTTTCCCTGCTAGGAGTTTACCAAGATGGGTATTTATTTAGTATCCAACCCAGTGCTAGCATTGACTAGCGAAAACCAGTGCTTGCACAGTGTAATGAATGCTTGCTACATCAATGGGAAAAAGTGGCACTTTGCTACCAAATTTCGGCTGCAAATTGCTACTTCTCCCCGTTGCTCCAACAAGTGCCGGTTCTGTTGCACAAGTGTTGGTTTATGCTAGCAGAACATAATTAGAGCTAGTGCGGGGGCACAGTTGGATCCTACACAAAACCTGAGCTCTTTGGTCCAAACGGTGACATGAATGGCTTTCCTCAATAGTGGCCCACCAAGGTTTGCCCCGGTGGAGGCTGATGGCCCTGATTTCACTGGGGCTGTGAATCCATTCCAGGTTTCAGTCAGAACCAGCCAGGACTCTAAGGGAGGTATCCAAGGTGCTGAACTCTATCCCCCAAACAATTTCAGCATCTTGGACACCTGCTTTAGAGAGGTCTGGCAGTTCTGACTGAAATCTGGAATGGATGCACAGCCCCACCAAAATCAGAGACACGAGCCTCCACTGGTTTGCCTTGAAAAAACAGGTTGAAGATGTTCCTTAACTGCACATAACTTCAGTCTGCCTTGAACAAAGTAAGATCTCTTTTTCAGGTTTCAAAGTAAAGCCCCACAAATTAAAGCCCCTCCCCTCTATCTCGTCATTTTATCTAGATTACTCTTTTCTCAGTGGAAAGCTATAGCTTTTTCCTTCAAATGTTCTCAATAAATAAAAGGTTAGAAAAACAATGCAGATAAAAAAGTACTTGTGGAAGGCATTTTGAGTGGGCTAATATTCTGTTGCAGACTTGCTTCTCTGTCATACAGAGCAGCTCCTTCCTTAGCCTGTGTGTGTGTGCTGGAATGGGGAAGTCGGTCACCAAAACCTGCTGGGATTTGCTATAGCACAGGCATTATAGTCCTGTAATGTTATAGTACTTGTAAACCAGAAGATCCCTGGTTCAAATCTGAACTCAGCCATGAACTACACAGCCACCAGCTAGCCACTATTTGCTCAGCTTCAGTCCCCTGTCTACAATATGGAGATCACAATACTGGGCTAATGTAGAAGGCTACTGAAAATAGGGAGGGGAAGGAATGTGATTCACTTCACATTTTCAGAAGAATTCACCAAATGTACACTTCCCAAATCAATATGTGAATCAGAACACCATTATTCACACTTCTCAAAATGCCGTGAGGCAGTTCTCTGATCAAAAAAATGCACAGAAAAATGTATACATCCAGAACGTAGGAAGCTGCCTTATGCAGATTCAGACAGTTGGTCCATCTAGCCCAGTATTTCCAGCACTGACTAGCAGCGGCTGTCCAGGCAGGATTTCCTGGCCCTACCTGGAGAAGTCACGGATCAAACCTGGGACCTTATGCATGCAACGCCTGTGCTCTGTTGCGCTGAGCTGCAGTCACGAGGGGAAAGTGTGCACAAAAATGTGCAAGATGGTGGGGGAAAAACAAAACAGCATAATATGAAGGAAAACAGCTTGTAATAAATAAGTTTATTAAGCAAATAATAATATGTGTAAAAATACATATATTAGAAAAATGCACATGACAATGCATATGAATTTTTTGTGCAGACTTCTTTTTAAAGTTGCAAACTGATAAAGAAATGGGATGGAATGAACTTAGGATTGGTACAATGACAAACTAAGATAAACTGAAAGTGACAGATTCATCCATCACTAATTTATAAGGAAACCAAAATAATGTGTGCAAAATGCTTTGATCTATATAAGGGCCAAACTACACATTCCATGAGAGATCCACAATCAGATCTCCTGGTGTGTGTGTGTGTGTGTGTGTGTGTGTGTTGGGGGGGGGGATTTGGATCAGGGCCATGGTGCAGGGGAGGGTTTTTAAAAACCCTTTCTCTTAATGCCAATTCTCTGATGCAAATCACCCTTCTCCCCCTGCCCGCACTCCACATTTGCTATTACTCATGTAGGGGAAAGAATACAGGTACAATATAAGCACCTCTGTATTTTTTTTTTTTTATCTCTGCAGCTAATAGCAATTTGGGTGGAGGGGGAGATTTATATCCAGGAATGCATATAGTTCTACTGCCTGCTCTCTCTGTGTTGCCTGTATACTGATATACAATGTATAGTTCTTTTTAAAATATGCAACTTATGAATTGAGTACTTTTTGTTTCTCTTCAAAATACTCATCTTTTACAAATTGCCTGACTTTCAAGCTGGACCTTCTTACCTCTTTTTAAAAGTAAAAATATAGTGAATGCACACACACATACTTGTTTTCATAATATTCTCTCAGCTTGGCATTCAGACAGTAATCATGGGGTGAAAGATACACCCCCCCTGCAAAATGGTGGTTTTGAAGTTTATAGATAAACATGATTTAATCAGAGGTGGATATATTGGCTGCAATGCATCAGCCAAAAGCTGTTTTTTTTTTTTTTACATTGGCTTCCAGATGTTTTGGACTTCATTTCATTTCATTTACTGTATTGCTGTACCACCCCATAGCTGAAGCTCTCTGGGTGGTTCACAAAAATTAAAAACCATTAAAATACATTATATAAAATATAAAAACCACTCACATAATGACATAAATAACATACACAACAGCATATATCTGAAACAATTTAAAACCATCAGCCAGAGACAATCAAGAGACTCATTACATGCTGCCAAATGCCTGAGAGAAGAGAGCAGTTTTAACCTGGCGCCGAAAACATGACAATGTTGGTGCCAGGTGGGCCTTGTCAGGGAGATTATTCCATAAATGGGGAGCCACCACAGAAAAGGCCCTCTCCCTTCAAGTTCAACTCCCATCAGCCCCAAGCAGCATGGCCAATGGTGAGGAATACTGGGAATTGTAGTCAAAAACATCTAGAGGGCACCAGATTGGAGAAAGGGTCCTCTGTGGCACTAGTTTACACAGTCAGTGGTATGTAGTTTCCACACACGATGGGCACAGAAATGAGCCTTGGGCATATACACTTCTGCACTGCACATATACTCTATGCACACACACATGCGCGCGCGCGCGTACGTAAGCTTCACTTACACAGTCTATATACCCCTTTTTGTGGCAGACCAATCTCACCATTTTATGTATAGACAGGTATGTTGGAGCCTGAGATTCCACTACATGGAGGCCAGTGAGAACAGGCCTTAAAAGAGGATGTGTAGCAAACAGCCATATTTGGTGACAATTTTTTCTTGAGGCTTCTGTTTCAGTAACTTCCATAGGCCAGACTTATCCAGACAGAGATTTGTAGTTAATGGCTAAGCAATGCAACCATAATTTTAGCTTATTCAGAATGAGCGGTAGGTTTAAAACAGGTGGAACTGCAAAGAGACAGTTTGACAGAGATAAAGATCAAGCTATCTTCTACATTAGCATTAATTCAACTTTAAAAGGTCAAGCTTTGGTTCAGGTGTCACTCCACCAAACAGATATGCAGAGGAGGCAAGACAAGTTTATGCTAGTTAACTCACACATGTTATCAGAGTGGGGAAGCAAAGAGCCTGGCTACGCATTACATTCCTCATGCCAAAAATAGTCATGTGTAAGTCAGGCTCTCTGAGCGGTAATGAAAATCCCTCAGAGGCAAATAGAGAAGACTAGGCACACACACAGGAAAACATGAACCTGGGGATGCCTTTCTCTCTCTGTTGTTTATCTCTGCTTATTAACAGCTAAGTGTTCATAGAATCATAGAATAGTGGGGTTGGAAGGGGCCTACAAGGCCATCGAGTCCAACCCCCTGCCCAATGCAGGAATCCAAGTCAGAGCATCCCTGACAGATGGCTGTCCAGCCTCGTCTTGAAGGCCTCCAGTGTGGGAGAGCCCACCACCTCCCCAGGTAATGGGCTCCATTGCCGTATTGCTCTGACACTCAGGAAGTTTTTCCTGATGTTCAGCCGGAATCTGGCTTCCTGTAACTTGAGCCCATTATTCCGTGTCCTGCACTCTGGGATGATCAAGAAGAGATCCTGGCCTTCTTCTCTGTGACAACCTTTCAAGTACTTGAAGAGTGCTATCATATCTCCCCTCAGTCTTCTCTTCTCAAGGCTAAACATGCCCAGTTCTTTCAGTCTCTCTTCATAGGGCTTTGTTTCCAGGCCCTTGATCATCTTTGTTGCCCTTCTCTGAACCCTCTCCAGTTTGTCTGCATCCTTCTTAAAGTGTGGTGCCCAGAACTGGACACAGTACTCCAGATGAGGCCTAACCAGTGCTGAGTAAAGGGGAACTAGTACTTCCCGGGATTTGGAAGCAATGCTTCTATGAATGCAGCCCAAAATAGCATTTGCCTTTTTTGCAGCCACATCACATTGTTGGCTCATATTCAGCTTGTGATAGACAACAATTCCAAGATCCTTCTCGCTTGTAGTGTGGTTGAGCCACGTATCCCCCATCTTGTAACTGTGCATTTGGTTTCTTTTTCCTAGGTGCAGAACTTGGCATTTGTCCCTATTAAATGTCATTCTGTTGTTTTCTGCCCAGCGCTCCAGTCTATCCAGATCACTTTGAATTTTGTTTCTGTCTTCCAAAGTATTAGCTATCCCTCCCAATTTTGTGTCATCTGCAAATTTGATCAGCATTCCCTGCACCTCCTCCTCCAAGTCATTAATAAAAATGTTGAAGAGCACTGGGCCCAGGACTGAGCCCTGCGGTACCCCACTCGTTACCTCTCCCCAGTTTGAGAAGGTCCCATTGATAAGCACTCTTTGAGTCCAATTCTGTAGCCAACTGTGGATCCACTGGATTGTTGTTTCATCTAGCCCACTTTGAGCTAGTTTGCTCATCAGGATATCATGGGGCACTTTGTCGAAAGCTTTGCTGAAGTCGAGGTATATGATGTCTACAGCATTCCCACGGTCTACAAGGGAGGTTACTTGATCAAAAAATGAGATCAGATTTGTCTGGCAGGACTTGTTTTTGACAAATCCATGTTGGCTTCGAGTAATCATGGCATTGTTGTCAAGGTGCTTCCAGATGGATTGCTTTATGATCTGCTCCAGAATTTTCCCAGGGAGTGATGTCAGACTGACTGGTCTGTAGTTCCCAGGTTCCTCCTTTTTACCCTTTTTGAAGATAGGGACAACATTAGCCCTCCTCCAGTCATCTGGCACTTCCCCCGTCCTCCATGATTTCTCAAAGAGAATAGACAGCGGTTCTGAGAGTTCTTCTGCCAGTGCCTTTCTGACTCTAGGATGCAGTTCATCTGGCCCTGGAGATTTGAACTCATTCAAAGTAATGAGGTGTTCCTTGACCATATGCCTGTCTATCTCAAGCTGCAATCCTGCCCCTTCAGCCTGTACTTCGCCTTTGCCAGCGGGGTCATAGACCCTCTTTTGGGAGAAGACTGAGCCAAAGTAGGAATTGAGCACCTCTGCCTTTTCTTTGTCATCTGTTATCGTTTTGCCATCCTTATTTAATAGCTGAACCACCATTTCTTTCCTCTGCCTTTTACTATGCACGTAGCTGAAGAAAGCCTTTTTGTTGTTTTTAACATCTCTTGCTAACCTCAGCTCATTCTCAGCTTTAGCCTTCCTGACGCCATCCCTGCAATTCTGTGCTATCTGCCTGTACTCTTCCTTTGTTACTTGGCCTTCTTTCCACTTCCTATATGTGTCCTTTTTTGTTTTCAGGTCATCCCTAAGCTTTTTGTGAAGCCACATTGGCTTCTTCTGTTGTCTTCCACCTTTTCTTCTTGTTGGAATTGCTTGTGATTGTGCCTTGAGAATTTCCTTTTTTAAAAGCTCCCACCCATCTTGGACTCCTTTTCTCGCTAGCATCGCTTGCCATGGGACCTTACTGATCATTGTTCTGAGTTTATGAAAATCAGCTTTCCTAAAATCCAGGGTACGCGTTTGACTACACTCGGCTTTTGCTTTCCTTAGAACCAAGAACTCAAGTACAACATGGTCGCTTTCCCCCAGAATTCCTGTAACTGCTACTTTATCCACTAAGTCATCTCTGTTGGTTAGGATCAAGTCAAGGATAGCCGATCCTCTAGTTCCTTCCTCTACTTTCTGTAGGAGGAAGTTATCCGCCACACAAGTCAGGAATTTCCTGGAGCGGCCATGTTTTGCAGAATTTGTCTCCCAACAAATATCGGGGAAATTGAAGTCCCCCATTACTACTACATCATGCTTCCTTAAAACATTGGCTATTTGCTTTTCAAAAGTTTCATCCTTGACTTCTCCTTGATTGGGTGGCTGGTAGTAGACTCCAACCACCAGGTTCCTTTTATTCTTTGCTCTATTTATTTCAACCCAGATTCTCTCGATGGGGCTACCAAGCTCCTCTGTATTTCTGTGCAGAGATATGTATTTTTCACATACAGTGCAACCCCACCTCCCTTTCTGTTCCTCCTGTTCTTTTTGAACAAGCTATATCCTTCAATTGCTGTATTCCAGTCATGAGAATCATCCCACCAAGTCTCAGTTATACCTATCAGGTCATAATTTCCCTCTTGTATTAAGAGTTCAAGTTCGTTCTGTTTGTTTCCCATACTCTGGGCATTAGTATATAGACATCGAAGACCATGTGCTTCATAGTCTGGCTTTCTTCCTACATGTGTCTGAAGACTATTATTGGGCGCTATCAGAGCTGTTCTCTCCATTGCAGTGCATGCGCCTATGTCCATTGTTACCCCCAACATTACATCTCCCTTCCCCGTAGGATTCAGTTTAAAGCCCTCCTGATGAAGTTCTTCATGCTGTGGCCAAACACATTCTTCCCATCCTTTGTGAGGTGCAACCCATCCCTAGCCAACAGCCCATCTTCCAGGAAGTATAGCCCGTGGTCCCAGAATCCAAATCTCTCTCGTCGGCACCACCTTCATAGCCAGTCATTCACCCGGAGTATTTTTCATTCCCTTTCTATCCCTCTTCTAACTACTGGAAGGATGGATGAGAAAACTATCTGGGCCCCAAAGTTCTTGAGTTTCCTTCCCAAAGCTTCAAAGTCTGACGTGATCTCTTCGTAGCTCCGCTTGGCGGTATCATTTGTTTCCACATGGATGAGAAGAAAGGGATACTTGTCAGTGGGCTTTATGAGTGCAGGCAACCTTTCAGTCACGTCTCTAATCTGTCCTCCCAGGAGACAACATACCTGGCGAGTCCATGGGTCTTCGCGACATACTTGGGTCTCGATCCCACAAAGCAAGGAGTCTCCCACTACTACCACTCTTCTCTTCTTCTTCTTGTAGGCCTGGGTTTCATCCCCTCTGTTTGACTGACCTTTAGCCTCTTGCTCACTCTCATGCAGGTTCCCCTGTGATTCTTCCTCTGCAGGCTGTCCTCCAATCTCATCAGCAAGTACCTGGAATTGGTTCCACAGCTCCACTGATTCCACTGGTGCAGAGTGGCGTCTAGTTCTTCTTCTCCTAACTGTCACCCTTTTCCAAGGAGTATCCTCTATTCCTTTTTTTTTCACTTCAGCATTTCCCACTGCCTCATCTTGCTGTTGCTCTTCAAGCTTCTGGTCTGCCCTTTGCTGCTGTAGTTCCCCCATTCTGTCCAAGAACTCTTCGTGTTCTCTTATTCCCCGGAGGGTCGACAGTCGCCGCTCCAGTCCACTTACTTTTTCCTCCAGCAGTGTGATCAACTTGCACTTGTTGCAGGTGTAGGCCATGTTGTTCTCAGGCAAGAAAACAAACATTGCCCACACCTTGCAGGTCACCACCACTGGAGAGGCTTGTCCTTCCATAGCCTCTTTTCCCTTTTTGTGTCTAGCTTTGTGATTGTTCTAGACTTGCCTGTGCCTGCTCCTCTACTCAGTAGAGGTTAAAAGCAGAGTCCCACTGGTGTGAAAGTGTGTATCACAAGACAAATAAATGGAAAAAAGTTAGTTAAAATAAAAAATAAAAATTATTAAAAAATTATTTTTCCTAGGGGTTGAGATGGGGAGGAACAGGGACAATTAGCAACTAATGGGGAGATACGATTATTATTAAAATCACCACTTAAGCTTTCATTAAACGATTTATTCAGGGATTTTGAAATAGCCTGAGGGAACTGTTAGCCATGGCTTGTAAAGTTTTAATTTAAACATTAAGCATGAGAGTGATGTATAGCTCCCTAGTTCACTCTGGATCAGTTGCTTAGAACGTATTAGTTGTACTTGTGATTACAGCTTTGATCAGAAATATTTGCACTTGTGTCCCTGTCTATAATATAGGTAGGGATGGCGGAGAATTTCTCCCCGAAACTTCGGGGGGCCGAGCGCCAACGTGTTCGGCCCCCCAAACAAGTTTCGGGGAGAAATCCTCCGCACGCCCCCTGGGACGGGACTTACCTTCACTGAATGTCCCTCCCGGCGGCGGGTCCGGCCGGCGGTTCGGCGGGTGTTCGAGTGGGGCGGGAGCGGCAGCCGGTCTTTCAACTGGCTGCCGCCGCCGCCATTGCAATAAAAGAAAAAGAAAAAAAAGTCCCCTGATAGGCTACGTGATGATTCACGTAGCCTATCATGGCTAGATTTGCAAAGTCAGCCGTGATAGGCTACGTCAATCATCACGTAGCCTATCACGGGTGACTTTAAAAAAAAAAAAGTGTGTACGGATAATGGCGGCCCCCATAGGGAGCCGCCATTCCCGTTCCTTATTTGGTCGCTGTAGTCTACATAAACATTTACGTAGACTACAGCGACTAAATAAGGAACGCGAATGGCGGCTCCCTATGGGGGCCGCCATTAGCGTACGCGCTTTTTTTTTTTTTGTAAGTCACCCGTGATAGGCTACGTGACGATTGACGTAGCCTATCACGGCTGACTTTGCAGATCTAGCCGTGATAGGCTACGTGAATCGTCACGTAGCCTATCAGGGGGCGTTTTTTTTTTTTTTTTAACTTTCGCGTTCTCCGCCGGGCGAGGCGGGAAGCCTCCACCCTGGCCTGATTTTCGGCCGGGAGAGGCGGGAAGCCTCCCCCCCGGCCTGAATTTCATGGGGGGAGCAGTGAAGCGCCTCCCCCCCACCGTGAACAAGCTTCGAGAAAAGGGAAGTGACTTTCGTCCACCCCTAAATATGGGGAAAAAAACTTCCTAATGGTCAGAGCAGTCAGACAACGGAACCAACTCCCTAGGGAGGGGATGGGCTCTCTGTCGCTGGAGGTATTCATAGAATAGTAGAATAGTAGGGTTGGAAGGGGCCTACAAGGCCATCGAGTCCAACCCTCCAGTCAGGCAAAGACTGGAGAGTAGGGGTGCACGAAAGCCACTTATCTGGTCTCGCAGCTTGCTTTGCAGTGGGGGGGAGGCGCTTCGCTGCTCCCCCCGAAGTTCAGGCCGGGGGGGGAGGCTTCCTGCCTCGCCCGGCCGAAATTCAGTCCGGGGTGGAGGCTTCCCGCCTCGCCCGGCCGAAATTCAGGCCGGGGAGGAGGCGCCTTGCCTCGCCCGGCCGCGAAATAAAAAGTTAAAAAAAAAACACCCCCGTGGTAGGCTATGTGATGATTAACGTAGCCTATCACGGCTAGATCTGCAAAGTCAGCCATGATAGGCTACGTTAATCGTCACGTAGCCTATCATGGGTGACTTTAAAAAAAAAAAGCACGTACGCAAATGGCGGCCCCCATAGGGAGCCGCCATTCGCGTTCCTTATTTGGTCGCTGTAGTCTACGTAAATCTTTATGTAGACTATGGCGAAAATAAGGGCAACGCAAATAGCGTTGCCCTTATTTTCGCCGTAGTCTACGTAATCTTTACGTAGACTACAGCGACCAAATAAGGAAGGGGAATGGCGGCTCCCTATGGGGGCTGCCATTAGCCGACCGTACGCGCTTTTTTTTTTTTTTTAAAGTCACCCGTGATAGGCTACGTGACGATTTACGTAGCCTATCACAGCTGACTTTGCAAATCTAGCCGTGATAGGCTACGTTAATCGTCACGTAGCCTATCATGGGGGCATTTTTTTTTTAACTTTTATTGGAATGGCGGCGGTGGCAGCCGGTTGAAAGACCGGCTGCCGCCTCTGCCCCTGTCGAAGACCTGACGAACCGCTGCCGGGACCCGCCGCCGGGAGGGACAGTCGGGAAAGGTAAGTCCCGTCCCGGGGGGGGGGTGCGGGGTGCGGGGGGGTGCGGAGAATTTCTCCCCGAAACTACTTCGGGGGGCTGAACACATTGGCACTCGGCCCCCCGAATTTTCTGGGAGAAATTCTCCCCCATCCCTACTGGAGAGCCATCTTTGAGGGATGCTTTAGAATGGATCCCTGCACTGAGCAGGGGGTTGGACTCGATGGCCTAAAAGGCCCTTTCCAACCCTGTGATTCTATGATTATAACATCCCTGCAAAGCTGGTGCAAGTGCAACATCATTATGTGTGACCAGTGGTGTACTGGAATGATGGCTCAAAGGGCCTTTTTTATTATTAGCAGATACATTGATGCTATCCACCCCACCCCACCCCAGTCTTCCCTGTTGCTTCTGAGCTTAGCTCCAATCCTCACAGTAGCTGGAGGAGGTGGGAGAGAAATGAATTTTCTCAGTTACGATAGATTGTTCCTTGTTGTAATGAAAAATATTTTGGTGTGGGATGGGCAAGCAAGACCTGCTAGCGTTACAAAAGACCTGCTTCTCGTGGAGACGAAAACTGGATTAACACAGCTGCCAGGAATTTAGGACACTCCTTCAGGGCGTGCGGGGCCAGCACTTCCATGAGGCAGGGTGAATGAACTGCACGCTGTCCCCCACCCCCACCAGGAGGGCCCAACCCCACTGCCAGCGGGTGCTCCAGAGAGCCATGCCAACCACTGTCCTGCTGTCAGTCGCATTGCTCTGGCAATGCTAATGAGTGCTCTGGGGAGCCCTGCCAGTCCTGCTTTCCCACTCTGGCAAATGCCACAGCGAGAAAGCGGCTGCTGGGGCTTTCCAGAGCAGCCACCTGCCCTGTCTTTCGCTCTGTACACGCAATCTCCCAGGACATCCCTCTCGTACCTGGCTCTGAGGAAGAACCTTAGAGGAAACAGGACTACTGTGTTGAAAGTAACTGAGGCACCGTTCTTGGGTTAATGTTTGACATGGGACTGTCCTCAGAAGAGGCCTGCTCATAGGACTGCATTCAAAAGAAAAGCTTTCTGTTGGAACATGGCAGGAATCTTTATGATATCAAACAAAACCGCACCTGAGGCTCAGAAAAAAGAAATTCACATTTGCACTGTTTGTCGCTAAGAGGAGGCGAACGAACAGGAGGAAGCTGAGCCCCGGCAGAGAAAGGACTGACTCAGAGAACAAGCATCTGCTTCTGCCTTTCAGCAAGTGTTGCCGTCTCAGAGCACAAACGATGACATGTGAGAATATCTCTCAGCCAACAAGCCCTGCAGGACTGGGTTTTAAAATAAAGCAAACTAAAAGATATGATAAAATAGTGTCCGATTCCTAAATCTCCTTTTAGACATGTAAACCTAGCTCTTTGTATTCTGGGGGAGGGTTATTTTGTCCAAGTGAAAAATCTTTTATGTGTGGAAAATTGCTTCCAGACATTGGCAGTAATAAAACAACAACAACAACAACAACAAATGTCCAGATTGTTCAAATCACCAGACCCAGTAATTCTTGTAACAACCCCATAAAGGAGCCACTGCTATCAATTCCAGACTGAAGATTGAAGAGAGGGCGCTGTAGCCATTTGGCCTGCCTCTACGTTTACCCCCCACCCCCGTCCTCCCACTGTGGAGCCTTTATGCATTTGCAGTGGTGACCAGTGATTGCTGAAAGGGGAAGCTTTTAATTTTAAAGGTTCCATAGAACTCAATGAAACAGCACCATCTAGTGGCTGTTTTAATAGTGCAACATCCCGACTGAAATAGATACTTCATTATTTCCGGATATTTTTGGGATGGAATAACCAGGATATACCTCTGGATGTGCCCTGGAGATTGACAACATCATGAAAAGGACTTCAAACTTCAAACTTCAAACGTCATGAAAAGGACTTCAAAGGACCCGCAAACTTCCGTGAGTGAGCAATCTCAAAAGCAGGATAAAAGCTCCTTGTGAAGAAGCCCTTGGTCAATTCACAACTGAGGTAAGATCTGAACAAGGGATTAGGATGGGCTTCTACATTCTTCCCCGTTTTGAACTTGATTTATTTCATCCTTCTCTTTTTTTGTTTCCTTTTCTCTTGTAAGCAACATGTGGGAAAGGGTTAGTGTAAACATGAATTTGTTTGTTGAGCACAAACAACAATTAATAAGCACCCATGAATTTTGCTACTCACAATTGAGATCTCTGTGATTCAGCCTCCTCCAACCTGGTGTCCTCCAGATGTGCTTGATTGCAAGTCCATCATCCACAGCCAGCAGTGCCCTGCTGGCTGGGGATGATGGGTGTTGTAGTCAAACACATCTAGAAGGTTGGGGGAATCTGGTGGATAAATGACATTAGTAGGAATTTAGTCTTTATACAATTGGCTTACATGTGGAACACCTTACATACTGGTACGAGCATAATATCATGCCCTATCAATCTTTGTAGCCATCTTGTAACCCTTAACTAGACCAATGGGACTTGTGTTAAGCCTCATCCTTATCCTCTAGTATGGTGTACCAACTAATACTGCTTTGCTCTGGCTTATAAAAAGTCATCATTCTATTTCTGACAAAAGATCCTGCATTTACTTCCAGATGCCTTAAATAATTGCAAAGTAAAAAGTAATATCCATTTTGACTTTGTTCATATTTTTGCTGCAGTAATTAGATAACAAATAGGACTTAATAGATAGACAGGCAAATGTGCTGAACATCAGAGTACCAGGGTTTTCCAGCTTTTAAAAATATTGGTACCATTTCTCTCCCCACCCCCTCTCTGTTCACAGGGCAGTCAAATTAGTTCTTCTGAGAAGACTGCCTGAAAGGGGAATAATAAGTGACAGAAACATACAATGAGAAATGTGCAACATGTCTGTTTTTGGTTAATTAGAAACTAGATATCTCTTATAACTAATAAGGCTTGAGGTTTCTGTTCTTTGAAGAGGCAATTTTCTAATCAACTGTAATTACTGATGAAAAAATTGTTCTATCCATTAAAAATCTTCCATTCCCCCCATTTCTCATGTCTTAGCCCAGAGAGACTTTAAAACAAGCTGGCAAGATGCCAATGATTACCTGAATTGGAGACATTTAATGGTTTTATAATTTGCTTGAGTGGAAGTTATTAGATTTGCTATATTGGTCTTTCCAAGTCATTGTTATTTCAGTAAGATGGGATTTAAATACACACACACACACACACACACACACGTATGATGACTGGGAAATAATTGCTTTGCAAATACATTGCTGATTAATTGTCAATTTATGGTAATGTTGGACATCATTTATGAAACATTCTTAGGAAGTTTTTGCCTTTGATCTGATCCATGGATTGACCATGCTAGGGTTTACCCATAAAGCAGTCTCTGATGCTCTGTGCTCAGTACTTTTGCACTAAGCTGGAAAGACAGAAAATGAGGGCCAAATTAAACATGGTGTGACATGCATGGTTTTTAAAAATGTAAATCTCAGCTGCTGGGCAGGGGTGGTGGGGGTGGGGAAGTATCAGGATTGCAGCAGGCAGGAAAAAGCATCTCAACCTTCCGCTGTGGTCCTGATGACAAATGTTCCTCTGAAGCTGTTATTTGCATTGGGGGGAAATCCCCTATCAGTGTCCTGCTGTGATCCTGATAATTATCAGCCTCAATTCATCCAGTGACTACTATTTGCATTTTGTAAGGAAAATATGCATGTTAATGTAAAGACACACTGAATGTCTCTTTACATGCTAAATGCAAAGGTACATTTAATGTCTCATCTTATTTGGCCAGGAGACACATACCTCCTCAGCTATCCACCCCACCAAAGGCAGGTGCCTTTACTGTAGTTTGAATACATGTGTGAATGGATACTGAATCGGTTTGGGAGCGCCATATCACAGTGACATCATATGCAAGTGGCAATCTTGCCTGGATGGTGAGGTATTTCCCACATCTACAGCACTGACCCCAACAGGGATGCAATGCTAGCATGGGCACATTCAGCCATAAGTTCTGGACAGCCCACATGGCTCCTGCTTGCATTATGTTGCTGCTGTCATACAGCATTCCAACGATAAAGGAGCAGCTTTTCAGTTAACAACCTGTAATGATCTTGCACACACTCACACCTTTTTCCTGTCAAGGGGGAACAGGCTGTGAAGCACCTGGCAGTAATTTTACTTCTGGGCTACCACCTCCAATGTCTTCCTGGCTTTGAGGGTTGGAGAGATACTCCAAACCTACAAAACTATGCATGTGGAGGAAAGGCACTTTCAGCAAGGCTCTTGGTCTGTGTCAGGCAGCGACTTAGTGTGCTTCCTTAAAAACATGAAGCATGGACAGTAGTTAGGTGCATGCAAGAGAGATTCTGAGTCGATAAAGCACCAGCCTCTTCTACGTATCAATCCAAGTATTGTTTAGAGTCAGGAAAAAAAAAAGGAAAACAGAGGATGGGTGGTTGCATTGAAAAATAAAATAGAACAATATTGTCTAACTAGTCCTTTACATGTACAGACAGATCCTCAACTTACACTGAGGGTTCCAGTAACTTATACATGGGGTGAAGTCTTCTGCATGCCAAGGCATGACTGTGTCCACAAGGAGGTCTGCAGAGTTTCCCCAAGCGAGAACAAGGAAAACAGACAAAAGCAGGCTCAAACCCATTATTTTTATGGGATGAGTCTTAGAAGAGGGTGGGAGAAGGATGCTTGACACCAAAGAAGCCACACTGGCCAATGAGACAGGTTGCATGTAAAGAAGGGATGCTAACGATGGTAGCAATGAACACCAGCACTTATTTCTCAAAGCTGAGAAATAGGAGCAGATGGCTGGTCTTTTCCTGCCAACCACTTGTGGCTTTGAGGGAAATTCAGCACTTACAAAATGGTGTGCTTTGGGATTATGGCTGAAGGGAACCTTTTGGGCAATCAAGGGGCCATACCACAGCAGGTAATATACTTCAGGATTTCTGTAGAGATCATGTCTGAAGGCATATCTGGCCAGAATGCCTACTACACAGAATTGCCCAAGTTTTGTGTTGATTAGAAGTTCCTTCTCCTGTGTAAATATAATTTAAAAAGGTAAAGGTGTCCCTAACCAGTCGTGTGTCTGACTCTAGGGTGCGGTGCTCATCCCCATTTCTAAGCCGAAGAGCCAGCGCTGTCCGAAGACGCTTCCGTGGTCATGTGGCCAGCATGACTGAACACCGAGGTGCACGGAACGCTGTTACCTTTACCGCCGAAGCGTTACCTATTTATCTACTTGCAATTCCTTGCTTTTGAACTGCTAGGTTGGCAGGAGCTGGGACTGAAGACGGGAGCTCACTCCGTCACACAGCACTCGGGTCTCGAACTGCTGTCCTGCCAACCTTCCAGTCTGCAGTTCAGCGTCTTAACCACTAAGCCACCACAGCCCCTAAAAAAAATTTAATTTACATTTCCAAGATTGAGATTGTTTTCTTCCATGTAGATGCCAGAGGATTAGATTAGATAATGAGAGTTTAAGCTCTGGACTGCGGAAGAGCTTCCCCTTCTCAAAAAACAAGAGGCTAATGTTAATTCCAGGCACAGCCAATAGTGTGCACGCAATCCAGCTTGGGAACCCATGATTTTGTACCCTTATGGGTAGCCTTTTCATTCATATATTTCACCCAATGAGGAACAATGGGTGGAGGCACTCAAATGCCTAATAATGCAGCAATGTTAATTTTCATGTACTACATTTTCAATTTTGTATAAGGTGAATCATTAAAGTTTTTAATACAGATTTGTGAAGATAGTGTTCTTTCTCTTGTTCTTGTCACCACCCTTCAATTTGTTGTTCAGTCATTCAGTCGTGTCCGACTCTTCGTGACCCCATGGACCATAGCACACCAGGCCTTCTTGTCCTGCACTCTCTCCCGGAGTGTGCTCAAGTTCATATTCATTGCATCGGTGATGCTATCTAGCCATCTCATCCTCTGCCGTCCCCTTCTCCTTTTGCCTTCAATCTTTCCCAGCATCAGGGTCTTTTCCAGTGACTTTTCGCATTAGGTGGCCAAAATATTTGAGCTTCAGCTTCAGTATCTGTCCTTCCAATGAGCAGTCAGGGTTGATTTCCTTTAGGATGGACTGATCTGACCTCCTTGCAGACCCTTCAATACCTTCCAGTTAACGGGGTGAAGGGAAGCCCCAAATCTACAGGTCGTTAGCTTGGGAGGAGGGAAACTGCCAGCTGATGCCACTGAGAGAACTGCAGCCCATTTCTCCTTATTCCCCTTGGATCAAAGCATGTAGCGTCAACTGATCAACCTGACAAGTGGGAGATTATTCTTTGGGTGCTTAATTAAACTTTATTTAATTTAAAAGGGGAAGGAATCAGAGATAATGCAAGCATGGTATGAATACAATAAATAGCAAACAAACGAGCATACAGAGTTCCTCTACATAGCCTATACTGAAGTATTATAAAGCTAGGTTCCCCAAATTTCATATGAGTAGAATGGGTCCTCATGAGTGTCCAGTGGAAGATGGACATAAGAAAACTTCTGTACCTTTATTCTGTGTAGCGGGGGAAGGGGAAGGATTGAGATTAACAGAGGGGATCCATCCACTCAGTAGTGTCAAAGGTTGCTTGGTTAAAACATCACATAAGCTGGTGGTAGTTGAGGAGATGGCTGATTAACATTTGCCATCAAAGGAAAGCTGGGAAGGAGAGGTGAGAACTGGGGAGATATTTTCCCACTGCCAGCGTTAGACAGACTCACCAAGGGAAAGATTTGTCCTGTGGATTTGGGAAGGCTGGTATTAAATTACAGAACTGTCATTGGGAAATGGAGTAGTTAGTCCATTGGTGGATGTAAAGGATGGACAAGCCTGTTATGTCTTATAATTTTCTCCAAATTATTGTAGGGACGCCAGAGAATTCTGCCACGGATCTCGGTGAGGCCGAATGCCAGTGAATTCGGACCCCCAAAATCTGTGGTGGAACGGCCTGCCCCCCCTGCCCCCCACAGATCCCCCCCAGGACGAGACTTAACTGGGGCAGATCTTCCAGGTGGCGGTGGCTCCGGTGGTGGCTCCGGCGGCGGCAGCAGCGGCAGCTGGTCTTCTGACCGGCTGCCGCCACCATCATTTGTCTTGTAAAAAAACAAAAAACGACGTGATAGGCTACGTAAATCTTTACGTAGCCTATCATGGCTGGGTTAAAAAAAAACAAAAAACGATGTGATAGGCTACGTAAATCTTTACGTAGCCTATCATGGCTGGGTTAAAAACAAAAAACAAAAACCAGCGTACGCAAATAATGATGATGATGATGATAATAATAATAATACACAAGACATTTGCATTAAAGGTGCACAAGGATCCCCATAAGAAATAACATAGATGTTTATTATTATTATTATTATTGAATGAAATATTAGAACAATATTGTAGGGATGTACGAAAGTCACTTACCTTTCCGCAGATTATGCTGATGCTGGGGAAAGGCATTCCGTCCCTCCCCTCGGAATCCTCGACGTGGGGGGAGGCCCGCCGTTCCTCCCCCCCCCGGAATCCTTGATGGCCGGCTGTGCTCCGCAGCAGCTCTACGGAGCAGCCGGCCAGGTCCAGCCCAGCCCAGAGCCGTCTGCAGCCGGATTTCCAGCCGCAGAGGGCTCTGGGGGAAAAAACAAACAAAAAAAGCGTACGCAAATGGCGGCTACAGCCGCCACCATTTGCGTTCCTTTTTTTGGCCGTCTTAGTCTACGTAAATATTTACGTAAATTATGACGGCAAAAATAAAGGGGAACGCAAATAGCGTAGCGGGCGCAATTTGCGTCCCTTTTTGATTTGCCGTTCTAGCCTATGTAAAGATTTACGTAGGCTAAAACGGTGAATCAAAAAGGGACGCAAATAGCACCCGTTACATTATTTGCGTTCCCCTTTATTTTCGCCGTCATAGTCTACGTAAATATTTACATAGACTAAGACGGCCAAAAAAAGGAACGCAAATGGCGGCGGCTGTAGCCACCGCCATTTGCGTACGCGTTTTTTTGTTTGTTTTTTCCCCCAGAGCCCTCTGCGGCCGGAAATCCGGCTGCAGATGGCTCTGGGCTGGGCTGGGCCTGGCCGGCTGCTCCGTAGAGCTGCTGCAGAGCACAGCCGGCCATCAAGGATTCCGGGGGGGGGAGGAACGGAGGGCCTCCCCCCACGTCGAGGATTCCGAGGGGAGGGACGGAATGCCTCTTTCCCCACCATCAGCATAATCCGCGGAAAGGTAAGTGACTTTCGTACATCCCTACAATATTGTTCTAATATTTCATTCAATAATAATAATAATAAACGTCTATGTTATTTCTTATGGGGATCCTTGTGCACCTTAAATGCAAATGTCTTGTGTATCATCATCATCATCTTCATCATCCCATCTTTTTCCTAATACTGGGATTCAAGGCGGCTTTACAACATTAACAGTTATACAATTAAAACCTATAAATAGAAATAGAAATACAAGTGTACAAAAGTTAAAATTATAATTAAATCAACAATATTAAAATTGTAAAAATATCAAAACATTAAAAGACAACAAGAAAAATAGTATCCATCCATCATATTTTCACAGGTCCAGACTAATTATTCCCAAAGGGCTGCTGGAACAAAAAAGTTTTTCCATGCTTATGAAAGCATATCAAGGAGGATGCCACTCTCGCCTCCTTGGGAAGGGAGTTCCAGAGCCTTGGGGCAGCCGCTGAGAAGGCCCTGTCCCGTGTTCCAATCAGGCTTGCCTGTGATGGTGGCAGGATGGCGAGAAGGGCTTCCCCTGAAGATCTCAGGGCACGAGTAGGCTCATAGGAGAGAATATGGTCTTTCAGTTAACCTGGACCCGAGCTGTATAGGGCTTTATAGGACATGACCAGCACTTTGAATTGTGCCCAGAAACAGACTGGGAGCCAGTGAAGCTGTTTTAACAGGGCAGTTGTATGCTCCCTGTAACCAGCCCCAGTCCGCAGTCTGGCAGCAGCTCTTTGAACCAGCTGAAGCTTCTGAACACTCTTCCGAGGCAGACCCACATAGAGTCCGTTATAGTAATCCAAACAGGATGTAACTGAGGCATGTGTCACTGTGGCCAAGCAAAACTCTGCTGAACAAAAGAGGTTACACTAGGGATGGGGGAGAATTTCTCCCCGAAACTTTGGGGGGCCGAGTGCCAACGTATTTGGCCCCCCGAAGTAGTTTCGGGGAGAAATTCTCTGCCCCCCCGCCCCCCCCCGTGATGGGACTTACCTTTCCCGAATGTCCCTCCCCGCGGCAGGTCCCGGCGGCGGTTTGGCAGGTCTTCGACAGGGGCAGAGGCGGCAGCCGGTCTTTCGAGCGGCTGCCGCCGCCGCCATTCCAATAAAAGTAAAAAAAAAAAAACGCCCCCGTGATAGGCTATGTGACGATTAACGTAGCCTATCATGGCTAGATTTGCAGATCTAGCCATGATAGGCTACGTAAATCATCACGTAGCCTATCACGGGGGCGTTTTTTTTTTTTACTTTTTATTTCGCGGCCGAGCAAGGCGAGGCGCCTCCTCCCCGGCCTGAATTTCGGCTGGGCGAGGCGGGAAGCCTCCCCCCCCCCGGCCTGATTTTCGGCCAGGTGAGGAGGGAAGCCTCCCCCCCCAGCCTGAACTTCGGGGGGAGCAGCGAAGCGCCTCCCCCCCACTGCGAAGCAAGCTGCGAGACCAGGTAAGTGGCTTTCGTGCACCCCTAGGTTACACAAGCAACACTGAAGTTGCTGAACACAGTAACGAAAGTCAGAAGTTAAAATGCAGCCTCAAGATAATGTCATGTTACAGTTTTAGAACCAGTTGTAAATGGATCACAATAAAACTCCCTGCCAGCAAACCATAGATATGCAGATGCAGAGCAACTGGGCCAAGAACTAACTTTTCTGTGATGCTGATTCCAAAGCAATTAAATATTTGCCCCCAAGCATGTTTTTGCATCTGCTAAATAAATCTGATGTTCATAATTCATTTAGGCAACTCAGTTTGTTTGCCCAACACATGAGATACTTTGTTTTGCTTTTTTCTTCAAATCTCAAAATATCATCAAATGAGAGGCTTTGTGACCCTGATGGTAAAGCTGAACCTGCCATCACTAGAGTACTCCACGGCTTCACCCTAGCCCCATAAGGAATAAAGGATTTAGAAACAGTTGTTAGTTTAATAAAATATCTGATTAGCAAAACTTTCCCAGGGGAACACTTAACTCTGAAATGTATAGACAAACCTCCTTACATAAACCCTAATACTTATTTTTCCAGTGTCCAAATACCAGCAATGAAATTGCTAAATGTTAAATTCAGCCTAGATTATCCCCAGCACAAAGCTACAGCAAGCATTGCAAAAGATCCTGCAAAAGTAAAACGTCCAGTCATTGGAGAAGTAATAGAAAATACTATAGCAAAGTTTAAAATGATCCTACATCACCGATAAGTCAAAGAGGGATGCAGGGGGAAATTCTTGCTCAGCTCTGCAATCTAAAACTGCCACAGCTAGCAATAATCCAGCTTCACTGTAGTTCACATCACCAAAGTAACAGCTAAGGATCCACAGAACAAATCGTACTTCCATCCTAGACTATAAGACTGTCTGGGTGATAGATCCATGACTAACCAGAGATGTGTGTGTGTGAGATACATAGCCAGCCCAGGACATTTTACTGCCTGAGGTGAAGGACAACATGGTGCCCCCTTCCCATCCCACATACAGAAGCTAACTGGATGGGCAGTTGAATCTTACTTCAACACTGGTGATGGAATAGTGTCCTTCACCATACCTGAGGCACTAGGCTACTTTGTGTATGGGGTGGGTGGGGGGTGGGGGAGAGGGTAGGTTGTCTGGCATCCACAGCTCTGTCGTCCAGCAGAGGGGAATAGCCAGGGAGTTCCAAAGGAACACTCTGGAGACTGCCACCGCTCCCCCACGCCCCCAGCATCTGTTGCCTGAGGCAATTGTCTCACTCTGCCTAATGGTAGGGCTGGCCCTAGTACGTTATACTCTCATGGAGAAAGCAAAGTAGTTTTTGTTTCCTGGCTATATTCCTATAAAAACACATGTGGCAGGAAGTGGATATATAAGATCTGGTATTTTACCATGTGTGGAAACAAAAACAAAACATTGGCCTGGTATGTTCAAATGACAAGCCTTCCAACTCATTTCTGCTGCCTGGGTTTATTTGTACCATGGGCACATCTAGACATCTTTTATTTGAGGCATCACATTTGAGCACTGCTGAACCCTACAGGCCATATAAACAGACAGGAAGTCACGTGGGATCATAATTCCTTGCTCCACAAATTCTCCTGGGCATGCTGTTCCTTGAACTTTGTCATTCGGTTATGTGGCAGATATTGTAACCTTGAGCTACATTCTGTGATTATATTGGCTAACCAATTAGGAATGTCAGGGTGTGAAAAGATTGTATCTTAGTGATGGTAGTTGGACATTAAGGTCTTCAGTTCTCTCGTTCAATAAAGCATTGTCTTAGTGAGACATTTTTTTTTCTTTAAGGGATAAGAACAAAAGAACTAAGCAGGTAATAAGGAGGACTAGTAGACACTATTCTGTTTGGATGGCAGGGGAAGGAATATTGGGGCATATTTGGCTTACTGCATGTGAAAGTCACTTTTACATTATTGCTTTCCCTAAATGTAAACTGAATAAAGCAGGCATGTACTGTAAGAGTCTGTTGACACTTCACAGGAACATGGGAAGCTGCCTCATACTGAGTCAGACCCTTGGTCCATCTCGCCCAGTATTGTCAACCGTCGCTGGCAGTGAACTGCCAGGGTTTCAGGCAGGATTCTCTCCTAGTCCCACCTGGAGATGCTGGGGGTTGAACTGGGGAATTCTGCGTGCAAAGCGTGCGTTCTCTACCATTGAGCTACAGTCTCTCCCTTCAATTTACACTTCATAACCAGTCTCCAGTGGTTAAAATAACAGACCTAATACCCATGGGATGTCATTAAAAACTAACAGAATATAAAGGGATGGATCCAAACATACCCTTCTGCAAACAGAACTCCTTCCATTTCCAGAGGGACTCTGATCCAGCACAGAGGGAGGGTGGAAGACAATTTCCACCCACTTCCCTTTTTTCCTGCAGTCCCAGTGGCACTTCCCTTGCTGTTCTTGAGGGTCCCCCAACTATCCAGAGCAGATTTTCAGGGGCTATAGGGGGCTGCATGAGGGAGAAATGGCAAATAACCCCCACCCCCACCCGCTTCCTTCAGCAGAAGCTTTCCATGTGTGGAACTCTGCTCATGGGAAGTCTGGATCCAAGCCATAGAATCTTTCAGCAAACTCAATTACTTCACTTTATCAACTCATTTAATTAAAGTGAAAAAAATATCACAGAAGATAAGAATTAGCGTGTCTTTACAGAATCAATTGCTACTGTGGTACGTTTTTCTCCAATAATTGTTTGTAAACATTTATAATAAATAGACCCAGAATATAAGCCATTTTCTTTTAATGACGTTTCTCAGCATGTTTCATTTAATTACTTCATAGACAGCCAAAGTTCTCAGAAAAATACCCTTGTTGGGTTATAATTAATGATAAACCTAACAACAATCCTCTGGAATTTGTACTCTTTAATTGTACTCTTTAATTGTAATAGGACCGGATGATGAGCAGCTTAAAGCCATTCATGTCAATGGAGACAGTGGCCACAATGAGAATAGCACAATGGAGTTTGGCCATGGAAAGCATACACACCTGGAGAGAAGAGAGATGTCTGCAAGAGGTGTTTCCCTCCTGCTTTATCAGCTGCCCTGCCATCTCCACACACCTATAAGAAAGGTGAGATCTCAACCTTAGCAGGAGGTAGGGCAGACTTTTTTGCTGCAAGGAACATACACCACCATTTTGGAAGCTGGTTTGTTTTCATTACCTGTAGTTAAGATTAACCACAGTTGAGGGTTTGGACGCAATGCTAAACCGTGGTTAACATAAAATGGAAATGGAATCTTCCCGTCTCCTCCTCATAGCTGTGCCAGAGGAGAGAGGATGGGGAGAGCATGCGAGTTCAAGGCTCATGGTGGCTTGTCCTCATATGCTAAACATTTATGCTTGATTGAGAGCTACCATGCCAGCTAACCATCTGAAAAAAAAACGGTGCCCTTACAAAACTATATTGCGATGAATGTCAGTGTCATGAATATTCAATGTCATTTTGGGGGCATATCCATAGAAATAATAGGCAAGCTTTTGCACATACTTAGCTGAAGTCCTTTGCTAAAACCAGCTTCCTTGCCTTTCCACTGAGTTATATGGGGCTTGCTTTTGTAAATGTTTTTAAGTGAGTCTGCTGGGCTGATAGAATCCCTTTTTTCAGCCGATGCTTTTCATTCCCCTGCTTTGCTCTGGTTTGCTTTCATCTTGTCAAACTGGGTGGTGGGGGATTACTTCCAATTAAATCACCATTTCACTTCAAGAAACTTCAAGGCTGACACATCCCTTCGTTGCTCCATTACCCTTTCCAGTTCTCTCAGTCCTTGAAGAAAGGGCTTCCCATTAAAATGATTTCACTCTGAAGGTGTTTCATATGCAGTATTTATTAGAGTGGACAAAAGGGAAAACAATTATATAGGTTCATTCTCTAAGGGCGCAATCCTAGGCTGACTGGGGCATACTGGGTATTGTAGGACTTTTTTTCTGTCTAATCATGAATAGGATTGCACCCTACATGTATTTTACTTGGATTAATAGCTTGCCCCATTCCAAGAGCTCAAGGTGGGTAACAACAATCCTAAGGCCAACATTCAATAAAGCCAATTAATACACGATTAAATCTATTGAATCCATCTATTAAAGAACTAGAGTCAAACTTTATTGTGATTCATTCTGCACTGCTTAAACCCAGTTAACAAGACTTTTAATCTGTGTCTAGCGCTTATGTCTTTCCCCCTCATTTTTACTGTAGAGTAGCTGCAGGGACCCCAACCAGATCTTAGAATCCCCTGTACCCCACAAGCTAGGGTATTGATCCAGATCAGGGACCCTGTGCTAACTTTAGAGTAAAAAAGTGAAAAAGAGATGTAGCTGCTAGACATAGATTTAAAATCATGTGCGTTTGGGGCCTAAATACTAGGGTACATAGCTCTGGTCTGAAAACATGAGGAGCTGGGAGTGAGGCAGTATGACTGGAACATACAAGAAGGGCTGGACTTGTCATGCTTGGGTTAATGAGAGTAAGTACCAAAACAAACAGATAAAAAGGCCATTTACATTCCAGAAGCTGTTTGTACAGAGGCAAATCATAACAAAGAATTTTCTACTTCTTTGGCAGATAGTCTACTTAACTGACTAGATGAGACATTTTGGCAGGGAAGCTTTCTTCATTATTGCTGACTCGTCAAAGGCAGCATGAAAATTAATTGCTCTCATTGAGCTGTCTAGGGTGAAACACACACACCCCACAGTCCTGCTAAAATTCTGCTTATGGGAGTATTAAACTTTGGCTCACTTATATGATTTACATTGCCCACCAGATCTGACATGATTGAGTCAGACGGAAGAGGAGTTTTATTCAGCCATCAATCTGGCTTCTTCATATAGAAAGGTATCCACCTGAGGCTGAAATCTACCTGGAAATCAATGGGGGTTATTCTGAGTAAATATGGCTAAGAAGGGAGTAGCAGGCCGCATGTTATAATGGCTTACCATCTACAATTCAAGTAGATTGTAAATTATTGACTGCTTTTTTTTTTTTTTAAAGCTGATGTTGGGGGAGCAAGCTGGATCAGGACGATGGAATGGGGAAAGGTAGCATTAACCCTTTGCCTCTGCTGCATTCCCAGTCCAAATTAGCCCCTACCTGCACTGGCAATTGGGAAGGAAGCTCCCATTGATGCCAATTGGGGCAATGGCTGAGGCAAAGGGTAAAAGCTTCCCCCATGCCACAGTCCTGATCCAAATCAGTCCCCCCTCCCCATTCAGTAAAAATATCAGACACACAAGGGCTAAAGGCATGAATAAAAGCATGTCTAGTTTGGCCCTTTTGTTTGCAAAGGGAAATGAAAAAAGAATTTGAGGAGCACATTGCTAAAAACATTAAGACTATGTCATAAACAGGAAATTGGACCAGGAGGAGGTTGGACCATTAGATGACAAGGGAGGGAAAGGAGTGCTAAAGACAGATCACGAGTTTGCTGAGAAGCTGAATGAATTGTTTCCATCTGTCTTCACTGCAGCAGGTGTAGGACAGATAACCATGTCTGAACTGGCTTTCAGGGAAGGAGTCTAAAGAACTGAACAAAACAGAGGGGACAGGATATGAAGTTCTAGGGCTTATCAGCAAAATAGAAGACCCCGCAGGAGTCCCTGAATGCAGAGAGCTTCGGCTATTGGGCGGTTGTTGTTGTTGTTCAGTCGTGCCCGACTCTTCGTGACCCCATGGACCAGAGCACGCCAGGCCTTCCTGTCCTGCGCTCTCTCCCAGAGCGTGCTCAAGTTCATATTGGGCGGTATAGAAATGCAATGAATTAATAAGTAGCCCTAGCTGCAGCAAGCAAGACCGGGGTTTTTCTAAAGCTATAAGACCCCCATTCATTCTTGCTTGCTGCAGCATGGGGCTCTTTGCAGAGAGGCTTCTGCGGCTCCACAGCTCTTCTAGAATGCCTATGAGACTGTGTCTGTGAGGTCACATTGTCTCATGGGAGTTCAGCAAGAGTTGTGGGCCTGGAGAAGCCTCTCTCTAAAGAGTCTGGTGCTGCTGCAAGTGCAGGGGGCATTTCTGAAGAAAGAAAGAAAAGAAGATCCCTCAGCCACCTCCTACACTTAAAAAGGAAAGCAGAAATCCTGTCCCCCCTTTCTCAAGGATAAAATTATTTGAAATTCTCACCTACCTGGCCTCTTTTGCCAGTTTTCATTCTGCCCCCCTCCCCCACAAACTGCTGAAAATGGAAGAAATGAAATATTCAGGACAGTGCTACTTTAAACTGAACGAACTGTTAGATGCATTTGGATGAAAAGTTAGGGTGTTTGATGTATATTCTCAGGTGTGTGTGTTTTTAACAAAGCCTCAATTTTCAAACTGATTTCATGGTTTGTTCTTGCTAGGAAGCACTTCTTATCTTTTTAAAGCTCAAATTGGTTGGGCACCATAGGATGCTGGACTTTAACTCTTTTAGACCTTCATGAAAAAGAAAGTGCAACAAAAGGGAAAAGACAAAAGTAAAGCATCAGCTTTAATTAGGAAAGCTACAGACTTGGTTAAGGGGTATAAGGAATAAGCTTCAATCTCTGCTGGCTTCTGAAGCTACAACAAATGAAGCTAGACTGATGGCTCAGTCCTATGCATGTCTACTAAGAAGAAAGTCTCATTGAGTTCAATGGTATTTTCCCCCAAGTGTGTGTGTGTGTATATGTATATGTATATGTATGTGTGTATATATGTATGTATGTATGTATGTGTATATATATATATATATATATATGTATATATATGTATATATATATATTTGCATTCTTATACTTTTTCTGCTCAGTATGATGCAAGGGTGGTCAGAAGTCAGCAAAATAAATTAAATATGGGAAGCAATATGAAAGGGGCAGAGGATGATTTTGGACTAGAAAAACAAAAAGGAGAGGACACAGAAGAAGTCCTTTTCTGCAAGTGGTGTCCTTCTGCTGGTAGAGCGTCAATGCTGGATCCAATCCATTGTGGTTTTGAAACGTTTTCTCTAGAAAAGATGAGTTTGTTCTGTTTCTGCCTGATAATCCTGAGATCTACTCTGTGTGCTATTTCTAAGCTGAGAGATAACAAAACCTAGGGATGGACGAAAGTCCCTTACCTGGGCCTGCAGCTTGCTTCGCGGTGGGGGGGAGGCGCTCCGTCCCTCCCCCCAAAATTCTGGGCGGGGCGGGAAGCACCCCATCCCTCCCCCCTGAAATTCTGGCCGGGGGGGAGGCGCCCCATCCCTCCGGCCACGAATCTCGTCTCCTGCCGGGATGCAAATGGCGGCGGCCGTAGCCGCCGCCATTTGCATCCCTGCAGTCAGCCGTGATAGGCTACATAAATCCTTACGTAGCCTATCACGGCTGACTTTGGGGGGAAAAAAAGCGCGCACGCAAATGGCGGCACCCATGGGTGCCGCCATTTGCGTTCCTTATTTGGGCATGTGTAGTCTACGTAAACATTTACGTAGACTACGGCGAAAATAAGGGCAACGCAAATAGCATTGCCCTTATTTTTGCCGTAGTCTACGTAAATGTTTACATAGTCCCAAATAAGGAACGCAAATGGCGGCACCCATGAGCGCCGCCATTTGCGTATGCGCTTCCCCCCCCCACAAAGTCAGCTGTGATAGGCTACGTAAGGATTTACGTAGCCTATCACGGTGTTTTTTGAAAATCTAGGCGTGATAGGCTACATAAATCTTTTCGTAGCCTATCACGTTTGTTGTTGTTGTTGTTGTTTTACTTGGAAACGGTCGGAAGATCGGCCGCCGCCGCTGAACCGCCACCGGGAGCCGCCAGCACCAGGGACATTCAACAAAGGTAAGTCCCATTCCAGGGGGGGTGGGGGGGTGGACCGTTTCTCCACCAGTTTCGGGGGGCCGAATGCATTGGCATTTGGCCTCCTGGAGATTCGTGGAGAAATTCTCCGACATCCCTAACAAAACCTTCCTTTTCTTGATTACTGTGTTGCAGATGCCTATTTTCAACTTGTATTTATAGACTGATTGCCTGTTGTCTCAATCAGCAAAACTAGAGTAGGAGGAATGACAGAGGCAGTCTTCGCCTCCCTGTCCTCCTTTCAGCTGATTTCGCACTGGATGTGCTTCTGAGTGCATCTAGTTGCAGGGACAGCAGCTGGAAGGCTTCAAGACCCTGCAGATCCTCAGTGCCTCCCCTTCTCCATTTGCATCCTCACCTGAGGTCAGAGCTAGGGATAGTGGAGAATTCTGCCATGGACTCCAATGAGGGCGGATTCTAAAGAATCCAGCCCCCTGGGGTCCGTGGTGGAACGGAATACTGACCTCCGCCTCCCCGTGGAATCCTCTTCAGCTGGATCCTCCAGTTCCGGATTTCCAGCGATGCAGCCACCGTGCCATATCGCTGGCTGAAGGGGACTGACTGCGGCCGCAAATGGCGTCCTGGATGCTATTTGTGTCCACAGTCAGTCAAGTCCCGTTCAGCCAGTGATACGGCATGGCAGCCGTATTGCTGGCACTTTGGAGCTGGCCAGTGGCTCCACGGAATCACTGTGGAGTGGAGCTGGCCGAAGAGGATTCCGGGGGGAGGAACGGATCACCTCCCCCCCCCGCGGGTGGATTCCCCATGGACCAGAAGGTAGGGAATCCACCCATCCCTAGTCGGAGCACCAACATCAGGTGAGGAAGTTGCCATGGTGTTTTATGTGGTGGCTGAGAGGTGGGGAATCCCCATTTAGATTTTCACTCGTAGCAATGTCTACAGCGTCAGAGGGGGTACTCCATAATATCCTATGGTCCCTGGAACGCTCCCCCAGGGAGCATATGATTTTTCTCTATGGCATCTATATTTTTAAGTGTCATAAATATGTCAGGGTGGAAATTGAGCCCATAGAGCCCCAGAGCATTTCTGATTCTGAGGAAGAGCAACAACCCGTGGGAGATGAGCTCACTCATCGCTCACAGGCACAGCGGCAGGGAGAGATTCCTCCTGCCTGCATTCCTGAGACAGATAGTGACCCTGGCAGCGAGAGAGCGGGGGATAGGGTCTTGCTGGACACCCGGCCACAGACGCAGGGAGCGGCACCAGATGGAGGGCGCCGAGAGGAGGCGCTCTGCCCGCTTGGCGTTAAAACAACGGTCATGTCCCGAGGACCTACGGGTAAGAGGGAGGACCTCTCCATAGCCCATAAGTTCAGATTCTTCCCGCCCTTCTCCTTCAAACAGGGACCAACTGCCTTACCTGGAGCTTAGGCTACTCTGCTAACTACCCCAGTGCAGTTCCTTGTTTAGTCGCTGGTGATTAGCATCTGAAAGACTCATTAAGTTGTAAACGGAATACAGCCTTGGAAAGAATCCTTTTCGTCTGTGTCTTGAGTTGGCTATTGGAGGGGACTGTAAGAGGCAGCTAGGGCACTCCTGAAAATATATATGAAACAGTACAATTGTATATGTAAGTGATACATAATAAAGTAGGGCTGGATGCGCCCAATCTCATCTGATCTCGGAAGCTAAGCAGGGTCAGCCCTGCTTAGTACGGATGTACGAAACTCACTTACCTTTCGCGGATTATGTTGATGGTGGGGGGGAAGCATTCCATCCCTCCCCCCAGAATCCTCACCGGGGGGGGGAGGCGCTCCATTCCTCCCCCTGGAATCCTCCACGGCTGGCTGTGCTCCGCGGCAGCTCCGCGGAGCAGCTGGCCAGGCCTAGCCAGGCCAGAGCTGTCTGCAGCCGGATTTCTGGCCGCAGAGGGCTCTGGGTGAAAAAAACAAAAACAAAAACTGCGTACGCAAATGGCGGCAGCTACGGCCGCCGCCATTTGCGTTCCTTATTTTTGCCGTCTTAATCTACATAAAGATTTATGTAGACTATTATGGCAAAAATAAAGGGGAACGCAAATAGCGTAGCGGGCACTATTTGCATCCCTTTTTGATTCGCTGTTAAATATTTATGTAGGCTAAAACGGTGAATCAAAAAGGGACGCAAATAGCGCCCGCTACGCTATTTGCGTTCCCCTTTATTTTCGCTGTCATAGTCTATGTAAATCTTTATGTAGATTAAGACGGCAAAAATAAGGAATGCAAATGGTGGCGGCTGTAGCCGCCACCATTTGCGTACAAGGTTGTTGTTTTTTTTAAACCCACCCAGCCATGATAGGCTACGTAATGATTTATGTAGCCTATCACGTCGTGTTTTTTTTTTTAAACCTAGCCATGATAGGCTACGTAAATCTTTACGCAGCCTATCACGTCTTTTTTTTTTTTTTTTTACAAGCCTGGAAATGGCGGCGGCGGCAGCCGGTCGGAAGACCAGCCGCCACAGCCACCGCCGGAGCTGCCACCACCCGGAAGATCCACCCCAGGTAAGTCTCATCCCAGGGGGGATCCACGGGGGGGGCGGGGGGGGGCAGGCTGTTCCGCCACAGAGTTTGGGGGGCCGAATGCACTGGCATTCGGCCTCACCGAGATCCGTGGCAGAATTCTCTGACATCCCTACTGCTTAGTACTTGGATGGGTGACCGCATGGGAATCAGGTTTCCTGCACTGAGCAGGGGGTTGGACTCGATGGTCTTGTAGGCCTTCCAACCCTATGGTTCTATGATTCTAAGTACAGGTTTCATAAAAAAGTAAGTATTGCATATATTTCCACAACAACTCCAAATTACTATTTTTTGCCTGGAAAACAATGGAGTGAGGTCCCCCCACTCCCAGATATGACAAGAAACAGGAAATTCTCAGTACAGTGGTGCAGTACATTGGACCTACCACTCCAATCTTTATTAATTATAGAGTAGGGAAAATTGGCTTCTATCAGCTCCCATTTGCTACAACCAAAGTTTGGAAGGAAAGAAGTATCTGATTCACATGTTAGAAAAACAGGAGCGACAACAAAATAGCTTATTAAATGATACTTAGAAAAATATACTGAGGTGGAATTTCGACAAGGAGATATAAACCATCCCACTAGCCAAACCTAACTGGCAGTGTTACTGTTTAATAAAAACAGTGCAAGCAATATACAGGGGTAAATCCATACAAATTGCAATATTAAGAATGTATGTTACCATACCTGATGGGAATAGTCCAAAACAAGAGAGTTGGGAAGGAGGGATTGTAACTGAGTTATGGGGAATATCTGTCAGGGTGGACACTGAGCCCATAGAATCCCAGAGTAGTTCTGATTCAGAGGAAGAGCAGTCGCTCTTGGGAGAGGAGCGCGCCCCTTTTTCCCAGGGCCCGCAGCTGACAAGAGATTTCTCCCACCCACATTCCTAGATTAGAAAGCAGTCCAGGGAGTGACCCAGCACCAATAGCAGACTAGGTGGATGCGCAGCGCAGACGCAGAGAGCGGCGCCAAATAGAGAGTGCAGAAAGGAGTAGGGATGGCGGAGAATTTCTCCCCGAAACTTCGGGGGGCCAAGCGCCAACGTGTTCGGCCCCCCGAACAAGTTTCAGGGAGAAATCCTCCGCACCCCCCCACACCCCGCACCCCCCCGGGACGGGACTTACCTTCCCTGAATGTCCCTCCCGGCGGCGGGTCCGGCTGGCGGTTCATCGGGTGTTCGAGCGGGGCGGGAGCGGCAGCTGGTCTTTCGACCGGCTGCCGCCGCCGCCATTACAATCAAAGAAAAAAAAAAAGTCCCCTGATAGGCTACGTGACGATTCACGTAGCCTATCACGGCTAGATTTGCAAAGTCAGCCGTGATAGGCTACGTGAATCGTCACGTAGCCTATCACGGGTGACTTAAAAAAAAAAAAAAAAAGTGTGTACGGATAATGGCGGCCCCCATAGGGAGTCACCATTCCCATTCCTTATTTGGTCGCTGTAGTCTACGTAAATGTTTACGTAGACTACGGCGAAAATAAGGGCAACGCTATTTGCAACGCTATTTGCGTTGCCCTTATTTTCGCCGTAGTCTACGTAAACATTGACGTAGACTACAGCAACTAAATAAGGAACGCGAATGGTGGCTCCCTATGGGGGCCGCCATTCGCGTACGCGCTTTTTTTTTTTTAAGTCACCCGTGATAGGCTACGTGACGATTCACGTAGCGTATCACGGCTGACTTTGCAGATCTAGCCGTGATAGGCTACGTGAATCGTCACGTAGCCTATCAGGGGGCGTTTTTTGTTTTTGTTTTTACTTCCGCGTTCGCGGCCGGGCGAGGCGAGGTGCCTCCTCCCCGGCCTGAATTTCGGCCGGGGCGAGGTGGGAAGCCTCCCCCCCGGCCTGAATTTTGGCTGGGCGAGGCCGGCCTGAACTTCGCGGGGGAAGCAGCGAAGCGCTCCCCCCCACCGCGAACAAGCTGCGAGAAAAGGTAAGTGACTTTCGTCCACCCCTAAGAAAGGAGGCCTAGCGCCCGGTTGGCGCTCAAAGAACGGTTGCGCCCAGAGGATCCAAGAGAAAAGGGGAGGGATTCTCCCTAGTCCTTATATTCAGGGGTCTGCCAGTAATTGCCTTTCAAACGGGGACCAACTGTTCCAACTTAGGGCATAGGGATGCTGCTGCTCAGATCTAGTTGCTACCTGTAGAGTTGTAAGTTATAAAAAAAGAATAAAGCTTTGAAAAGAATCCCTTTGTCTGCTTCTAGACTTGGCTACTGGATTAGACTGAGAGAGCCCTCCAAAAAGCCCTTGACAATATCAGTGCTATTCCCCAAATCCTACCAATAGTCATTTTTAAGTTGCTAAGTCATACCCATGTATTGTGAATAGGGGTGGGTGAGAATGTAATTTCAGTTTGTTTTTGATAAGAATTTACCAAAATTTGCAAATTTCTTCATATTTAGGGAAGAAAGAACTTGTGATTTAAAAAAAAAACCCAAAACCTGAATGTGGGAGAAACCAACAGTTTTGTCCATCCAGGCCCAGAACTTCGACTGCTTTTCTCTTAAAAATCTGGCTTTGAATATCTGTGAATCCAATCATGTTAGTGCTAAATTAGGGCCGCCAACACTTTTTTTCCTTACAGGCTTCTCATCTGTAACAGCTACATGGCAGTAACGCGCAACATGGGCCTTTCCACGCTGAGAATAGCTGTACCTATTGGATTTGGCCGGTGCAGATGGTGAGAAATTTTGTTTCAAGTTGCTTCTGGTAAGAATTTACCAAATTTGCAAATTCCTTCATGCTTGGGACAGAAAGAACTTGAGTTTTACAAAAGTCTGATATGGGGGGAAGTGAAACTGACAGCTTTGTCCATCCCAAAGTGTGAAGCAATTATATCATGGCATGGGAGGAACATAGCCCTGCCAATTTTCAGTATAAACCTCACTCAGGGTTGAGTTGTAGATCTATTCAACTCCTGCACCTTAAGTAGCATGCTTCCTGTGCAGCGCATGTGACATCATGATACATGGAACAGCCTCCTTGAATGACTCATTATGTGGGGCTGTAACTGGGCTGCCAAGCCACAGCATAGCCCAGTCATATCCTGTGTTGCCTCTCACAAGCAGCACCCTTTCCTTGGTGTCAGCACTCAATTTATTAATGTTACTTTCAATGCACATTTTTTAAAATAGTGGTCTAAAATTAATATTTAGTTGGTTTCACTAGTCTGTTCGATGTTCAGGAATCTGATAGGACGCTCCCCACAAAAGCTTCGTAAAGGACTTGAAAAGTGTTGAGTGGTGGATACTCTGCTCTGCAGGTTTCCTTCACAACAATGCAAAGCTCAATGTTACAGAAGCACTCAAGTCAGCAAATTTCATGCTGCACCCCCACAGGCTAAGCAGGGAAAATTCAAAATTGCTCACCTGTGTGATGAGTGGATAATAATTAAATGCCAGTATTTTTTCTTAAATTGAATTGAGAATGTGAGGCTAAATTTTCTCTAAGATGACATCTAGGCTGGAATACAACATTATTCAAAATAAGTAAGCAGATGGCACTGGCAGGCCCTTGAAATGATTGTACAACATATTAAAAAACAAAAAACAGATTCTGGATATCACTAGCTCTAGCAGATATAAACACTTTGGCTAACACAAGGATAACAAGCCCTCAGCACAGAGAAGTAGAACTGAGTCATGGGCAGATATTGTGTTGTGGGCCAGATCAATAGACAAAATGCAGGATAATTTGCAGAGTTATGAACTAAGAAAAAAAAGAAAACAATTTTGTTTATAAGTGAATTAAAATCTATGGGGTATTGCAGAGCAAGGCAAAACATTTTGCAGTTATTTTTGCTAGACTATCCCTTCTGGATTGTTTGAGTTTAGCTTGTCTGTAGAATTCTATGAGAAGCAGAGGCCTGAACCTAAAGCATTTCTTGTTGGGAACTTCAAGTAAATATTTGTAATACTGCCCACCCAACATCTTAGCTTTCTGGCCCACAATCCTTCAGCCTCCAAATATTCCTTTCTTCCAACAGTCACTCCTGTCACTAAGCCTAGTCTCCAGTTTTTCTCCATTTCCTATTTTTTCTTTGTCCCTTCTTCTCTTCAATTCCTTGTCTCCTCTACACATCGTTCAAGCCATTGCCTTCATGGTTCCTTTCCTTTTAGCTTGCCTGCCTTATGGTCCTTTTCCTGTTCAGCTTCCTACCCCAACACTTTCTTCCTTTTCCTATACTGAATCAGATTTCTCACAACCCCAGCTTTACTTGAGCTCCATTTCTTTTTCTTTTGCATGGCCAAATCATTTTATTCTGTGTGCCATAAGGCAGTATAATACAGAAGTTGCCAGTGAATTCCAGGAAACCAGAATATTTTTTCTGTGTTGCGAGGGGCTGTGGCATGTTTGGGCTCTTCTGGTCATCCAAATGCCATCACTAAAAGTCTGAAATGGGCCTGAAAATGCTTCTAGGTTGCAGTACTTGCCTGGCATCATTAGGTTATTATGCCAGAGCCTAGATGCCTCCAATGCTGTGGGTCCTGTTCAGATTAGTCCCTTTTTGCATCCTCTCCCACAGTAGATTCATTAAAGTGAGGGTGCGGGTGGGATTCATCCATCCCTTCAAAAGGCTATTTCTTTCTAAATACTTCTCCCTCACTTATATACTCCAATGATCATTATAATTCAGAATGCTCCCATGCCATGACTCTAAGGGAGCAATCCGGTGGCCACTAGACACTGTCTAGAGGGCCATAAGATACGCTGTTTTCCGGGAACTGACCTTGGAGCCCGCACTCTGAGGTCGGTTCCCAGAAAACCAACCTCCCCACCTGGAGAAGCCCCATCCTCCGTGCTCAGAAGAGGAGCGCGGAGCAAATGAAAAGGGGAGGGGCTGGGGACATTCCAGGGCGGGGAGAGCAGAGCTGCGTGTACGACACATCCTATGCAACCTCCTCTCCCAGGCAGCCCCCCCCCCCCCGCAGCTACACAGCTGAAGACGGCTGTCTAACAGAAAATAGCAGGGCAGGAGAGGCGCAGACGGAACGATCCCCCCCCCCGTGCCTCTCCTGCCTTGCTTTGGATAGGCGGTGACCTCCAAGTTTGGAGGCGGACGCCTATCTTGATAGGAGTGCACCCTAAGGCAGCTTTGGCAATATAGCATCTGAATTGGATCGCATTTCCAGAGTAGGATGAATACTATAGTTGAAGTACAAAAAGAAAGCACAGGGTGCCACAGTTCCCACCCTGCTTTCTTGAAAGGTCCACTAGATTAGGCTTGGGTTAAATCTTCTCCTTGCCAATGTTCCTCTAATGTCCTTAAACCAGTTCAGAACACTGATTTTTCCTTCTTCCCTTGGGCAAACAAGGTTGGCTTTTTACCTCTTTAAACTGGATTTTCCATTTTAAAAGCTGAGCATTTATTTCACAAGGGAAGACATAATGATGGCCAAAAGTATGCACAAATATTTTGAAAATATTATCCGCATAACTGGGCAAGTTAATTGGAAGGCAACTAGTGCTGTCATTTGTACTGACCTTTGTAATGCTTGAGTTAATTGGTGCAATTACCTCTCTCATGATGACTAAGCCCATTAAAGGCAATGCTGTACTTTTAGGATACAAAACAACAGTCTAACTCAAATGAATGATCACTCTTGGATGAGCTAGTCTTTAATAGTCTATAACAGCATTAGGTCCATTGCAGTAATCAAACCAGACCCAGAGAGCCTTGCGCCCTGGAGTCAGCTGCATGCATGCTCCTGTACTTGAAGGTCTTCCCCATTAATGTGTGATCAGCACTATCATAGGAACATAGGAATCTGTCCTGTACAAAGTCAGACCACGGATCTTAGCTCAGTATTGTCTGCACTGACCAGCCAGCAGTGGCTCTCTAGGGTTTCAAACAGGCATCTTTCCCAGTCCTACCTAGGGATGGCGGAGAATTTCTCCAGGAATCTTCGGGAAGCTGAATGCCAACACATTCGGCCCCCCGAAATTGGTGGTGAAATTCTCCGCCACCCCCCCAGGATGGGACTTACCTCCTTCGAATGTTCCTCTCGTCGGCGGGTCCCGGCGGCGTTTCGGCGGGGGCAGGGGCAGCGGCCGGTCTTCCAACCGGCTGCCACCGCCGCCATTACAAAGTAAAGTAAAAAAAACAACAACACGTGATAGGCTACGTAACGATTTACGTAGCCTATCACGGCTAGATTTTCAAAGTCAGCCGTGATAGGCTACGTAAATCTTTATGTAGCCTTAGCCTATCACGGCTGACTTTGAAAAAAAAAAAGCTCGTACGCAAATGGCGGCGCCCTTGGGCGCCGCCATTTGCGTTCCTTGTTTGGGCAGGGGTAGTCTACGTAAAGATTTACGTAGATTACGGCGAAAATAAGGGCAACACTATTTGCGTTGCCCTTATTTTCGCCATAGTCTACATAAAACTTTACGTAGACTACCCCTGCCCAAACAAGGAACGCAAATGGCGGCGCCCATGGGTGCCGCCATTTGCGTACGCGCTTTTTTTTCTCAAAGTCACCCGTGATAGGCTACATAAAGATTTACGTAGCCTATCACGGCTGACTTTGAAAATCTAGCTGTGATAGGCTACGTAATCGTTATGTAGCCTATCACATGTGTTTTTTTTTAATTTACTTTTTTTATTTCGCGGCCGGGGAGACGGGGCGCTTCCCCCCGGCCTGAATTTCGGCGGCAAGGGATGGAGCGCCTCCCCCCCGGCCTGAATTTCGGCCGGGAGGGGCGGGGTGCCTCCCCCCCACCAAGTACTTCGGGGGGAGAACCGAAGCACCTCCTCCCCACCACGAAGCAAGCTGCGGGACCAGGTAAGGGACTTTGGTCCATCCTTAGTCTTACCTAGGGATGGGGGAGACATTTGTTTGGTTTGCATTTTAATGCAGATATACCAAATTCACACTTACCAAAACAATACACAAATGGAAAGAGAGTTTTCATTTGGTACGTCACCTGATCTGCTTACCTGTTCCCAGCCAATTTGCCTTTAGCTTTCCCCTTATCCATTTATGGATGAGTCCATATAGTTAAGTGGTTTGAGTGCAGGACTAAGATGAGGTAGACTTGAGTCCAAATCCCCGATGAACCAAAAAGTTCACTGGGTTACCTTTGGCCAGTCACTATCTCTCAGCCTAACCTAACTGACAGGGTGGTTCTGAGGATAAAAAGGGGAGAGAAGAGCCATATATGCCAACCTGAGCTCCTTGGAGGAAGGCTGGGATAAAAATGCAATTAATGATAATTATTTAAGCCACCTACCTCATGCCTTGCCTCCTGATATTGAGTGACCTTGGGACAGTCAGTATTTTTGGCCTAACTGATCTCACAGTGTTTGGGGGATAACCCCATGTGCCACTTCCTGAGCTATGGTGGCCACTTGTGAATCATCAAAAAAGAAGATAAAAGAGGATATCTGTTTGCATAAATTTGCACATGCTAATCTATATTTATAGATGCAAATTTGGAAATAATTATTATAATTTAAATAGAAATACAGTACATCTCATCATAGTGTGGCAGACTGTGATCAGGTGACCTCAGCGGCTCAGCCTGCCATCTGGGTGCTGTTGACAGGCAACTTCGAGGCCCAGCCCTTCCTTCTGATGGTTCATTATCTTTATACCGGACCTGGACAACCTTTCAAATAGGGGGCACCTTCAAAATAGAGGACTGTCCTCTGTAAAAGAAGACACATGACTACCCTACCCTGAGCTCCTTGGAAAAAAGGATGGGGGATAAAAAGACAGCAAGAGACAAGCCCTAAGAAACAACCCTAGCTGTATCGCTGTCTTTGCAGCCCTCCATGCATCTGGTCTGAATGTCTGCAGCAGAAAGCCTTCTCTACTCACATGGGCTCTCTGCACAGTTTAGAACCCTGCACCATCAAGGTTCTCGGTGTGTTATAATTTCATCGTCTTAAGGCAGAACTTCCTGGTTACTTTTTGATGATACTCCCTCTCCGCTTTGCTGGTAAAAGAAACAGCTGCCCATAGGAAGCAATAGAGAAATACAGGACTTTAATGTAGTTGTGACTGCATATCTCAGTGTATCTCCAACCCCACCCACAAAAAGTGGAAGCAAAGACAGCTCTTTCTAATGGATTTTCCCTTCAGGAGTGTAAAATGAAACTTCCAAGTCAAAGCTAGGTGGGGTGTATAACTCAACTCTGTGGTTGGTTCCACCATGGAAAACTGAAGGCCTGAAGTTGCATGCTCAATCCCTTTGCTGCATGTCACTTGTCACACAACAGAAAATGTAAACAACTGAACACATTTTGTTTTACTGCCATGCTATTAGCACCGCTGAGAATTAATTACACTCCACAGGAAAAGTGCCATCGCTGCACTTAATCAGGCTCTCAAGTCAGAGAAGGACTTTCAGCCTTTCTCTCTTCCTCTGTGTCACATTCTTGCCCAGTAGAGTAGTAAATTATGCGGCTGTCCTGGGATAATTGCTGTCAGAGAAGCAGTATTTGGCTGGAAAAGGGGTTCTCTATGAAAGTGCTCTAGTATCATCTGTAATTCACTGCCTGGAAGACACTTTCAAAAATGCTCCTGAGCACTTTGCCTTCAGCATACTGAAGGCAGACCGTTGAGGTCAGGACTGGAGTTCATAACCTGCCTATGTCTCAGAGGCACTATACATCTGAGTACTGGATGCTGAAGGCCAAAAAGTGGAGTGCTGTTGCTCACATGCCCCCTTCACTACCATTCCAGAGACAGGGTGCTAGACTTGGTGGAGGCCAGTGACTTGCCCAAGACCATAAACTAAGGTGAAGGCAGAAGCGGGGTCTGTATTCGAAACAGTAACCCTTTGACCCAGACGTTGACTCCTTTGACAAGTGACTTGCCCAAGACCACACAAACACCAAACCATTCCTTTCACTCTACATTTGTTGCTGGAAAATAGCATCCATTTTGCAGAAGGCAAACTAGCAAGAAACAAGTAACTCACCCAAGGACACAAATTAAGTACAAGGCAGAGAAGTGGTGTTGGTTCCAAACATCAATGCCCCCCTAATTTCCCTTTCAATTAAATTATCCACAAACTTCACATACCATCCAAAAGCCCTCCTAAAAAAGACCACTTTCTCTATTAAATCAATTAGTTCCCAAATAAACTTACCCTCAAACAGTCAGATCCCAGACAGATTGTCCCTAATTCTCCCTCCCAAATTTGTTCTGAATTTCCTTTCAAAACATGAAGGAAGTCCTCATTTTTCTGCCTTATGATTTGATATCAACCATGCAGCCCAGGTCACCTCTGTCTTCCCTTCAGCCATGCAGCCTGATCCAATGTATAATACTGCCTTAGTTCTCCCAGATCCCCACCTAAAGAGAACAATTCATTGAAATTTCAAAATGGGCAGCTGGCTAATCAGCCACTGGGTGCCACCATGAGCCACCCTTAATGGCTTACCCTCTGCCATGATCTGAGCCCACAAAGCAAGGGCAGGCAGGCAGTACTGAATTCTCATCTCTAGCAGCGGGCAGGAAGCAATCCTTATGAAGTGTATTTGTACACATGATGAAAATGGGGGTGGGCATTTTTCTGAGCCCCTTTTTTGAATTGGCAGATTGATCTGGGCTCTTCAATTTAATGAGGGGAGACCTTGTTTCTCCCTAAAAAGAGCTCTCCCATCTCTCATAAAAATCAATGCACCTTGAACTTTTACTCCCTTTTTTTGACTTGATGATGGTGGTTCAGCATGCTGTATGCCCTAAATGACAATCTGCTCATTAGTCAATGTTCAGTTCTCTCTTTTGCTACTCATGTTTCAAATGTACCTGGCCATACAGAGTCGATAAGAGGAGAAGCACTGTGCACCAGAGGCAATCACTAATGCAGTGATCAAGATCAGAAGAGCGGGAAGTCCGAATGCACATTATGCATGCCATGTTAGAATCTGCACAGATAACAAGTGTTTATACCAAGCGGAAAGATAGAACACTGGCTGTAACAGTATAACATCACAACACCCTTTCTTGCTCTGTGTTCCAGCTGCTGATTTTTATCTAACTTGTTAGGGTGCAATCCTATGCATGTTGAGACAGAAAAAAGTCCTACTTGCACCCTTAATATTGGTTCGTACCCTCCAAATGTACCGATCTGGGTCAAATACTGCTTTCTTTTTCTTTTTTGCTTTTATGCCAAATCTAACAGCAAATTATAGTCTTATGTTGGGCATTGATGTTCTGTAATTATATTATTTGGGAACCAGATTTGTAGGACATACATAGAACAACAAATGTGTGGTATGTATGTGAAACAATATACTTTCTGCATGGGAATCAGATAAGGGGGCATATGTACCCCCTTCCACACATTGAATGAATGTGCAGAGTGGTCAGCAGGTTTGTAGGGGCTAACCCCTCCCACTGCCCTTTCTGTTAATGTTCCCTCAAATGACTGTTTGCCATTTGTTGGAAGAAGTTCTCTATATGTACAGATGTACATGCAAGGAGAGATTCTAATTGGCCAGGATCCCCCCTTGTTGTTGTTGTTGTTGTTGTTCAGTCGTTCAGTCGTGTCCGACTCTTCGTGACCCCATGGACCATAGCACGCCAGGCCTTCCTGTCCTGCGCTCTCTCCCGGAGCATGCTCAAGTTCATATTCATTGCATCCGTGATGCTATCTAGCCATCTCATCCTCTGCCGTCCCCTTCTCCTTTTGCCTTCAGTCTTTCCCAGCATCAGGGTCTTTTCCAGGGAGTTTTCTCTTCGCGTTAGGTGGCCAAAATATTGGAGCTTCAGCTTCATTATCTGTCCTTCCAATGAGCACTCAGGGTTGATTTCCTTTAGGATGGACTGATTTGACCTCCTTGCAGTCCAGGGGACTCGTAAGAGTCTTCTCCAGCACCACAGTTCGAAAGCATCAATTCTTCGGCGCTCAGCCTTCCTTATAGTCCAGCTCTCACAGCCATACATTACTACTGGGAAAACCATAGCTTTGATTAGACGGACCTTTGTCGGCAAGGTGATGTCTCTGCTTCTTACTATGCTGTCTAGGTTGGCCATAGCTTTCCTCCCAAGGAGCAAGCGTCTTTTGATTTCATGGCTACAGTCACCGTCTGCGGTGATGTTGGAGCCCAAGAAAGTAAAATCTGTCACTGCTTCCATTTCTTCCCCTTCCATATGCCAGGAAGTGATGGGGCCAGATGCCATGATCTGAGTTTTTTTAATGTTGAGTTTCAAACCAGCTTTTGCACTCTCCTCTTTCACCCTCAACAAGAGGCTCTTTAGATCCTCTTCGCTTTCTGCCATTAGGGTGGTATCGTCTGCATATCGGAGGTTGTTGATAATTCTCCCGGCAATCTTAATTCCGACCTCTGATTCATCCAACCCGGCATTTCTCATGATGTACTCTGCATATAAGTTAAATAAGCAGGGTGACAATATGCAGCCTTGTCGTACTCTTTTCCCAATTTTGAACCAATCGGTTGTTCCATGTCTGGTTCTTACTGTTGCTTCTTGACCCTCGTACAGGTTTCTCAGGAGACAGGTAAGGTGGTCTGGTACTCCCATCACTTTAAGAATTTGCCACAGTTTGTTGTGATCCACACAATCAAAGGCTTTAGCGTAGTCAATGAAGCAGAAATAGACGTTTTTCTGGAATTCTCTTGCTTTCTCCATGATCCAGCGAATGTTGGCGATTTGATCTCTAGTTCCTCTGCCTCTTCGGAACCCAGCTTGTACTTCCGGTAGTTCTCGGTTCGCATACTGCTGAAGCCTAGCTTGTAGGATTTTGAGCATCACCTTGCTGGCATGTGAAATGAGCGCAATTGTGCGGTAGATTGAACACTCTTTGGCGTTGCCCTTCTTTGGAATTGGTATGTAAACTGACCTTTTCCAGTCTTGTGGCCACTGTTGAGTGTTCCAGATTTGTTGGCATATTGAATGCAGCACTTTAACAGCATCATCTTTTAGGATTTTAAATAGCTCGGCTGGAATACTGTCATCTCCACTAGCTTTGTTGTTACTAATGCTTCCTAAGGCCCACTTGACTTCACTCTCGAGGATGTCCGGCTCAAGTTCAGTGACCGCACTATCATGGCTATCAGGGACATTCAGATCTTTCCTGTATAGTTCTTCTGTGTATTCTTGCCACCTCTTCTTAATCTCATCTGCTTCTGTTAGGTCCCTGCCTTCTTTGTCCTTTATCATGCCTGTCTTTGCACAAAATGTTCCCTTGAGATCTCCAATTTTCTTGAAGAGATCTCTAGTCTTTCCCATTCTGTTGTTTTCCTCGATTTCTTTGCATTGTTCATTTAAGAAGGCCTTCTTGTCTCTCCTTGCTATTCTCTGGAACTCTGCATTCAGTTGGGTATATCTTCCCCTTTCTCCCTTGCTTTTCACTTCCATTCTTTCCTCAGCTACTTGTAAAGCCTCATCAGACAGCCACTTTGCTTTCTTGCATTTCTTTTTCTTTGGGATGGATTGAGTTGCTGCCTCCTGAACAATGTTACGGACCTCCGTCCATAGTTCCTCAGGCACTCTGTCTATCAGGTCTAATCCCTGAAATCTATTCCTCACCTCCACTGTATATTCATCAGGGATATGATTTAGGTCATACCTGAACGGTTTAGTGGTTTTCCCGACGTTCTTCGATTTCAGCCGAAATTTTGCAAGAAGCAGCTCATGATCTGAGCCACAGTCAGCTCCAGGTCTTGTTTTTACTGACTGTATGGAGCTTCTCCATCTTTGGCTGCAAAGGACATAATCAATCTGATTTCGATATTGACCATCTGGTGACGTCCATGTGTAGAGTCGCCTCTTGTGCTGTTGGAAAAGAGTGTTTGCTATGATCAGCGTGTTCTCTTGGCAAAACTCTATTAGCTTTTGTCCTGCTTCATTTTGTACACCAAGGCCATGCCTGCCTGTTATCCCGGTGATTTCTTGACTTCCTACTTTAGCATTCCAATCCCCTATGATGAAGAGGACATCTTTTTTTGGTGTTAGTTCTAGAAGGTGTTGTAGGTCTTCATAGAACAGATCAACCTCAGCTTCTTCGGCCTCAGTGGTTGGCGCATAGACTTGAATTACTGTGATGTTGAATGGTTTGCCTTGGATTCGTACTGAGATCATTCTATCATTTTTAAGATTGTACCCCAGTACTGCTTTTCCCACCCTTTTCTTGACTATGAGTGCTACTCCATTTCTTCTAAGGGATTCTTGCCCACAATAGTAGATATGATGGTCACCTGAATTAAATTCGCCCATGCCTGTCCATTTTAGTTCGCTGATTCCCAAGATGTCGATGTTCAATCTTGCCATCTCATGTTTGACCACCTCCAGCTTACCTTGATTCATTGATCTGACATTCCAGGTTCCTAAACAATATTGTTCTTTACAGCATCGGATTTTCTTTTCACCGCCAGACACATCCACAGCTGAGTGTCCTTTCGGCTTTGGCCCAGCCGCTTCACTCTTTCTGGCGCTACTTGGAAATACCCTCTGCTCTTCCCCAGTAGCATATTGGACACCTTCCGACCTGAGGGGCTCATCTTCCGGCATCATCTCTTTTAGCCTTGTGATACGTTCCATGGGGTTTTCTTGGCAAGAATACTGGAGTGGGTTGCCATTTCCTTCTCCAGTGGACCACATTTTGTCAGAACTCTCTGCCATGACCTGGCCGTCTTGGGTGGCCCTGCACGGCATAGCTTATGGCTTCACTGAGTTACGCAAGCCCCTTCGCCACAACAAGGCAGTGATCCATGAAGGGGATCCCCCCTTGTAGGCACTATGAACGCCCTGACTTTGGAGGCACTTGTCTTGTCCCATAGCTAATTCTTCCCTAAACGCAGCATTACACTATCTCAGTGTCAAGCCTTGATTTATTTGAGAATCAGATTCTGCTCCCTAAGGAGCCTCACACCTTTCAGGGCTAGCACTTACATTAATGTTAATATAGCATTTCTTAGATTTGGCGGGGTTTTGTGCTGCAACAGCAGACCCTCAGCAACCCATTATTAAGCTTTTCTTTTTGTAACAGAAAACACTATCACGATCTGGCAGATATCACCTTATATAGGCTACAAGCATCAAACTTTTTTACTTTGGGCAGTGTCCACTGGGACACTTTTCACACCCCTGTCAATTCCCTTTTACCCCGCAGATTCCCTTCTGCAAGTGGTAGATCCTGCTGATTTAGCACTTCTTAGGGAAAGTCCCGAAACAAACAGAAACATTAGTTTCTGGAAGGAGGCAGGTTGGTGGAGCCCTGCTATGCAAGTGCCACTGATCTCCGTCTGGAAACGAGCATTTCCACTCACTTCAGGTTGCCCCCAGAACCAGAAGTGCTAAATCTCTCTTGTGTAAACAATGGGTGTTGCTAGCGGAAGGGAATGTGTGGGGCACAGGAGAATCGGTGGGTGTGTAAGCACCCCATTGGATACTGCCCTTCGTAATAATTGCATAACCCATTGACACCTTCAAACACTAAGGTTGAATTTGAAAATGCCTTACTGATGGGAATTAACATCCAAACCTTGTGCACTACCTCCTATTGATTTAATCATTCCCATTTAGACTGGATTTCAAGCATCCATTTAAACACCAAACCAAACGATTCTCAGTATGTATCAGGGCCCAGCCAGAATACTTTGCTGCCTGAGGCAAAGGACAAGATGGCACCTCACCACCCATTTAACACGCAGAAACCAATGTAACTTGTTGTTGAATCTTAGTTCAACACTGGAAATGGGACAGCAGCAGCATCCACCAAGCACGAGGACAGCAGGTTAGTTTAGGGTGTGCTATACAGGCTGTGTGACATATACACGGCTCTGTTCTTCAACACCTTGTCACTGCTCTCTGCCCCCAGCATCTGCAGCCACCTAACTTTGTCTAGTGGCGGGGCTGGCCATAACATAACATGCATGGTGCTCCATAACATACGTACGTGAAAGTCCATATCCAAATCACCTACTTTTGGTAACTATTTGAGTTTGCAGAATGACACTGTTGGATACTGCCCCATGTTACCTACTTTCTCCATTTTGTCTTAATGCCTTTTAAATACAGTTTGCGGGTTTCACTTCTAAAGTGGCTGTGCTGCTGCTCAGTTCAAAAAGGTGGGCAGAAAGCAAAGAACACGGGCTTCTCCCATGGGGTGAGGTTTAAAGGACCTGTCTAAAGGACAGCCTAGGTAAAGTATCCTTAGTTGTGAAATAAAATGACAGCTAAATTTATTTATTCATTCATTCATTTATTCTTTCTTTCTTTCATTTCATTTCTGTACTTCTCAGTAGCCAAAGCTCTCTGGGCAGTTCACAACAATTAAAATCACAAAGTACAACATAAAAGAATATAAACTATGAAAGCTTAAAACTACAATATAAAACTACAATAAAATTAAACTCCTACAAGGGTTTTGCAAGTATGATCCATGTACAGGAAAAAAAATACAGTCTCCTGATAAAGGGAATTTCCTGCAAAATTGGCAAGAATTTTGACTCAACAGGTGCCCTTCTGATAATTTAAAACACTGCACTAGAATCAGCTACAGGAGAAACACAAAAGGAAAACAAGTAAAAATAAAGGCTGTGGACACAGAACATAAATCAGACAATCCATCCGCAACCCATCCCATACACAAGTATTTTCCCAGTTCTCCTCTCAATTAATTATAAAAAGTAATTGGAGACACTGGGCTGAGATTGATTCTTAAAAAAATCAATTCCATAGTTTTGACTTGTAATGAATGACTGCAAATAAATAAAAAGTCACCAAGAATCTGGTTTTCTGACTGGCAGCTCATTCTTAAACATATTATGTGGAAATCTGTTCCATTGATTTCTCTGAGACTTATGTTTAAGTAATGCATTTGTAAAGGCACAAGAGTAAGAAACATGCAAGGAATAATCAAATACATCTACAGCATTTATCACTGATCAAATTAAGAAGATATTCTCATAGTCAACAATGAGATTCTTCCCAGTCAATCGTTTTTAGAGGAATAAAGCCAACTTATTTCAACAGAAGATGTCTTCTTTCAAGGCAATCCTTCTTTTAAGAGCATATCCCACTCCTCTCATAGTTGAACCACAATATTTTGTTGTTAAGAAAAGCCAGTCCCCCCACCCCTTCATCTGTTGTAATCTTGACTGCAGCATGAAAGGTGGCTGTAAATGTGCTATGGTCACATCCTGGATAATACCTGTGGCATCACAAGTGACATGAATGGCAAGGGAAACCACCAACCTAGCTCCATACATTGGCCATAAAAGGAACAGCTACAGGGAGCTTGTTTTACCCTTCCTTGCCAGAAAGAACATCTATAAGAATGCAGAAACGAAGAACTGGTGCCTGAGTTTTGTTTTTTCCCTCCCTCCTTTCCCCCAACCCCTTTTCCTTTTGTGTTATGTCTTTTAAATTGTAAGCATGAGGGCAGGGATGTCTCATTACTAGTCTTTGTAACCTGCTCTGGGAGCCTTTATTTGACTGAAGAGTGGGGTATATAAATACTGTTAAGTAAGGGATGGAGCAATCCTATAGCCACTAGACACTGTCTAGAGGGCCATAGGAGGATGCTTCAGTTTCTGGGCTCCCCTCCCCCTCCCCAGCCCCCTTGTAGCTGGCGTAGTTCTCCCCACCCCAGCTATGTCTCCGTGCTTGGAAACAGAGTTCAGAGATGAGGAAGTGGGTGGACCCAGGGTCACGGAAGCGGGGAGATGACAGAAGCCATATTATGCAGCTTCCTATGCATGTTCTGGCCTCCTTCCCTCCCCCTCCCTGAAGCTGCAACTAGACAGACAAAATCGCCCATCTAGCCAAAAATGCAAGGCAGCTGTAGCACGGAGGTGATGATTGCCTCCACGCTCTGGCTGCCCAGCATTGGATAGTCAGTAGCTTCTGAATTCAGAGGCTGCTGACTATCTCAACAGGATTGCGCCTTAGGCAAGTAAATAAATCACAACTACACCGCCATTCATTTTTCTAAGTTTATTATTATTTTCTTCAGGGGAAGCCCTTCTCGCCATCCCTTCATCATCACAGGTGCACCTGGTGGGAACGCGGGAGAGGGCCTTCTCGGTGGCTGCTCCAAGGCTCTGGAACTCCCTTCCCAGGGAGGCGAGAGTGGCACCCTCCTTGATATGCTTTCGTAGGCATGTAACAACTTTTTTGTTCCAGCAGGCCTTTGGGGATAACTAGTCTGGACCTGTGAAAATGTGATGTATGGATACTATTTTTGTTGTGGTGGTTGTCTTTTAAAGTTTTAATATTTTTACAATTTTAATATTGATGATTTAATTATATTTGTAACTTTTGTATAGTTGTATTCATATTTCTATTTATAGGTTTTAATTGTATAAGTTTTAATGTTGTAAAGCTGCCTTGAGTCCCAGTATTGGGGAAAAGGCAGGATATAAATAAATATAATAATAATAATAATTTGGAGACAGAGTACTCTACTACTATGCAGTGGAACACTCATCTAGCTCCTCTTAAAAAAGAAAAGCAAATATTACCAAGACTTCCACTGCAGAAGTCTCTCACCATGTCATGAACATCTGATTTTTCTTTCAACTCTATGCAAACTGTGCACTCCCTCTCTCCAGTATGGGAACATACATTGTACTCTCCCACACTGGAGGCCTTCAAGATGAGGCTGGACAGCCATCTGCCGGGGATGCTCTGACTTGGATTCCTGCATTGAGCAGGGGGTTGGACTCGATGGCCTTGTAGGCCCCTTCCAACCCTACTATTCTATGATTCTATGATTTGGTTAGAGTGTTGGACCTAGATTTAGATCCTGCTTACTGGGTCAGCTAGGGCCAAATACCATCTCTCAGCCTAACCTACATCACTGAATGGCTGTGAGGATAAAAGAGAAGTGCATTGTATTGTGTATGCTGCTCTGACCTCTCTGGAGGAAGGCTGGGATACAGAGAAATAACTACGTCTCTGCGTTAAAAAAATATAGAGAGTGAACTGACCCATTCTCCTACAGCAAGGCAGTTCCTATTGCAGCAGGACTACCCTACCCTCTTCTGGGAACAGATTAAAATGCTCACTGGCACTGGCTCAGGGCTAAAATAAGTGTAGCACAATGAGAAACAAGCACAACCACACACAGGGTGCTTCAGAAAGCCCTGATCATCAGGAGCTGCTTTAACCTCGGCTGCAGTGGGTTGTGTCCAGAGCTGGCCGAGTGGAACTGAGCTCACACAAAAGGGTTTTCCTGGCTCCTCCCCTCACTACAGCCCAGTGCACAGACCCCCAAGCCATGCCTGAGAGTTGACGGATGCTCTGGAATGGCATGGGATGGGGCAGGGGAGGCTAAAGCAGGATGGGGAAATCGGGAGAATTTGACAGGGCTGCCTGGCATAAGTAGAAGTGCCCTTTCCCTCCCACAGAAAGCATCTCTGGATACAAGCCAATATCTTCACATGCAGGACTTAAAATAACCTCTTCTGTCTGATTAAACGATAAAAGAGCACACGATCAAGGAAGTTACTAATGGATGCCATTTTCATTTCTACTCAAATACTACAGGGGTAGGCACCCTTTTGTTGGCAGGAGGCACATTTGACAATTTGAGAAGCTGTTCCTGGATACCACCACAAAATGGCTGCCAAGGGAGGTGTGGCAAAGGACAATTAACCTGCCCCAAAGACTGAGTACAAGACAGTGGTGGGGTCTGAGCCCCAAAACACTAAACAACTTCTTTGAATCCACAGTTCCCAGCACCAACAGAAACCTATTTCATGGCAATTCAGCAGCTTGTAAGAATTTTTTTTTTTTTTTTTAAGTGGGAGTGGTAGGGCACCTTGGTGGGCACCAAGAAAGGTGTCTAAGGGAGCACTGGTTCCCACAGGCACCAGATTGTCTACTTCTGAAATATGGCATATAACAGGCCTTCTCAAACACTGGATCATGATCCACAGATGTGTCCCAATGGGTTCCTGGGTGAGTCTCACAATGAAGTTTTAATTTGTTTCTAAGGCATTTTCTCCCTTACTGGGCTGACAGCGGTCACCCCTCCTTATATCGCTCCCTCCTTATATGTCATGCTTAAATTCTATGGAAATACACTCTGCTTATATGTATACCTGTCACAACATTAAAAATGAAAAATAAAACATGCACTCATTCAGTATTAACTAGTGATGGAATATTCTTGCATTTTCTGTTGTAGAATGGGCAAGTATGTGGAGTTTATTTATAAGTAGGTCCCATAAGGATGAGGAAGTTTCCAGATGGTTCCCACATCAAAACGTTTGGGAAGCACTGGCCTAAAATGAACCTCTTTAAAATGTTGAAGCAAGTGAATGCATCATACCAGAAGCAATGTGGCTTTCTTATTTCTCTCCTACACCTTCCCTCCATCAGTTAGTGTCAAAACATGCATTTTTAAAAAATGATCAAAGCTGTTCAAGAAAGAGCAGCTGGAACAGCAAAACAAACCCAAGGAAAATACTTGGGATTTAAAATATCATGAGGTGTCTGTTTTTTAAGGAATACAATTTATATACAGTAAATACAATGCAAGTGTAATGTATATGTTTTACATGCTGGCCCAATTGTACAGAATTAGTTCCTTTAGGGTGCAATCCTATGCATGTTTAGACAGAAAAAAGTCCTACAACTCCCAGCATGCCCCAGCCTGGCTGGGGCATGCTGGGAGTTGTAGAACTTTTTTCTGTCTAAACATGCATAGGACTGTGCCCTTAGACATATTCAACTTACATATGATTCCATAAAATCAAGGTTTAGACTATAAAAGTAATCCAAAAGAGTTTTGAATGAAAGGTCACATGAAGGAGGAAAGGGAAAGCATTGGGATAAAAGGAGATATAGAACTGGAGGTAGCAAACAAGACTCCAGAGCAGGACAGTATACATGAAGCTCGCAGCTGCGAGTTCAAAAATATGGCCAACATTTGGGGGATGCACAATGCTAATTTTATTCATTTATTACATTTATAGCCTGACTTTCCTCTAGAAAGAGCTCAAAGATGCCTGCATGGTGTGTGTCTTCCATGTTATTGCAAGTTAGCAAGTTAGGTTAGGCTGAGAGCAGTGGAGGCTGGTGGCTCCGATTTCGGCAGGGGTGTGAATCCATTCCAGGTTTCAGTCAGAACCAGCCAGAACTCTAAAAGGAGCTATCCAAGGTGCTGAACCCTATCCCCAAAATAGGTTCAGCACCTTCAATAGCTTCTTTAGAGTTCTCGTTGGTTCTGAGTGAAACCCGGAATGGATCCAGAGCCCCACTGAAACTGGAGCTACCAGCCTCCATTGGCTGAGAGATACAGTGGCTGATCAGAAGGCACCCAGTGACAGAGTGGAGATTTGAGTCGGGACTTCCCCAGTCCTAGCCTGACACTCTAACTGTTGTGTACTGCACTGGCATGCACAATGCAATTTGCTCCATAGCAATGTATGACTATCGGCATGAGATGGTGGAATGGTCTTGAGCAGCAGCAGTTGTCCCAGCCAAATTACTAATAACTCCTAATTCCTCTTCTGCTGTCACTTGCAAGATCTTCACCCCTCTCCCTGGTGAAGCATGGAGCATTAATGTGCTGGAAACTGTGCTCAGCATGACAACTGCATTTCCTTAAGTGTCCAATTCAAATAGTTTGCTGTATTATGAATTCTCAGAAAACTCATTTACAAATTAGATTATTATTCAGTCTGGATCCAATAAGCAGCATCTGTGCTCTCTGAATTACAAACACTCATATTGTATTGCCTAAAACTGTTTTCCTCGTTGGATGCTGCACTCATAATAATGCATAATGAGGGTTTCAGTTTCTCCGAAGTAAACAAGGAAATAAAGGCCTTGGAGTGGCTTGTTCTATTCCTGTGGCTTCTCGCTTGAAGACCAATATTACTGGGTCTAACCCATTAAACCTCTCTCTTGCCTTAATGTGGCTTTTTCTCAGGAAGGAAAACGCACACACATTGGGAAGCAACCACATGTTCTTATTTTAAAACCACCCAGGACGGGCCCATTCTTTTAGTCTTTTCAAATGTATCATAAATGGCACTTAGCTTTCCACAGTGCAGTCCTAAGCATGTTTAGTCAGGCGTAAATCCCACTGCATGGATTTAATTGGGTTTACTTACTACTAAGGATATTTCTACACGAGGCTGTTAATTGCTGTATCTACTTTCAGTTTTGTCACAGAACTGAGATCCAAGCTCTACACAAAGAGCTTTTCTTTTCCTGCTTTTCCACTACTTAGCCTCTAGGTGGCACTGTGCTATACCAGAATAGTGCAAATACACCATTAGAAATAACGCTCTCAGAAATAGTACCCCATTTCCCCCTTTCTCAAAAAACACACACACACAAAACCAGGAAAGTGCTCTAAAAAAACAGAAGTGAAACTGGATTGTGGATTGCAGCTTCAGTGACTTTGAAATAGGGATATATGGATTATGTAAAATCCATTCCATCCGTGTTTCAAAGATTGTCAGGCGCTGTTTGCTCTGTTGTCTGCATCTGTTGTCTGCATCTCTGCAGAATCGGATTTTTTTGTTTCTGAATTTGCACACATTCGCTTTTGTGCAAATGCACATTTGGGCAAAGTTGCATGCGCAAAAATGCACAAATTTGCCCCAAATGCGCATTGTCATGCTTTAGCCTCTGGGGGAACTGCACATTTTTGTCAGGTTTTTTTTTAAAAAATTGCGTATTTTTCTAGAACAAAATTTGCACAAAATTCAGGAAAGTTAGAAAAATGGTCCACAAGTCTGTGGAATCTGCCCGATCGGAGAAAAGCTGGTCTGCTGTGGAATCTGCTGGTCAGATTCATCAAAATCTGAGCTCATTTGGTTCTGTTGCAGATTTCTCTGACATCCTTACTTTGAAACTCTCCAAAAATTTGATATATACAGGCCTCCTGTACACTAACCCAGCCTTCTTCAACATGGTTCCCTCCAATGGGCATTCTGGCTGGAGTTGTAGTCCAGGGGTCATGCTGGCTGGGGATGATGGCAACCGTAGTCCAACACATCTGAAGGGCACCAGGCTGGGGAAGTCTGCACTCACCCTTTTTATGTGGCTGAAAACTTTGGCTGAATGCATGGAGGGGAGGGGAGATTATGTCTGTTCTCCCAGCTCCTGAATTCCATAGCCTACCCAGTTTCCAGTCATGTAAAAAGGGCTACAATTAGGGATGGGGGAGAATTTCTCCCCGAAACTTTGGGGGGCCGAGTGCCAACGCATTCGGCCCCCCGAAATCGGCGGTGAAATTCTCCGCCCCCCCGCCCCCCCCGGGATGGGACTTACCTTTCATGAATGTCCCTCCCGGCGGCGGGTCCCGGCAGCGGTTCGTCGGGTCTTCGTCAGGGGCGGGGGCGGCAGCTGGTCTTTTGACCAGCTGCTGCCGCCGCCATTACAAGGAAAGTTAAAAAAAAAACACCACCCCCACGATAGGCTACGTAACTATTAACGTGGCCTATCACGGCTAGATTTGCAAAGTCAGCCGTGATAGGCTACATTAATCGTCACGTAGCCTATCACGGGTGACTTTGAAAAAAAAAAGCACGTACGCAAATGGCGGCCCCCATAGGGAGCCCCTATTTGCGTTCCTTATTTGGTCTCTGTAGTCTACGTAAATCTTTACGTAGACTACGGCGAAAATAAGGGCAACGCAAATAGCGTTGCCCTTATTTTCGCCGTAGTCTACGTAAATCTTTACGTAGACTACAGGGACCAAATAAGGAACGCAAATGGCGGCTATGGGGGCCGCCATTTGCGTACGCGCTTTTTTTTTTTCAAAGTCACCCGTGATAGGCTACATGACGATTAATATAGCCTATCACGGCTGACTTTGCAAATCTAGCCATGATAGGCTACGTTAATCGTTACGTAGCCTATCATGGGGGTGTTGTTGTTTTTTTTTCCCCGCGGCCGGGTAGACGGGGCGCTTCTACCCGGCCTGACTTTCGCCGGTGAGGGATGGGGCGCCTCCCGCCTGGCCTGAATTTCGGCCGGGCGAGGCGGGAAGCCTCCCCCCCCTCGCATGAACTTCGGGGGGAGAAGCGAAGCGCCTCCCCCCCACCACGGGAAAAGCTGCGGGACAAGGTAAGTCCCTTTCGTACATCCCTAGCTACAATTAGCTAGGTAATTCAAACTCCAGGTAGGATCATACTATTTTAATTTCATGTCGATTTTGCACCAATAAATCCATCCCTCCCATTCCATTTTTGTATTAATCTGTGGGGATTTGTTTTTTAAAAGAAACTCACAAAAAATATGTGCACACTGCATATGCATTCTATCATAAAATTAACATTTTATAGGCATTTATTGTAAAATATGCTTTTTTCTACTCATCATAAACTATGCATTTTATGGCAGAAATATCACTTTTATATGCACTTGATGGTAAAATACACATTTTAATACACATTTTAGTATGTTTTTAAAGCCACAAATTCCATCACAAATTCGGGGAAGGGTGGCGTCAGGAAGGATAACTGCATTCCAAGTCTCACATTATTTCGGAAGGGGCAAATCAGCTCAGGTTGCTTCCAATAGCAGACTGAATGAAATCCTTGAGCCTTCTAATACCCACCAGCCTACACAATCCAGGTCACAGTATGCAATCATCAAACAGCACAAACCTCACAAAAATGCACCAGCAGAGTGTATAACTCCAAGTGACTGAAGCAGATGAGTCATGCTACATGGTACAGGAGAATGCAAAACAAAACAGCAAAAACAACCCAGGGGGTTGTGCTACCCAATCAGATCTGGGGAAATTTTCTTCCTGACCCCAAATGATGTCCAGCCAGACCCTGCCCCTGGTAAAGCCTACCTATGCAGTGCTCATAGTGAAGGGAGATATTAGTATGCCAGTCTATGGTTTAACACCTTGCTTCCATCTGTAACAGTTCCTGGAGTGTTCCAGAAGAGAGAAGAAAGGAAAGCGAGATGATGGGAAAAAACAGCAATTCCCCCGCACACTCAGTTATCACCACTGCTATAATAGAGAAGTCACCGAAGGCCTGGTTCACACATGCAAATCGTGGTGTGGCAGCAACTGCCACGCTCTGCCCCATCTCAAAAGCACTTTCATCCAGTGATGTGATAAAAGCCATCAGAAAACCATATTGCATAAACTGAATGGCTTGCTGCACAGAGCAGCCTCCTCACAAGTGCATCATCAGTGACTGTCACATCACACTTTGCATGTGCAAGCTGGGCCTTAAAGTGGGTAAAGACATCAATTCCAAAGAATTAGCTAAGAAACCAGCTCTCCAACAAGCAATCTGCCAATAAAAGCCATTTAAAAAAAAAAAAAATCACTCCCTAGTCATCTCCTCCTGTTATAGAAATTTCAGTTGTAATATGTCTGTTATCCCATAATTGTATAAGCTAGGCTATGCTACCTCTGTGTGAAATTGTCATGCCAAACAAAGACACACAGTGCCTTATCAGAGACTCAGGAATGCCAAGAACATATTTACGTTAGAGTACAAGATTACCTCTCTGCGCATGCTTAGATATGTGAAAGGCGCTGCCTGCTTTCTGTTTCCTTCTCAGCTAGACAAAGAGATTAGTACAGCGTAAGCATAAGACAGCCCCCAAAGGTCTTGCCTATATAAACTTTTGGATCACATGACTTGACTGTGACCTTTGTTGGAGCGTTAGCCCCAAGGGTTGCCTTATTCTGCAGAATAAAATCGTGTTGGACCAGATCTCTGCCTCCTCTTGTTCTTGGTAAACGAATTGGAAAGTCTACCAGGGAAAGAACACAATTTTTGTAACACTCCCTTTTAAGGTGAAGCCACAGCTATTCTGGGCCAGTTGAATTCTTTCTAGCAAGTTTAATGCATCAATACATCATCCTCAGTGTACTTTCACCTGTCACAAAAATGGATCAGAGCCATCCCGACAGAGAGTTTTTTTCAGAGCAAAGTTTGTAATGTAAAAAAAAAGATCAATTTGGAACAATAGCACAACAGTGACCATTAGGGATCCCAGATTTTCTCCAAGCAACTGCATCCCCCAAATAACATAATCCAAATACAAAATACAACTCCCACAGTTGCTTATATATGACATGAGGTTAGCTGTTGCTGTTAGGCCAATTTCCATCCAGTTTTATAATGTGCAAAAATAGCCTTCCAAATCTTTGCAAGTGGGGCTCTGCTTGTCATGCAACTCTTAAGCAATGGTGCTCAAACTGTGGAGAGGGCTTCCCTTGAGGGGGGCATAGAACCCCTAGAATAGCCTTCCCTAGCTTGGTGCTGTCCAAATCCTTTGGACTACAACTCCCAGCATTCCCGCCATTGGCCATGCTGGCTGGGGCTGATGGGACTTGAAGTCCCAACCATCTGGATGGCGCTAGGTTGGGGAAGGCTGAACTAGAGGGTGGAGCACAACATTTGAGGGAGAGATGGATCCAAAGATGGAGCCATTCTCCTTGTGGCAACCAAGACTCGAGAGGATTGTACAACTCCTAAGAGAGAACTCTTTCTGATCCACACTGAATCTATGCCATAAATGCTCTCCTGCTGACACATCACCTCTGACTGCTTTGGGAAAAAGAAAAGAGTTGCTGCTTTCTTCTAGGGGTGCCCTGTTCTACTTCTAATGCCAGTGTTAGATTAATGCCCCAACCCACAGGTCCTTACATGCAGGAATAGGCTGCATGCATGCAATTCCGAGCAGGGTTGTCTGGCCATGGTGTCATGCGGGTGACTATGCAGATGGTCAGTGCTGGTCTGGATAAGGAAAGAGCAGAAGGTAGAATATATTATGAAGAGGGGCCTTGAGAATCAACACCGAGGCAAGAGGCCAGTCTGTCAGATAAGCTTTCATGGTCCCCCACCACTTATTGAAAGTTCAGGTCACAGTAACTGTGTGAGCCTTTCAGGACCTAAAGGACTCTGTTTTGGTTTGGGATTTTTATTTTCTACAGGAGGCTGAGGTATGTCATGTTTTATATAGTAATCCTATTTTACCAGTGTTTCTCACCACACCACCAGTGTGTAGATCATAGAATCATAGAATCATAGAATAGTGAGGTTGGAAGGGGCCTACAAGGCCATCGAGTCCAACCCCCTGCTCAATGCAGGAAGCCAAGGCAGAGCATCCCTGACAGATGGCTGTCCAGCCTCGTCTTGAACGCCTCCAGTGTGGGAGAGCCCACCACCTCCCTAGGTAACACTAGGTGTTACACTAGGTAATCCCTATATGTGTGAAGTGTGAAAGGCACACAAGCACCCTTTAATACTTGAGGGAATGTGCAGGGGAGCCCTGATATCTGGAGCAAGGAAGCAGGAACACACAACACATCTGGACCAGCAGTGACTAATCTGGAACTGGAGGCCTATGGAGCCTGAGCTCCTAGAGCCCTACCCAGGCCTAGCTGAAAATTATTACAGGCCCTCTGGCAGATGTCCCACTCATGAGGAGAGCCTTGTTCATGAGGAGGCCTTTACTCCTGAGTTTATTTTCCTTTAATCGGGCACTCCTTAGCCTGGCCATGGTCCTAGTCTGAACCTTTAGGCACCACTCTTCCTGGGGGCTGGGTGGTGACTCAGAACAGAGCTTTCCACCTTTCCAGAGAGAAATCCAAAGCCATCTCTCCAGAACCTTCTTGGTCAGCTCTGGGGTCCCCTGAAGTGACTTGTTCCTTGGGGATATCTGGTTCAGGAGGTTCCAGATTGTCCTCTGAAGAGAATTCCTTTTTTTGTGGGGGGGATGACATCTGGTTGGTTGTGGCTCCTTGGGCATGTCTAAACATATCGTTTTATGTTCTTCCCTGAGCAATAGGACATGTCAGGCATAGTTGTTGTTTTTTTTATAATGTCTGTTTCCTTGTCTGAGGAAGCATCACAGACGTTATGTGATGCCTTCTGTTTTTGTGGCTCTATTTGCAATTGTACACGCTGAGCAGGGGTGGGGATCAAGAAGATATTCAGTCAGTACTATTCCTTCAGGCACTATCAACGGTCCCAAAAGCAACAGCTTATCATTGAAGCTTCTACCCAAGGTTGCTTCTGGACAGATTGCCACAATACTCTGACTGCCCACAATTTCTCTTCCTGCAAAAGTTCAGACAGGCTTTCTTCTGCCACAGACATGTGCATGCATGGTCAAAATGCTACTGTTTGTATCTCCTCCCATCCCTTACTGGTAGAAGTAATCTAGTAGCTTGGAGCTTCTAGTAGCTTGGAGTAGCCACTAGAGATGAATGAATCTGCCAGTTTTGTTTCCCCCTGCATTCATTAAAAAACAAACAACTCAATTTTTTTTAAAAAATCTGAAGATTAAGAATTTTGAATGATACATTTTTATAAAAATGAACCAAAATGAAATTTTCACCCTACTGCACCAGCCAAATTCATTAGGTACAACTATTCCCAGCATGGAAAGGGCCATGCTTTACCAATCTGCCATAGAATTGTTAAAAATGACAAGCCTGTCAGCAAAAAAAAGAGAGAAAGGTGGCAACCCTAATTCAGCACCACAAACATGGCTGAAGACATGGGGAGTCAAACTTGGACTTTTAAGAGCCAAACACTCAAAGCCCTGGGCCTGGATAACTATTAGGGATGTTGGAGAATTCCGCCACAGACTCCAGTGAGGACAGATTCTTTAGCCTCCGGTCCCCTGGAGTCCATGGCGGAACGGGGCAATCCCCACCACCACCCCACAGAATCCCCCCTGGACGGAGCCTACCTGGCGGTGGAGGCAGCTCCAACAGTGGCTCCAGCGGTGGTGGCGGCTCCAGGTGGTCTTCCGGCTGCTGCCAGGCTGCGGCCGCAAATGGTGGCCACTACGCCAGCCGCCATTTGCATCCCTGCCAAGCCATGATAGGCTACGTAAATATATACGTAGCCTATCACAGCTACGGCAGCCGCCATTTGTGGCTGCAGCCCAGCAGCAGGTGGAGGTCTGGCTGTGGGCGGCTCTAGCCGGCGGCTCCGTGGAGTCGCCACAGAGCGGAGCCGGTCGGGGAGGATTCTGGGGGGGGGGATGGAGCACCTCCCCCCACCGCAGATGGCCCCAGTGGAACAAGGTGTTTCATACACCCCTAATAACTATTCATTTCCATTTCTCCAACATTAAAACTTTTAAAATCTCAAATTCTTTCCATCCTGTTTATGAAGAAATTTGCAAATTTTGGAAAGTTCTGATAAACAAGCTGAATGAAACCCATCCCTAGTAACCACTACCCACCAAAGAACATTGAGCAAGCAAGCAATGTAGCAGGGTGAGCCCAAGACAATTTGCTGCCTGAGACGAAGAACAAGACGGTGCCCCTCCTATTTCATGTACAAAAGCTGGCTGGATTAGCAATTGCATGTTTCTTCAATACCGGCAATGGGAACAACGTCCTCCACAATTTCTACCTGAAAATGGGGTGATGCACTGGGGGGCTGTTTTGCCTCAGCCCTATATAAGCTTCGGTTATACAGACAATAAAATCCTTGTGTCCCTGACTCCAGTTTCCAGCATTATCATCATCCCCTGTTTCCAATTCAAGTTGTTGTGCTATGCTTGCGCAAATGTATCCAAAACCACACCACCCTTACACAAGAGGGAGGTATCAGCACATGCAGGATAATCTCAACATTTTGGGGGGGGGGTACAATGTTTTTTCAAATAAAAACCCTTACCCCCCCCATAAAAGTACAATGAGGACTCAATGGCATGGGAGGTTGGATGACTAAAAGGGGGGACTGACAATTGGGTGGTAGGATAAATGGAATGGAGTGGCAGAAGGAGGATGACAGAGGAAGACAGACATAAATATAAACTTGATGAACTGAAGTCCCATTTATTCCAATGGGTCTACTCTAAGCATGACTAAGTCTGGATCTAGCCAATGGAATTTCTACTCACTGGAGGATAAGATTTAGGTTTAGACCACAAGCAGTCATCTTTCAATACAACCGGTGCTGTACAATGACCCAAATATGCTTTTGGCTCAATCATATGCAGCTCAACCAGACAAAATAGCAGCCTGAAACATTTTCCTACATTCTGATGAATTATAATGGATGCTAAATGTAACATGGATCTTTATCTCCCTCTGGTGATTGGTCTCCATAACTTGTTAAAAACTGCTACTGACTGCACAACATAACCCTTTAGAGCACACTACTTCAGCTCTTGTTTTTTTTTTTACCTTTAGTATCATTGCCTATCAAATTGGAAACTTTTCTATTCGCATAATGAATGCTGGGGAAAAGTGGAGAAAAGTATCTTTTCGGAAGTATGCTTTAAAAAGTACACAGAATTTAAGTTCAATCACATGCTGTCCTCCAATATCAGGCCCTGAAGTAAATTTCCTTTGGCTTTGATTAGCTCTCAAACTGCCTCTTTATCTTCACACAGAGCCAGCCTTAGGGGTGAGCAAGCTGGGTGGTCATCAGGGGTGCTGAGCTGAGGGGGGGGCGCCAAGCTGAGCTCAGTGGCTATTTTTTTTTTTAATGTACTGTCTGCAGTTAGGGATGAACGAAAGTCCCTTACCTTATCCCGCAGCTTGCTTTGCGGTGGGGGGGGAGGCGCTCCGTCCCTCCCCCCAAAATTCTGGGTGGGGTGGGAGGTGCCCCATCCCTCCCCGCTGAAATTCTGGCCAGGGGGTAGGTGCCCCATCCCTCCAGCCGCGAATCTCATCTCCTGCCGGGACGCAAATGGTGGCGGCTGTAGCCACCGCTGTTTGTGTCCCTGCAGTCAGCTGTGATAGGCTACGTAAATCCTTACATAGCCTATCACGGCTGACTTTGGAAAAAAAGTTTGGAAGACCGGCCTTTGGAAGACTTTGGAAGACCGGCCGCCGCCACCACTGCCGAACTGCCGCCGGGAGCCGCCAGAGCCAGGGACATTCGCCAAAGGTATGTCCCATTCCGGGGGTGGTGGCGGCGGGGGGGTGGCGGACCATTTCTCCACCAATTTCGGGGGGAGATTCTCCTGGAGATTCGTGGAGAAATTCTCCGCCATCCCTATGTGAACTAAGGTGGTGAAAAGTAAGTGTCTGTAACCTTTCTTTCAAGGTTGTTTGGGTACTAACTACAGTACAAATATGATCTTTCTTCCATTAGCTTGAAAGATGAAAGTATGTTTCTTTTTCAATTTCCACTTTGATGTCATTTGCACTAGGTACAAATCAGTGGAACACAGCCTTACTTTGAGACGTTACTGGGCTCCTAGCACTTCAAATACTGTAGACACTATATAAATATAAAGCACTATATAAATAATAATAAAATAAAGCCGTAAACTGTAATAAGAGGTCAGCTGGACACCTTTTTTATTTATAACTTCTCTTTATAACTTTTAAATATTCTAACAAAAAGATAGGAACTGCTACAAAACAAAAAATATTAGGGATGTTGGAGAAATCCTCCACAGACCCCAGTGAGGCTGGATTCTATTGAATCCGCCCCCCCAAAGTCCGTGGAGGATCAAATCTCCTACCTTGTCTTCCAGCACGAAGTCCTCGCTGGCGGATCCTCCCTGCTGCTGGCTCTGAAGACCCAATGATATGGCCGCCATGGCCGTATCGCCAGACTGCGGACACAAATGGTTCCACTTTGCGTCCCTGCTCTTTAACGTGATAGGCTATGTAAAGATTTACGTAGCATATCACGGTAAAGTACAGGATGCAAATGGCACCTACTACACCAAACGCCATTTGCAGACGAAGACCGGCCACGGCCGGTAGGGATGTCAGAGAATTCCACGACGGATCTCGGTGGGGCCGAATGCCAGTGCATTTGGCCCCCCGCAATCCATCACGGAACAAAGCCCCCACCCCCCACCCCATGAAAGGCGTACGGGATGAAGTCCCCGCCACCCCCATCCCATGAAAGGTGTGCAAAACGGAGCACTTACCTGCTCCCGTCCGCGCAGCTTTGCGAATGGTGGCCGTCCTGGCCGCCATTCGCTTCCTCCTTTTCCTAGCCATGATAGGCTATGTAAATACTTACGTAGCCTATCACGGTTAACGCAGGGACGCCATTTGTGGGGGGGGGGAACCCAGCATATGCAAATGGCGGCGGCTACCACCATTTGCGTACACTGGGTTCCCCCCCCCCGCTGTGATAGGCTACGTAAGCATTTACGTAGCCTATCATGGAGGATGAAAAAAAAACCCAGTGTATGCAAATGGCGGCAGTTACCGCCATTTGTGTAAGCTGGGGTTTTTCCCCCTGCCGTGATAGGCTATGTAAATATTTACGTAGCCTATCACAGCTCAATACAGGGATGCAAATGGCGGCGGCTACGACAGCTGCCATTTGCGTCCCTGCAGGGCTGCCCAGTGGCTGGATGTCTGACTGCGGGCGGCCGGAGGCAGCCGGCGGCTCCGCAGCTTGGCTGAGGAGCAGAGCCTGCTGGGCAGGATTCTGGGGGGAGGGATGGAGCGCCTCCCCCCCCATAGAGGATTCTGGGAGGAGGGACGGAGCACCTCCTCCCCACCACGGATGCCCCTACGCGGAGCCAGGTATGGGATTTGTACATCCCTAGCGGCCGGATGGCCAGCAGCGGCTGGCCCTGGCCGGCAGCTCCGCAGACTTGCTGTGGAGTGGAGCCGGTCAGGGAGGATTCTGGGGGGAGGATCGGATTGCCTCCCCCCCTGCGGACCCCCCGTGGACCCAGGTAAGTGGGGTTCATACACCCCTAAAAAATTTTGTAAGTAAAACCTGTGATAGTTCTGCTGAGTTGCATAGTGCACTGCCACTGGTCATAATATGGAAGGGGTGTATGAAACCCACTTACCGTTCTGGTCCAGGCATCCGTGGGGGGGGAGGCAATCTGTCCCTCCCCCAAGAATCCTCCCTGGCCGGCTGTGCTCCGTGGGGAATCCGCGGAGCCACCAGCTGGGCCCATCCGCAGCAGGACTTCCGTCCGCCGCCGGGCTGCGGCCGCAAATGGCGTCTGGTGTAGGGGATGCCATTTGCATCCCTGCTCTTTTCGGTGATAGAGCAGGGCAAAGAGCAGGGACGCAAATGGCATCCGCTACGCTGGATGCCATTTGCGTCTGCAGTCCTGGGCAGTGGATGGATGGCAGCAGCGGACGGATCCGGACCGGCCGGCAGCAGGTAGAGTCTGTCCAGGGAGGATTTCGGGGGCTGGCAAGGGGGGAGTAGTGTGTTCTGCCACGGACTCCAGGGGGCTGGATTCTTTAGAACTCATTGGAGTTTGTGGCGGATTTCTCCACCATCCCTAGAATGTGGCTTTTCAAACTCTGGCTTGTGCAAACTGTAGCACAGTGGCTGAGAGATCAAGGTTTTGAGCAATGTCATTGTCGATGGGCATCAGACGCGCACCAGGCCCCATAAATCCTCTGGGTGGCCCTGCAAAACTGACTGGGGGGGACCAAAGGCACTCCTCACCCAGGGTGCTATTTATCCTAGGGCCATCCCTGTGTTAACAAGACTTACACAGCAAGTTACATTAAATGATTAATGGAATTAAAACAATGGAAGGACCGTAAACAACAGAATTTATTTGTTTCATGAATCATTAAATTTAACTGCAACTCAGTGTCTAATGATTCAAATGGATAACAGGACAACATTAAGTGAAATCATTATTTTATATTTTCTAACGGTCCCATTCTAAGGGACCCTGCTACAATTGGTTTTTTTTCCCTACTTCTGTTTTTTTAAGAGGTAGAAAAAGACAAAAGAGAGAAGGAGAAATAGAAACAAAGAGAAAGAAGAGCCCTGTTCAGTTGTTTACCATGGATGAGGGGGGAGTCCCCCACCCCTTACTTCCAAGCTCTTGTTGGTATGACTGAAATGAGTGTACATAGAATCGCAGAATAGTAGGGCTGGAAGGGCCATCGAGTACAACCCCCTGTCCAATGCAGGAATCCAAGTCAAAACATCCCAGACAGATGGCTGTCCAGCCTCATCTTGAATGCCTGTGTAGGCACATATCAGGGATCCTCCAAAGAAAGGGTTCTCAGCCCACAGAGAGGTCTATATAGTAGAGATGGAGGGATTCTCCTGTGCCTGCTGAGCGAGGGTGCTTGCTGAGTCACTGCTGCTGCCCACCCTTGCTCGCTGCGCCATGCGGGCCCTGGAGGGGCCCTTTATGCTTCGTTATGCCATAAAGGGTCCCTTTCTGCTGCTAATGTTGTGGAGATGGCCCTGTACAGCCACCATTTTGTTCAACATTAAATATACGGAAATTATGGCGTCCTGATATTCTGTAAAATTGGCAGCTCATAGCGAGGAGTGGGCAGCTGTGGAGCACTCAGCAAGCAGTGCCCAAGGGCCAAGGGGCTGAGTGTGGGGGAGGGAGTCTGTCAGACTCCACCCTACTGTTGAGTGCTCGTTCCCTAGTGTACAGACATAAGCTTGTGTCAGACATGAAAATGAATGTGGTTGGGGTGGATCCTGCCGCTGTGATGTTGGTCTCCATCCTCACTGATAACACAGTTTTTTCCACAACCTAAACATCTGAAAAGGGCTTAAGGAGACAAACATATAAAGCAGGAGTGGGCAACCTTTTGTCTCAAAGGGCTCACGCTAGGGTTGGCGGATAATTTCTCCCCGAAACTTCGGGGGGCCGAGCGCCAACGTGTTCGGCCCCCCGAACATGTTTCGGGGAGAAATCCTCCGCACCCCCCCTGCACCCTGCACCCCCCCCCCGGGACGGGACTTACCTTCGCCAAATGTCCCTCCCGGCGGCGGGTCCGGCTGGCGGTTCGGCGGGTGTTCGAGCGGGGCGGGAGCGGCAGCCGGTCTTTCGACCGGCTGCCGCTGCCGCCATTGCAATGGAAGAAAAAAAAAACACCCCCTGATAGGCTACGTGACGATTCACGTAGCCTATCACGGCTAGATTTGCAAAGTCAGCCGTGACAGGCTACGTGAATCGTCACGTAGCCTATCACGGGTGACTTAAAAAAAAAAAAAAAAGTGTGTACGGATAATGGCAGCCCCCATAGGGAGCCGCCATTCCCGTTCCTTATTTGGTCGCTGTAGTCTACGTAAACATTTACGTAGACTACAGCGACTAAATAAGGAACGCGAATGGCGGCTCCCTATGGGGGCCGCCATTAGTGTACGCGCTTTTTTTTTTTTTTTTAAAGTCACCCGTGATAGGCTACGTGACGATTGACGTAGCCTATCACGGCTGACTTTGCAGATCTAGCCGTAATAGGCTACGTGAATCGTCACGTAGCCTATCAGGGGGCGTTTTTTTTTTTTTAAACTTTCGCGTTCGCGGCCGGGCGAGGTGGGAAGCCTCCTCCCCGGCCTGAATTTCGGCCGGGGCGAGGCGGGAAGCCTCCCCCCCGGCCTGAATTTCAGCCGGGCCGAGGCGGGAAGCCTCCCCCCCCGGCCTGAACTTCGCGGGGGGACCAGCGAAGCGCCTTCCCCCCACCGCAAACGTCCTTCGAGGACAGGTAAGTGACTTTCGTCCACCCCTAGCTCACGCAGGGATGGACAGTGTACACAAAATGCAAAAAGATAATGTATTGTATTCTCAAAGGTGACAAAGGGAAATGTCTTTATTTGAGGACAATGCAGCATTTCAGAGACAGAAAGCTCCTTTGTCAAGGGCAGCCTTATAACATGCAAATGCGAAAAACAAGCTAAGCCAGCTTGCAAAGGTGGTGGCTATCCTTAACACACCATTTTAGGGATGTATGAGAAATTAGTTTCAGTTGGTTTTTGAGCAGGATTTAAAATTTTCGATCTCTTTTCCCCCCCAACCCTTTGGGTGGGGGTCAAAAGAAAGTACATACGAAAATTTTGGGAAAGTGTGAGAATTATCGGAGAAATTTTCAGGGGTGTGGGGCTTTGACACATGAATACAAGGAGATGGCCGAGAGGGGTGTGTGTGTTTTCCTTCCTTTTGCATTCCACATAACATATACCCTGTGCTTGGAAACACTCTTCTCTCCCAGGTAGGGATGGGGGAGAATTTCTCCCTGAAACTTCGGAGGGCTGAGTGCCAACGTGTTCAGTCCCCTGAAGTAGTTTCGGGGAGAAATTCTCTGCACCCCCCCGCACCCCACACCCCCCCCCCCGGGACAGGACTTACCTTTCCCGAATGTCCCTCCCGGCGGCGGGTCCCAGCGGCGGTTTGTCACGTCTTCGACAGGGGCAGAGGCGGCAGCCGGTCGGTCTTTTGACCGGCTGCCGCCGCTGCCATTCCAATAAAAGTAAAAAACAAAACAAAAACGCCCCCGTGATAGGCTACGTGACGATTAACGTAGCCTATCATGGCTAGATTTGCAAAGTCAGCTGTGATTGGCTACGTAAATCGTCACGTAGCCTATCATGGGTGACTTAAAAAAAAAAAAAAGCGCGTACGGCTAATGGCGGCCCCCATAGGGAGCCGCCATTCACGTTCCTTATTTGGTCGCTGTAGTCTACGTAAAGATTACGTAGACTACGGCGAAAATAAGGGCAACACTATTTGCGTTGTCCTTATTTTCGCCGTAGTCTACGTAAAGATTTACGTAGACTACAGCAACCAAATTTCGGCCGGGTGAGGCGGGAAGCCTCCCCCCCGGCCTGAATTTCGGCCGGGCGAGACGGGAAGCCTCCTCCCCCAGCCTGAACTTCGGGGGGAGCAGCGAAGCGCCTCCCCCCCACCGCGAAGCAAGCTGCGAGACCAGGTAAGTGGCTTTCGTGCACTCCTACTCCCAGGAAGCTCTGGCTATTGGTGGCTCTGCTTGTAAAGGCTCTTCTCTTCCCTCTTGGGCAGGGAGGAGGTTGCTGTTGCTTCCCTCTGAGCAGGACTAGTGCAAAGTGCTTTGGAAGCACAGGGTGCCATCTCTCCCTTCTCAGGCAGGGAGATGGTTGCTGCCACTTCCCTCCTGAGTTGAAAGAGTATTTTGCAAGCTTGCTTGGGGAGAGTGTTTTGCAAGCTCAAATCATGAGAGAGATTTGAGTCTTCCCATGAGGTTCAAGTTGGGAGGAGGGGGAGTGCAGTGTGTGTGTGTGTGTGTGTGAGGGAGAGACAGAGAGAGAGAGTTCCCATGAGGTTCAAGGGGGGAGAAGGGGGAGTGCAGTGTGTGTGTGTCTGTGTGTGTGAGAGAGGGAGAGAGAGAGAGAGAGAGTCTTCCCATGAGGTTCAAGTTGGGAGGAGGGGGAGTGCAGTGTGTGTGTGTGTGTGTGTGTGTGTGTGTGAGGGAGAGAGAGAGAGGGAGAGAGAGAGAGAGAGAGAGAGTTCCCATGAGGTTCAAAGGGGGAGAAGGGGGAGTGCAGTGTGTGTGTGTCTGTGTGTGTGTGTGTGAGAGAGAGAGGGAGACAGAGAGAGAGAGAGTCTTCCCATGAGGTTCAAGGGGGGAGAAGGGGGAGTGCAGTGTGTGTGTGTGTGTGTGAGGGAGAGAGAGAGAGAGAGAGAGAGAGAGAGAGAGAGAGAGAGAGAAAGAGTCTTCCCATGAGCTTCCTGAAATGAGGGAGAATACTACTTCATTTTATTTTTAAAATGCTCTCTGTCACACCCTCTACTAGCAGCTTTGCCTGACAAAAACAAAAGGCAAAAACAAAAGTGGAAATGAGAACTGGTGGGTTTCTAATGATGTGAACAAGAGTTTCCAATGTTGCAAGCAGGAAAGGAAGATTTCTAGCATTTAGGGCTTGCAAATGAGTCCCATTGCAAACAAGTCCCATTCCTTTGTCCCATTTCTGCTTGCAGCAACTTCGCAGCAGCAGTTCCTGGAATGGCCATGTGGCGTCTGCTCTTCCAGGGACTGCTGCTGAGCTGAAAGCTGACTGTGAAGGGCCTAGAGATGTCAGAGAATTCTGCCACGGATCTCGGTGAGGCCGAATGCCAGTGCATTCGGCCCCCCGAACTCTGTGGCGGAATGGCCTGCCACCCCTCCCCCCGCGGATCCCCTCCGGGACGAGACTTACCTGGGGCGGATCTTCCGACCAGCTGCCGCCGCTGCCATTTCCAGTCTTGTTAAAAAAACACACACACACAACGTGATAGGGTACATAAATCTTTACGTAGCCTATCATGGCTGGGTGGGTTTTAAAAAAAAGAAAACCACGTACGCAAATGGTGGCGGCTACGGCTGCCGCCATTTGCGTTCCTTATTTTTGGCCGTCTTAGTCTACATAAATATTTACGTAGACTATGACAGCAAAAATAAAGGGGAACGCAAATAGTGTAGCAGGCGCTATTTGTATCCCTTTTTGATTCCCCGTTTTAGTAGGGATGGCAGAGAATTTCTCCCCGAAACTTCGGGGGGCCAAGCGCCAACGTGTTCGGCCCCCCGAACAATTTTCGGGGAGAAATCCTCCGCACCCCCCCGCCCCCCGCACCCCCCGGGACGGGACTTACCTTTGCCGAATGTCCCTCCCGGCAGCGGGTCCGGCCGGCGGTTCGGCGGGTGTTCGAGCGGGGCGGGAGCGGCAGCCAGTCTTTCGACTGGCTGCCACCGCCGCCATTGCAATAAAAGAAAAAAAAAAAACACCCCCGTGATAGACTACGTGACGATTAACGTAGCCTATCACAGCTAGATTTGCAAAGTCAGCTGTGATAGGCTACGTTAATCGTCACATAGCCTATCACGGGTGACTTTAAAAAAAAAAAAAAAGCACATACGGATAATGGCGGCCCCCATAGGGAGCTGCCATTCCCGTTCCTTATTTGGTCGCTGTAGTCTACATAAAGATTTACGTAGACTACAGCGACCAAATAAGGAACGCGAATGGCGGCTCTCTATGGGGGCCGCCATTAGCGTACGTGTTGTTTTTTTTTAAAGTCACCCGTGATAGGCTACGTGACGATTAACGTAGCCTATCACGGCTGACTTTGCAGATCTAGCCTTGATAGGCTACGTTAATCGTCACGTAGCCTATCACGGGGGTGTTTTTTTTTTTTTTTTTTTTAAACTTTGGAGTTCGCGGCTGGGCGAGGCGGGAAGCCTCCCCCCCGGCCTGAATTTCGGCCGGAGCGAAGCGGGAAGCCTCCCCCCCCGGCCTGAACTTCGTGGGGGGAGCAGCAAAGTGCCTCCCCCCACCGCGAACAAGCTTCGATGACAGGTAAGTAACTTTCGTCCACCCCTACGTTTTAGCCTACGTAAATCTTTACGTAGGCTAAAACGGCAAATCAAAAAGGGACGCAAATAGCGTCTGCTACGCTATTTGCGTTTCCCTTTATTTTCGCCATCATAGTCTACGTAAATATTTATGTAGATTAAGAGGGCAAAAATAAGGAATGCAAATGGTGGCGGCGGTAGCCGCCGCCATTTGCATATGCAGTTTTGTTTTGTTTTTTTCCCCAGAGCCCTCCGCGGCTGGAAATCCGGCTGCAGACAGTTCTGGCCTGGCTGGGCCTGGCTGGCTGGCTGCTCCGTGGAGCTGCCGTGGAGCACAGCCGGCCGCAGAGGATTCCAGTGGGAGGAACAGAGCACCTCCCCCCCGTCAATGTTTCCGGGGGGAAGGACGGAACGCCTCCCCCCCACCATCAACATAATCCGCGAACAGGTAAGTGATTTTTGTACATCCCTAAAAATGGCAAATGCTCATGAAAAAATGCAAACTTTTGGAAAATACGCACGAGTATGCATACATTTCAAAGATGCACACAATGGATGTGTACATTTGGAAAACTGAGCACAAAAATATGCACCGATTTTTATGTGAAAAGAAAAAAGCAATGCTCGCAATTTGATATGGACTTGAGTTGGAACAAGCTTCAGGATGGAATTCAGAGAACTTCAGCAAGCTTGAGTTTTGCTGTTTCACATATCCCTAACCATCATGGAATTCTACATTCCCTTTTTGCATTTTGTGCCCATGTACATACATATATGCATGTACATATGCAGGAAAACACATGAATGTACATGCACAGCCTTCTTCTTGACCCCCTTCTAAATCATATGTCCAGGTGCACACTCATGTGCTCATACACACAAACACACTCTTCCCCCGCCCTCCATTGCAATATGCAGATAGGTTTGAACCTCCCCTCCCTGAATGTCGAGATTACTTTGTTCCTCCCTCACACCAATCAGCTGAGAAGAAGGAAGCCTGCAATTTAAATGGAGAAGACTATGCTTGGGGATGAATCTCCCCTTGTGCCATCTACCCCATTTAAATCACATTCTTGAGAGCCTACCAACAGCTGTTTGGATGACACACCACAAAATGTGCCATGGGAGCAGCAGTGGTGCACACAGGGGAATTGGGTGGTGGCAGTAGCAGCAGTATGCACATTCGTGGTGGACTGCACAGAAGACCCCTGAGGGTTGTGCGTGGCCCAAAGGCTGTGACATGAAGTAAAAATATGAAGATGTTGTGGACTGGGATTAAAGCAGGGCTTTTTCAATATGCAGCCTGCCACTCCGAAAGGACATTTGTGCAGTTTAAAAATTCAAGTAACGCAAAAGTTGTTGGATTATGTTAGCTGATGTAAAAAAAGTAGTGATGCCTCCAAATACTGTAATTAGGCAGCTCGTTGGTCAAAACTCATCCATTCGTAATGCTGACCTTTGTAGCGAGCCCAGATCTATGTATTACGAAGTCTCTGTTCAGTTTAGAATTCATTGTGAGCCACGGAGAATGCACAGTAAAGTAGTATACAGCCCCCTCCCATTGTTCAGATGTCCTACCACCCACACCCCACCAACTTACTTGAAGCACTCCATTAGCTGTTTCCCTTGTTGCTGCTGCTGCTGCTGCTGAGCTGACCCAAGGAGGAGGGGGATACTGCAAGTCCATCTTCATACCATCGATCAGCAATGGCAAGTAAACATCCCATGATATCCTCATACAGGCAGGCCACATGAAAACAGCCAATCAGAAAGGGGCCACATAACACGGTAACACATGATATCATGCTGCACTATGCAATTCCAAACTACAGCGCCCAAGATGCACCTTGATATTGCGCATGCATAAAAATCTGTATAGATGGAATGAGATTTTGCATTGAAGGAGAACTCTTGTCCAAGCTCACATAGATGAATTTGTTACTGTCGGAGGAAAGAACAAATTCACTCAAGGTAAGTTCACCCATCATTAGTAAAAAGTGACTAATAACAATGTAAAAGAGTAGTCAAGGCTCCTCTAAAACCCCAACTCCTGATCAAGCACATACTTAGGGTACTGCTACTTTCTTCTCTTTGTGATGTACGGAATATGTGGTAAAAGGATTGCTTCTAATTACAACCACATAGCACTGTGCAGTTCCAAAGCTTCTTTTTAAAAAGCCCTGGATTAAAGGTGAATCCCAGTTGAGTTAACTGATCAATTAGTTGATTGATACCCATCAGCAAAGTTCTCAAAGGCAAAATACGTAAATCACATATAATCAGACCAATGTAATGAATAGGAAGTTCCTGACTGAGAAATCCATTTTGACTTTGTGTCACTTTGTTGATAGGGATCACTGTTTCCTTAGCAAAGATATTCCAGACATGTAGATCTGAATATGGATTTTATGCCATATGAAGTAATTGCTCTTCAATAAATATTCAGGACAAGAAAAGCAAGTATTCATAAGCTTTCTTGATGCCTTTGGCTATCCTAATATCCAGTGAGTGAAATGACTGAGTGTTTAGAGCAAGACTTCAAGCTTGGAAATAGCATGTTCTTCTATGATTAGAAAAAGAAGAAGGTAATTAGACTTTGATATAGCTGAGAAAACAAATTATCCCTAAAGCGGAATGCCTTTTGCAGAATGCTGTGTAAACAAAACAACAACAGCATATGAACGATGGTGAAAAATTAGAAAGATCTCAATCATACAAGACACTGCGTTTGCTTATGTTAGATTTTGCAGGCACAAGATTAAAAAATGAAGCCATGTCTAGTTGATACATAACTATCACTCTAATGATGATGATGCAATATACTACAGTAAAATTAAGGACTTAAAGGCATCTATGTTCCTGGTAGATCAGGTTCTGGGAATATGATATATCAGAGAACTAGAATTCATTATGCAATATTGATAGCATGCTGTAATGAATTCTGTCTGTGTTAAGATAACATGGCTTGCCTCCTGACAAGGCCATTTATACCGACTCCCTTGGAGAGCTTTAGCAACATAACTGAACTAGAAGGGTATGCTTTTAATCCACTGCTGCAGATATTCGGATAAGCTGCCACTAGGCAAGAAAACATAAACAAACAAAGCCAGAGAACCTACTTCAACTTCTACCACTTTGTTTTAAAATGAAATGTAATGTTGTTGTTGTCATTGACACTTCTATACTGGCCCTAAGCTGAAGCTCTCTTATTGTTTTAATCAAGTTTTTATTTAGCTATGATTGTGTGCCATTTTCTTGGTAGAAAGGTGGGGCACAAATCAATCCATCAATCAAACAAGCAAACACATGCAAACACATTTTCAGTCAATAAGACAATTGTGGCCACATTTCTGGAAGACGTCTGTAACGTATGCCTATTATATTAATGTTTGTGTTGGCATTGTTAACTTTAACCCAGGTAAGATAGGGTTAATGGTATGCCAGAGAGGGTGAGAGGGGCTGGAGTATGTGTGAGGATTCTGAGGTTGTATAAGGAGTGAGCTGACAGTTCTCAGACAGGGCCTTAGGGATCGTGGAAGCAACACCTTGTTAGTGGAGTTTGTGTGTGAGAGTTTAGGAGGGTGGAGTAGATAGGGACGTTAGGAACAAGCAGTGATTCATAAGAATAACTTATAACTCTTTGTGTTTCAAATAAACATTTGTTTTTAAAAATCCAAATTCCCACGTGTTGATTGATTTTTACACTACCTTTATTATATCTGTTTCCTGGTTACTTTTCCTCTTGTGGGTTGAGAGAACCAATTGAGCATATTGAATTTCTCTGGGACCCAGAGAGAATAAAAGGGCTGAAGCTTCTGGGACAGTGGGTGCAACTGTCCCAAAGTGCAAGCAGGAGTTCCTGAGGGGTTTGGGTCTCAGTTTCTGAGGAGGAGGCTGGAGAAAGGGGGAACCTTGGGCGGGTACCCCACTATGCCATTTCAGTAGATGCCTGAAATCTAGGCTGATGAATAATGGCAGTGACAAGAGAGGGTAGTATCCAAGTGCCCCATATTAGTGGGATTCACCACTAGCACAACAGGAAGCTAGTGGATCCTGAAGCAACCGGAAATAAGCCAAACAGTATTTTCTGGAACAGGGCAGGTCAGTGGAGCTCAAAGAAGGCAGCTCTGCTGACCTGCCCAGTTCTGGGGGAAAAGCGTTCCAGCTCATTTCCAGGGTTGTTTTGGGAAGTGCTAACAATTGGACCTGCAGGCACAACAGAATGAGCGGCAGGACTGGATACTGTCCAGGAGCTACAAAGTAGTAGGGATGCCTGAGGGATTCAGTAAACTGACCTAATCCTCATCTCCCAGACTAACATGCAAATGGGAACTTACTTAGTTATCCACCAGTTCTTGTAGTTCCAAAATGTTCTGACTAGGGATGTACAGATTCCCCACTGTCCGTTCTGGTGGGGAATCCACCTGGGGGGAGGCAATCCATTCCTCCCCCACCCTGCCAGAATCCTCCAGAGCGACTCTGCTCCACAGGGATTCCACAGAGCTGCCCAGCTTGAGGGCCGCTTACCTGGACAGCCAGAGCTGTTCTCCTCTGTGCCGATTGCCATTTTTTAAAAAATGGTGATTGGCAGGATGTGCCCCATAGATTTATACACAAATAGAGCCATGAATCTTGCATATAAGTCTATGTGTTCATAGGCTTATATGCAAGATTCATGGCTCTATTTTGCATATAAGTCTATGGGCACATCCTGCCGATCACCATTAAAAAAAAAATAGTGATCGGCACAGAGGAGAATGGCTGCGGCTGAGCAAGCAGCCAAGTGCCATCCCGCATGGAATCCTCACAGAGTGGAGATAAGTGGGGCCAATCCGCTGCGGATTCTGGAGGCCAGATTCCAAAGAATCCAGCCTTATTTGAATCCGTGGCAGATTTCTCTAACATCCCTAGTTCTGACACACCTGTCAGCTCAAAAACCTGTATAAAATACATTAGAAATGTGCTCTTTCAGGGATAATACATTTTAAAATATTAATTTAAATATGTATTCAGAGAAAATACATTTAAAATATTATTTAAATACTCTTTTAGGCTCTGAAGTTTGGGGAATGATTGTGAGTTCAAGAACCTTTGCTGAACACTTGCCCTAGTTTGTATTAGGGATGCTTGAGGAATTCAGTTTTTTTTAATTCTGTTTTGAATGGACCCAGTCTGTACCTCCTGGACTAATGTGCAGAGCAGCACTGAGTTATTTGAAATTTTAGAAATAAATATTTTGAGAGGTAATTTGCTTTAAACCACATATTTACATATCAATGTTTGTGCAGGTTTTTTAAAAGAGTAGATTGTTTTATGTTATTTAGTTATTATTCAATTTAAATCTCACTTTTCCTCCAAGAAGCTCAAGGTGGCATAGATGGGTTTTCCACCCACATTGTATCCTTTCAACAATGCTCTGAGGTAGGTTAGGTTGAGACATAGTGACTGACCCAAGGTTATCCAGTAAGCTTCATGGCTGAGTGGAAATTTGAACCTGGACCTCCTCTGCCCTATTTGACATACTAAGTCAGAGTCTAGACAGCAGTATTTGACACTAGTGGAAACAGGATAGAATGGGCCTGTGGCCAAATCCATGTAAAAGTGACATGGACTGGAAATAGAATGATTCATCCACCCCTAGTTTTAATAGATACATTCTTGCTGGTATAGTATCACCAAAGGACTGTTTAAAAAATGCCGTGTGTTAACATTACAGCTAAAAAGACAAATTCAGTTTCATTATGACTCCTTTTTCCCTCCATGCATTTCACCATCCCACTTTATAGAGGCAAATTGTTGACATATTTGTTCACTTTTCTCCAGGATTGTCTTGCAGTGCGTGCGTGTGTGTGTGTGTGTGTGCGCGTGCATCTCAGTGATATCACACTGTGAATTTCAAAGACAATTTTGTGCTTTCAGAGAGGATAGGCTTGGCATGTAAGTTGTCCTATGGTTGATATGAAAAGGGACTGTGTTTTTGTTCTTGATTGAACCGTATTCCTTTTAAAGTGCCAGCTATTTTTGGAGAGGTGTATAATTTAATACATCAATGGATCTCTTGTCAGGCATTCTTGTACCACTTCCCTTACCTTTTGGCAAGATGTTTGATTTTCATCAGTAATTGGTTTTGCTGCATGTGTGTTTACTTTTATGATCTGTGCTAAACACAGAATTTCGTAGATTAGGCTGCCATGCAACATGGTCAGCAGCACTTGGTGAGCAAGGCATGGTCCTATCAACATCTTATTTGCAGAACAGGACTACATTCCTCTGCTGGGCTGGGGTGAGTCTACAGTGGCCACTTACAAATTGCCAAAAAAGAGGACACTAATTTGTATAACATTTGCATATGCCAATTGATAAATAATTGATAAATAATATTTCAGATAAGACAGAATACAAAGGATTTCTACCGTGCTTCCACCAGTGGCAAAAAAAAGTCCTGCTGCCTGATACAGGAGGACACATTGCGGCCTCTGCCACCACCTCCTTTCCCTCAGTGCCTTGCTCTGAAGGGTCCTTCATCAGAGAAGGGACCAAGTTTGTGCTCTGTGTGTGTGTGCGCGTGCGCGCGTGCACGCATGCGCATAATGTAAGACAGTTGGCAGCTCTTCTTCAGCAGAGGCTTTTAGCCTTTTAATTTTTATTTTAAAGGCTCAGTTGGGAGTCTAAACAACTAAGCCCCAAAGGAAGGTTTTAAAACAACAGCAATGAAGTAAATTTTTTAAGTTCAAACTGCTCCCGTCACATATTATTTTCTTGTAGAAGATCTCAAGCTTGTTAGCTGTGTCCTTTCTGCTTCAAAGTTCAGACAGTCAGGAACCGCTTCACCTCAGAAGCTGCCTTTTCTTTTCTTGCCATTGCCCCTTTCCTGGCTGTGTATTTTTCTAATCACATCAACCCAGGGCCACAAAGCCTCACTTACCTACTTTTTACTGGGAAAGAGCATTTCTGTGATTACCCAGCCTCTGTGTCCTTGTCAGAAAATTAGAGTGTTATTTCTGTTTTTAAAGCTCCCATCACTTTAATGCCTTTTATTATCAAAGGCAACTGGTACACCATCTGGCAAGTGGACTATGAGCTCCAATTCTCTGCTCAAAGGCTCATAAGAAATGGCCATTAAAAAATCAGCATGGAAATTTGCATACAAATATGTATTTGAATACTTGTTTTGAAATGCATCTCTTAAAATATGCATTTCTAACTGTATTTTCTCTCAAAAAATGCCATTTTATATTAGGGCTGTGCACCGCTTCAGCCCAAATCCTGAAGTGGATCGGGGTGATTTGGGCCTAAGCAGTCTGGTTCTGGAATGGGTTGGGCGTGGTTTGAAGTTGGCCAATGTGGGTTGGACTGCTCCCGAAGCACTTTGCGCCATTTTAGCCTGATCTGGGCAGCTGCCTGCCCAGCCGCATGAGCCCTCTGCTTCTCACCTGGACCCGTGGGGAGAGCCCGCAGCTGTCGCCATCTTGAAGGGAGTCTCCATGGCGACTCTTCTTCTTCTGGTAAGTAAATAGTACGTAGATTATAGCCATAAAAGGGCCATCTACACAGTATTACAGGCATAAATGGGCCATTTATGCACCATTTACTTACCAGAAGAAGAAGAGTCAGCAGATGCAGTCCCCAGCAAGCTCCAAACGGTGTGATTGGAAGTGCAAAGAGATTCACTTGGGTTCACAAGTAACTAAGACATTTTCCTTTAAAAATCAAAATAGCTTGATTTGTCAAGCACAATTCAAAACTGAAAACAGTGTGCGTGTGTGTGGCTGTGTGTGTAAGATATTTACCAGTGCCATCTTCTCCTTTGACTCTGAATGACTTGGTCTTTGTAATTCCATCTATGCCTATTCTACATATGGCAGTCAGCTAAGCAGCATCACACAGTCAGACATTGAATCACGGGATTTTGGCTGCCATCCATGTCTTTTTGTTATATAATCAGTCATTTTTATTCCATAGGGTCATTTTGCCCAGTGACCTTCCCCACAGGAGTTATTTCTGTGATGATGAAGCACATGCTTGTATGGAATTAATGAATGAAAAGCTATAGTTGGTTCACTCTATAAAGAGCGCTGATTTCCAGTAGGGCCATTTTGTGGAATAATGACATATTGCAGCCTCCAGATGTTTTGGATTGCAACTCTCAACATTCCTGACCATTGGCCATGCTGATTGGGGCTGATAGAATTTGAAGTCCAAAACATCTGGAGGGCACCAGGTTTGGGAAGGCTGGTAGATGGAATGACAAGAAATAGCCGTGTTCCAAGTATACATGTACATGTATAAAAATTCATGCAGATCATATTTGATGACCATCATAGTTTCTATTGTACTTTCCAGTAAGCAGTTTCTTTACAGTTCTTATCTCTTGTTATAACTGTCTTGTGAGACACATTAGGCTAAGAGGCAGTGACCTGTCCAAGCAGTGAAAGCTTTCAATGGCATACCTTTGGCTCAAAATGGGATATGTGTGCGCGCGCATGCGCACATTTTAGGATTCTCAGATTTCTCCCAATGCATGCATTTTTGCCAAATATACCAATTTTTGGCAAAAAATTGACTTTGGGGGTGGGATCTGTGAAAGGTATCCTCACCAGTCACTAATTTTGATTGGTTCTTCCAAATGCATGATAATTTTACAAGTAAAATAGTTCCTTATTGTCAGGGACATTCCCAGGCCCAATTATTAGAATGTCTTTATTTAAAGTCTTGTAAGTGTTATGATTTTAAGGAAATGCATGTGGTCTTATAACATTTTTGTTCATAAAATATCTAATAGATCCATAACATCTCATAGAACAACCATGCTGTAAAAGGAAATGAATTAGTTTTCACATTTTTCTGTACTGTCTGAAAAAAAACACACCACCTCTACCTCCCATCTCAATTTCTGTGTGGAGGAAAAATGGAGCCCCATTTTTTCCCCTTTATTTCAGGAGTTCAGTTCAGTGAATTATTGCTTTAGTACTTTGTCTTACCAACAAAGTACTTAGTCTTGCCAACAAGAGTAAATGGTAAACACTATAATAGAAAAACACAGTTCAGGTGCAAAAATGTTCTTTTCCCATGTTAAGAGGTGTGAGAATTCTTCTTATGAACATTACAAAGTTAGAAAGTGAGTCACACTTCTTTTGTAATGTTCATAAGATGTGTAGAAGTGTATTCTCACTGTCTCTCACACACACATACAGGCCATAGCTGTCACTTTTATTATTTAGAGAAGGAGACATGTCCCTCATTCCATTGTTATTTCAATGTGTCCCTTTGGCAGTGGGGTGGCATTTGGAACTGAAAGGTGATGTAAAAATATTTTGATACTGTTACAACTAACTCAAGCCTTCACGAGCTAAAGTGGTACATGTAGACCTCCAGGGACAGCTGTAGACATTTTTAACTGGTCTTTTTATTACAGTCTTAAATTTCATTTTATGTTGTTTTGTTATCATGGCTGAGCACTGAAGCAGCAAGGCACTGAACAGAATTTCAGGAAATGTTTCTGCTATGGATGGACGAATCTGTCAATTTTGGTTTCTCTCAGAATCTCATTTGCCAATTTTAAATTCTGTTCATCTTGAACTGTAAGAATTTTAACTTTGGTTTATCCCAAACTTTGAGAATTTTGTTTTAAAGGTTTGCATGAAAATTCCTAAGTATTTTTGTGTACATTTCTCCCAATGTATGCATTTTTGCCAAATATACCAATTTTTAAAGCTATTTTTCTGAATATAATGCTTTTATGTTTTTTTCTGCAGTATATACATTTTTATACACATTTTTCTGATTGGAGAACTGCATTACAAAATTCAGAAAAGTGCAAATTTTGAAGGATAACTGAGTTTCAATTTGCATAGTGGATCAAAAGTTCAAACTCTGTTAAATTCACATGAAAATGCAAACTAGACAAATCTCTCCCCCATCCCTAGAGTCTGCCTCCTCCCTCACTGAGAGGGAGATGGAGCGAGAAACATGTTCCTTCATGATGAGGCCAACTTTGTGGGCCTGTGACAGGACTATCCTACCTCCCTTTTATGTGGGGAAGTGAGTTGTTTGAAAACACTGCCGTTTGATAATTGCTGTCCGTGAGATGATAGAGACCAATTTAACAAATGAAAATTGGAACTGACCCACAGGAGTAGAGTGTTTCAGAGAGATGAAAACAAACACTCCTTTGATCAAATTCTCTTGTTTTTACATTGTAAATGGATGGTTAAAGGGTGTTTTGTTTTTAAACCTTACAAAAGTTGTTGTGTGTTGTATGAAGTTATTTTGGTTTAACTGCTTTTTCAAAATAGTACTGGGATTTGTCTGGCTGGTTGCCTTATATGCTACATTTACCCTTCCAGCCAAATGCTGTCTTTTTACCCTTAGATCTACCTAGCGATCACCAAAGCACTTTAGCTCCATTTAAAAAAATGTTGCTTTTCTTTGCATGCCAGGAACTGTCCCTCTCTGGGTGCCCCTCAGCTATTGGATAAGAAGTAAGGCCTTAGTTTATCTCTGAAAAGGCAAGGAGTCAATCGTGTTCCTATCACTTATCCCTTTCTCCTGCTCTCCTTACCGATGGCCTGGGCCTACAGAGTTTATGCTTATATTGGCTGTTATTTGTGCTTAATAGGTTGCCTGCCAGAGGAACAAGTGCTCTTACACTTCATTTGAAGAAAGAATAAGATGATACCATGCCAACTGCGAGCAAAATCAATTCCATTCAGACCTTGAAAACTGGGAATATTGAAAACTGCACTGGAAAAGGAGGAGGAAGGCATCTGAATACATAAAATGGTGGCTTTATGGTTTATGTCAGAATGAGTGACTGTGGTGATGGTCTAAGATAACAAAAACAGTGATCTTGTCTGTTCTGGGGTCTGCAAAAGCTGTCGCATCAGAAATACAGCTGAAGTAGATGAATAAGCATCACATCGCTACCCAAGGTCATAGTCTCACAGAAAGCCCAAATAAAGAATCCTCTGTTCTCTAGCCTTCACCATGTGAAGTGCTGAAAAATGACTCAAAGGACGCTCTCCAGGTCACAAGATGAAATGCAATAAACGTATTGTGATGGTTTGGTCTTGAAGTATGTTGCAAACTACCACCAAGCCTAGTAAATAAATGCTTCCAGAGTAAGGAGACTCTTAAAATAGAAAAGGCAGCATCAGTTAAGTGGCTTACTAAAGAGAAGCGGTAAAACTGAAAGCTGGTAGTTATGAGTGATTGGTTACATACGACAATCCAGATATTGTCATTATAGCAATGTATGCACCTTGCCCTGACATCCAGTATTGAGGCTAGACATCTGCACAGGTGAAGCCTACACATATAGACCTCTATGCAAGTGGTTGTTTCCCTGGCTTTTCCTCCCACTGCAACCTACTGTGCCTGCACCAAGTCACTCCTGAGGGTAGCATGGAATGGGGTGGCATGGGCCAGGCTGCAGTGAGACAAGGGAATGGCCAGAATTCAGGGATGCTGAAATTCCTTTCCACTGGCATAACACACCTTTGGATCCAGGCCGGTGACCTTTGCTGCACCAAATGCTGCTGACGTGAAGCCCACATGCATTTTCAATATGTTCTGCTGCACACAGTAACTTGCAGCGAATGAAGCGCTTCACAAATTCTTTCATTTGCACAACCATCTCTGAAGTCAGGTTTAAGTAAAGAGGCAGTGACTTGCCTAAAACTACCTAGATCCCATTCTATTATACGCTGCCCAACACTCATTTATCAAATGAATGTCTGAGGGCCGAACTACATGTTACTTTACAGAGATAATGGGCAGCTATGTCTTTTTTGTTTTACTCCAAAATAGGTGTGGGGGTCCTGATCCAGATTGGGGCCTTAGTGGTGTGTGTGTGTGTGTGTGTGTGTGTGTAGGGGGCTTTAACCATTTGCTACCTGCTGAGGTCCTGATCTGAATTGCCCCTCCCTGCCCCCATGATGGCAATGGATCATTTGGCAATGGATTGCCAAAGTGTGATCCATAAAAAACAAATGGATCACTTCTTTATTTATTATTAGTTATGTATTTTATTTATATCCTGCCTTTCCTCCAAGGAGCCTAAGGCAGCACACATGATCCTCCTTTTCAACATTTTTATCTTCACAACAACCCTGTGAGATAGGTTAGGCTGAGCGTCAGTGACTAGCCCAAAGTCACCCACTGGACTTCATGGCTGAGTGGGGAGTAGATCCTGGGTCTCTGGAGTCCCAGTCCAGTACTATAACCATTTTGCCATACTGGCTCTAGTTTTGGCAGTATATATTGTACAAGGCTCCCAATCCAGACTGGGTCACCTATGGCTACTTTAGAATAAAAATACACACAAAAGATGTAGCTGCTAACTACATTTTTAAATTAAGATGTAGTTTGACCATAAGTAAACCTGCAACCCTATCCTCACCTATACCTGGAAGTAGGCCCCATTGAACTCTGTCAGACTTATTTCAAAGGAGACATATATAGCAGGAGGGAGGCACCTCTTTTGGTCCAGGGACTGGATTGCACCCCAGACTATCCAGCCTGATGGACTGGATGGTCAAGGGGGCAGGGCCCCACTCTGAAGCCCTGCTGCCTCCCGTGACATCATCAGCACCGTGGCACCCACTTTTTTCCCCATGCAGAGAGAGGCATAGAATTCCATCCCTCTGTCTGCATGGAAAAGAGCTCGGCCGGCACTTGCAGGGGAATTCCCACTTATGTCCAATTGGAGATAACAAATGGATTCCCCTTTGCACCACTCACCCTCTGATGGAGGATGAGTGGATGGCACACAGGGGAATCCCCTTGTTACCTCTGACGGGAGAGAGCACAGGGATTTCTCTCCTCAGGGAGAGCAGAGAGCAGGCTTCATGGAGGGCGCTCAACCCTTTGTGGGAAGAATTGGGCCCCAAAGTAGGCCAAATTAAGCTTGTGGGGTGGAGCCCTCCCCTGATGTCCACGATTGCACTGTCACTACCCATTTCAGGTAATGCTTCAGAAGGCACTTAAACATATACCTAGACTTTCTGTGCCTCCATTACCGCTCTTACTGCCTTGTAGAAATAATGACAAGTCTCACCGTCTCAGGGTCAATTTATACATTACATTTCTAGGCATACATTATGCCAGATGTTACCTTTTTAGGTCATGCTTGAAACATGTGAATGCAAAAACCTGCCTGCCCTCACATATATCACCCAGAGACACCCCTGAAAGAGTCAGGAATAGTGGCTACCTATCACAAATACACAGTGTTACAAATCATGTTTTCCACCACAGAATTAATGAAATGGCTACAGCATTCTAATAATTTTTTTTTTTTTTTTAAGAGAACAGCCACAACAAACAGACCATTCAGAATTCTGTTTCTGGTCTAGCCATTTGTTTCTTTTATCCTTCACGAACACATTCATAGTAATCTTTTAGTTTAAATAGATATTCCCAAACTGCCCATTTAATGAAGAGTCCTGAGTCTTTGTGGGTAATTTTAAAAAGTTAAGTCACAGAACCAGTGAACAAACTATTATCCCACAGAGTTGGTGATGTGACTTGACAAATATTGAGTTGCTGCCATTTCTTGAATAACCTAACGCTAAAACATGGCACTAAACACAACTAATTTAACAGGTCAGCCATGACCTTTGGTGGTGCTCCTTTTCCTTAGCTGTTGATGTGCCACACTGTGAATGCATAGGCAAGGATAATGTTTTCTGAGCTAGTAGATTTTGTGGACTTATTGCAAAGCTGTTTATGAAGAGGAGTACATAATATCTCTATTGCCCAAGAAGGACTCTGCTCACCAAAATCATATGAGGCTATCTTAGAGTGTTCTGTTTCCCACAGTGCAACTGGCTATATTCTCTCCAGCACATACAAGTTTCCTGGAAAGGGGAAAGGTAACCTTTACTCCCCTGTACATTTTCACAGAGAAACAGGACAAAGACTACTCCTGCTTAAAGAGAAGCCCATGGTCTTGTTAATCCCATATGTGATCAGTACAGGTGTTAAAGGACATCAAGTGCATTTGTTAAAAACTAGTAGTCTGCACATGTCAAAGTCCAGCCTTCCCAATCTTGCACCCTTCAAATGTGTTGGACTACAACTCCCAAAATCCTCCAGTTAGCATAGCTGACTATTGCTATTGCTGTTGTTTTACCAACCCCCTTAAGTGGTCTGAAGATTCCTGAGGTAGCTGTATCTCTGATGCCAAGCAGGCCAACATCTCTATGGTAGAGCTATATATGTTGCTCTGAGACTGCTGCCTTCTATTTTGGAGCGCCAAACTCCAAAACTTTGAAAGCATCACCCTTCCTCTCTCCAACTCCCCAAATATTTACCCTCCCCTAAAGAGCCAGCATGGCTGGTTGAAGAGCATGCCTTGCTCTATATTAAGTTCTGAAGTGCCAAATACCATTTATGCATCCTTCACATGAAGGAGCTCAGCGTCTACAAAGGGGCAGCTGGCCCATGCTGTTAGCCCTGAACCCAATGTTGTGTGGCTTCCTTCCCGCCCCCAACATCAGCATTGAAGCTGGATGCCTGCATAGCTGAAGCCTACCCATGTACACCTGTAGGCAAGCAGGAACCTTGAATGCACAGATCTATGTGTATAGGCTTCACTTATGCAGGTGTCCACACTCAGCACATGGACTTTGGTGGGTGGAGCTGAGTGACCTGAGGGATGGGGCCAGCCCTGCAGCTCCTTTGTATGTGTGGAGCCATAGTCTCATCATTAATATGTGAAAAATGTAGTGATCTAGTATAGCGATTATTCATTATGCCGCTATCTTTAAAGTCCCAGGTTCTGTGCACAGAACCTAACACCAGAACTTATTTTTAACTAGGAAAACAAGACATTTCCAGATAGGTCCATCCTGTTCTAAAAATTACTATGTTGAGGTATCTAAAACCATTTTAAAATAGCACAAGTATAATGTTCTCTCTCATAGAGGATCAATCTCCTATATGAGAGAGAGAGAGAGAGAGAGAGAGAGAGAGAGAGATGGGTACACGTGTCTACATATCATACTTTAACAACATCGTGATCAGACACTTTCGTCTGTTGTATTTAGGGAACATGTAGCCATGCATTGCCCCTGAAAATCTATGGTATTTTGTGCACTTCATTCCACCCATTCTAGTACTTGAAGGAATGTCAAAATACCTTCGTCAATTTATTCACAGAGGATTGGTTTTTCTTAAAAACAAAACAGATTTTAAAGGGAAACCATTCATTCCTTACTGGAGCTGCAGATGGAATTTGCTGTTCTCACAAAACATTTATAACCTCCTGTGTTAAGTGTGTGTGTGTAGGCTTGCATTCTCTTGAGGCTGATGAAAGTCAAATAAAAGTATTTCACTGTATGCAGTAAAACTTGTTTTCAGGCGTCTATCATCTGAATGTCAATTGCAGTCCCAACATGGATGAATAGTAATCCTAACAAGGATAATAGAGCAGCTTTATAATGTATTATGTATGCCAATTATATGCTTTTCTTTTTAAACCATCAAATAATATAATGCAGTAGGATTAAGTCATAAGAATGACGACGCCTTTACAGGCAATTATTAATTAAATCATACCAAACTCCATCAAACTTTGACAAAGTTCTGTTGTTTCCAAAGTATTTGAAACCAGATTTATGCTGGAGTAAGCAACATCAAGTAGTTAAGATGCTAACTACACCTTTAATAATATATGCCATATACCATGGAGCAAAACATAGATAAAAAAAATAAACTGTTTTACTATATCTACTTTTTTTTACTTCAAGAGTGAACCTGCCTTTTCCATACAGGCAACTATTTAACCATCATAGTTTATTTCCCTTACATATTTTGAAGTAATCTAGATAGACCTGATCTTTAATTTAAAGCAGTCTTCTCTACATTCAGCTCTATGCCATCTATTTCTATTTTCCTGTGTATGCAAATCATATTTTTCTCTACAAAAATAGCAAAGGGAAGAACAACCAGGGTCTCGGCAAGACCTGGTATATTCCAGCACTGGATATTTATGTTTAAGTCATACGGTAATGTTTTCCTGACACAGTCCTGAGGCTATCAAATCAAAGCTAAGGAAATATTGTTGATTATAAATGCACTAAGATAAAGTGTAAAGAGACAGAAAAACAAATTATCTGAGAGAGCAAAAAACTCAGTGCAAATAACCTTAAATATCATAGGAGCAGTAAAATACATGACTTCTGTAAACAACACTTCCAGCAGCAGTTAGATTTGAAATAGGATGTGGTAACAAAGTTGCTAAACTGGAATATTGACCAATCATTATATCATTTTGTCAGTCTTTGTACAAAACATAGTTCTGCAATGAAGTTATTGAAAAACATTTAACTATATACTAAAGTCTCCCTGTAGATTCTTCTCTCGTACTCCTTAAAAATCAGACCTAAAATCTTTACAAATAGGGAATATATATATATATATATATTCATTCATTCATTCAAGTTTAAGGTATCTCTTAGAACAAAATTATCATGATGACATATGCAGTTCAGTTCTGTGTCCATCTGTTCCATCCCCCACCCCACACCCACACAGACAAATATTAAAGTGAAAATTCTTTGGAACAAAAGCTTTTCCAAAAATCAAATATTTTCTGTTTAGCATCCTACCTTCATCAGTGTCTTCCAGCAGCCCCATATGCTCAAGAGCCTTCACAAACGCCACAATTATCACCAGAACAACAATCATTTCAAGTCCCTCCAAGTTCATCTTGAAAAATTATTTGTGTGACAGCATCTTTTCGTAGGGGGACATCCTGACTTTGGAGTGAGACCTTAATTAAAAAGCTCCCCCAGACCATGAGATGCTACACAACCAGATTACAATACAATAGAAAAGAAGTGTAGCATATTGCCACCATAAAACATTACTATTGACAGCAAGATGAAGAGAGGAATGCAAGGAAGTCATATCTTACCATGTCTGCATCACTTGCCTGCACGAATACAGATGTTTCAGTCTCTAAGGCAACAGAGTATACAGGAGCTACTTTGTTTAGCATCCCCCCCGCCCCTGTTTCAGCCAAAGTTTACAAAATAGTGGCTTAACTGAGAATCATGGCATTTTATACTATTAAATTGCAAATAAGGCTCCACTTTTGCATATAAAAACATAGACATATATTTACTTCAGTTTGAATCCAAGTACATTCAAAGAAATAGCATGAATTCATTCATGTAGATAGACAGACAGACACATACTATTATTACTACATTGCAACATTATGGGCTGGAAGACTAAAAAAGGGAGCAGATTATGGATGGAGATACTTACATGTTTAAGTTCCTCTTTTCTAGTATAATTTGGAAAGATATATAAGTCCAGATGGTAAGTGATTTAAGAGAAGTATACTATTTTAACTGAACAAATGTCAGTGGTATTTGTTGCATGCTGACCATTGGGTGTTGGGCAGATAGTGGGATAAAATCTTTTATTTCTCATGCTGTGGCCATTTCATAATTGGAGAATGGAGACTGGTATTGGTGACCCACCTCATTTCAAGGGTTTGGTCTGGCTAATGGCTAGTTGGGAGGATCTGCTGGTTATACTTGCATGAGTTTGCTACATTTGGGACATAAAACATTTTCAACAGCAACTTTCAATTACAAGTGAACTAAATAGTCACATTGACTATGACATTTGATGGATAGTTCACATCTGATAAAGTCAAATATACAATGAAAGGTTCTGATGTCCATAAGAGAATGAGCAAAGCCAGCTGATCAAAGGACAGAAAACTGAGCAAGAAATGAAGTAATTCAAAGGTTCAAAGCCATCTAGGAAGGAACAGCTATGTATGAAAGCATTCGGAGAATATGCACAAAATGTGAAAAAAATAAAGAACTCAAATCATACTGAAAAGAACAAAGAAAAGGGCTGTGGCTAAAGCTGACAGGCATAATATTAGCATGCACACTGAAAAAGTTTTATACTTCTAATGTTCAATCGTGCAGAACATTTTCTTGCCTGCCTGCATGGCTGTTTACTTTATTGAAATCACACACAAACACACACACGTCCTGTAAAATGGTTTACAGCTCCTCCAAGCTTAGTTTAATCTGTGAAGTTGAGAAGTATACTGTATTCTTTACTATATATATAGACCAGTTTCCCAATTAACTGTCAGGTATTTATTCATTTACACAAGGGGTTGAAAAGTGCAGAATGCAGGTGACCCTCAAACCCTGTCTAGTGGTCTCCAGACTCCCAGGATCAGCCACTGCAGAAAAAATAGGAAGTGTGGGGGGAGGGGAGAGACAGAGAGAGAAGAAAACACTCTAGGAACTGGTTCTATGGTTTCTACTGCTTCCTGGGATGCTCTAGGTATGAGGTCCCAGAAGCCATAGAGCTTGTTCCTAGAGCATTTTCCCTCCTTTTTTTTAGTGATTGCATTGGGGTGGCTGAGAGGGGGATTCAGTGACCTGGTTTGCATGTCATGGCAGCAAATTATGGGTTATCTAACCCACAATTCTCAGGGACACACATCACCTATGAACAATTTCTGGGTTTGGTTCTATAAACAATCTCCAATAGGTGTGATTGGAAGTTGTGAGCATGACACCTGAACCCAGTCTAAGGGGTTGTTTAGGGCCGGGCTAAGCAACCCAGTGGTTAACCCATAGTTTGTTGCTGGATTAACTGCTGGATTGTTTAAGACCTAAACAACACAGTGGTCTGGGTCACACTGGCAACCTCTGATTGGGCTGATCACAGATTTACAGTATAAAGAAGTGACTTGTGCATAGTGCATATCCCAGCAAATCATGGGTCAATTAATTCTAGGGGTACAAAAGGTTAATTAACCCATGATTTGTTGCCTTGACGTGCAATCTGACCTTGATGCTGCTGCTGCTGCTGCTGGTGTGTGTGTGAGAGAGAGCGAGTGAGAGTGAGTGAGTGAGAGAGAGAGAGAGAGAGAGAGAGAGAGTTGTATGTGAGTGTGCACATGTATATCCCCCCAAATCCCAGCAGACACCTGATGTGGCCATCAGGATTGAAAAGATTGTGTATTTGCATCCTTGATTTATATAGGGATGTCAGAGAATTCCGCCATGGATTCCAGTGAGGCCGGATTCTTTAGAATCCAGTTAAATCTTTAGAATCCGGCCCTCTGGAATCCATGGCAGAATGGCCTCCCACCCCCTGCCGCCCCATGGAATCCCCCAGGGACAGAACTTACCTGGGGCGGATGCGGCGGCTCTGGCGGCAGCTCTGGTGGTGGTGGCAGCAGCAGCGGCGGCAGCGGCGGTGGCTCCAGCAGGTCTCCCGGCCGGCCGCGGCCGGGCTGCTGCGGCTGCCATTTGCGTTCTTGCAGCTGTGATAGGCTATGTAAGTATTTAATGAGCTTCTGCCACACATTAAAAACTATTAAAAACAGGAGCCATTTGCGCCCCTTCTCTTTGCCGTGATAGGCTACATAAATACTTACATAGCCTATCACGGCTGCTTGCAAGAACACAAATGGCAGCCACTACGACGGCTGCCATTTGCGACCGCAGCAGCCCGGCTGCAGCGGGAACTCCGGCTGCGGCTGGCCCTGGCCAGCGGCTCCACAGAGCCACCGCAGAGCGGAGTTGGCCGCAGAGGATTCCGGGGGGAGGGACGGAGCGCCTCTCCCCCACCGCGGATGACCCGGCGTGGAGCCAGGTAAGGGATTCGTACATCCCTAATTTATACCTTTCTTCATGCCACTTTCCCAGGCAATGGCATGTCTCTGTTTTGCAGTATAACTGCGGTTACCGTTACAAGGGTGTGTGTGTTTTTTACATTATTGTTGTCTTCTATATCCTTATGGAAGTGGATAGCAAATTGTTGTTGTTGTTTTTTAAAAAAGATAAGATTGCTTGCTACAAATTTGCTTAAAACACTTCTTAATTTTTTTAAAAAATAACTCTTTATAGCTTCTGTATTTGCATCAAAATTCACTGCACTGTCACATCCCATTTTGCTGTGAGTCACTGAAGGGAGCATGACCATGGAAAAATCTATATATGAAAAAGCTCTAGCCTGCCTTTAGGCAAGTATTGTATTGTTGCACCCCTGTGATGAATGGAATTGGATTCATTGTGTTAGGGCTTTAATTGCAAGCTAACAGACTCTTGTGTTGTAGCTCTTGCTAATGTTGCATGTTAATAACTCCCAGGACACTTGATACGTCTTAGGACAAGGCTTTCATGGTGTCAGAGAATTTCAGAAGACCCTCTTCATGAATGTGGAAAAGGGATGAATCACGATAAGGGATGTCCAAGGTTCCTTTCTGAATGCTGTCTATATTTTGCCACCGACAGAATGGAGTGCCATGACTTTCAATAGCTGCTGTTCATATTATCTGGTTTGCAAGACATGGTTCGAGTCCAACATATGTGGGGGGCACTAGGTTACGGAAGCTGCCCTGCCTACCAGCACATATACACACACGGCCATCATCTCATTACAGACTCAATATTTCATTCCGCCCTAACTTCAGAAGACTTCTTTTTTGTTCTTCTCATTGTGCACATCTTGAAAACAAACAAACGAAATAGAGCATTGTCCAAGTTACTTAGGTAGAATGTGTCAACTTCAGGGTTTCAACATTTCCTCTAGTGCCATTCATATTTACTGAAATGCTGAACAGTATTACATTCAAGGGCAATTTATTCAGTGCAGAAAATTGACACGCAATGATTATCTTCTTTTTATTCCTTACAGTGGCAGAATCTGATGCACTGAGAATGTAATGCAAATGCAAATTGAGTCTCTGAAAACATGAATTGCTGCCATTTCCAATTGTTATGCAGTGCAAAATGAAAGTTCAGAAGAAGAATGGCTAAGAGTCCAGGCCCATTATTGGTTTTCTGAGCTTTATAATAAATAGGAGGAAGCAAAGTTGTATTCCACTGAAAACTTCAAATCCCCATTTACTTCTTCTTTTACACATCAATGGAGATCAGATCAGCAGCACTTGATGTTGATTTTCAAAGTTTTAGTTTTCTAACTAAAAAACAAAGAAGTAAATAAACTGGCTGTTTACAAATATGGGATGTAACTGTGCAGCAGCTCCTGTCAAATTAAAGCATGCTTATTTTTATCCCCACTCCTGTTTATGTAACCCAAGCAGATTATTATTGCCAGGAAGTGAGAGAATACTATTATATTCATATTAGGGAACTTGAAAAACACTGGGTTCAATTTCAAATTAGGGTTGGAAAGTGTTTTCCATATTGCCTCAACAAATCTAGAACAAGCCTATGGTTTTACTTATTGTTCATTGAGGACCTCACAAATCATATAGGTCTATTCATATCAATGAGTCTTTTGTTGTTGTTGACTTTACAGTGAACTGGACCCATATATATATATATATATATATATATATATATATATATATATAATTTATTTTCTTAATCGCCCATCTGGCTGGTCACCCAGCCACTCTGGGCGATGTACAATAATACAACAGTTTAAAACAATAACATTTCACATTAAAGCATCATATTTCTAAAAAATACCCTAACCAACCCCAAATGCCTGCCTGAACAACCACATTTTTAATGAGTGGCAGAAGCTCATTAAAGAGGGGGCATGACAGAGTTCCCTAGGGAGGGAGTTCCACAGAGTGCGGGCCACCACAGAGAAGGCCCTCTCCCTCATCCTCACCAGCCTAGCTGTCCTGGCTGGTGGGACAGAGAGAAGGCCATGTGAGGCTGATCTTGTTGAGCAGCCTGTCTGGTGTTGCTGGAGGCGCTTCTTAAGACAGGCTGGGCCAGAACCATATAGGGTTTTAAAGGTCAAAACTAACACCTTGAATTTGGTCCAGAAAACAACTTGTAAACAACAGTAATACTGCTACTTCTTTGTTAGCCCATCATTGCTGAAGAACATGGAAATCTTTGGATTCTTTTTTTATTCTTAAAAATAATAAAAAAAAAAGATCAAAAAAGATCAGGGTGGTTTGCAATATATGCTTTTGTAACTTTATCCTCATTATCCACCAGTTATGCTCCAGTGAGATACAGCATCTCTCTCAATGTGGATGGCCCTAGTGCTCAGACAGTCAGAATACCTCCCAGTGGCCTCACCGTTTGGATGTGGGCAGATTCAGATTCGACATAAGTGAATAGGGCTGGCCCCAAAATCCCACAGCTGCCTCTCCCACTCCCTGCAGTAAAACACAGCAACAATAGTAAGACATTAAGGGTACGGTCCTATAGGTTGAGCCATCATTACATGGAAGCCTCCAGGACTGGAGGCTTCTGAGTATCCAATGCTCTGCCAAGCTACTGCTGGCAAGGTGGGAGGAGCGACGGAAGTGATTTTCACCTCTCCATCCTCCTTTCTGTAAATGTTCCTCTAGACAGGCCTCTGATCCCATCTGGAATAGTTTTGCTTCTGGGGTCTAGGGCTGAGGAGGCCATAGGATGGTTTATATCCTGGCCTCTCCCCTCCCATCCTTGTCTACTGCAATGCCCCCCTTTCAGACCTGAGGTCCTCTGAGGCTGCTTTTGCAACCTTGAAATGCAGGCACCGCCGTTCTTTCCATGGCAGCTGTGAGGGGCTGGGCAGCAGGGATCAGATTCCAGAGTCCCTCTTCTGAGGTTATAACAGTGTCTATGGCCCTGGAGGGGGAGTCCAAAGAATCCTATGGCCCCTGGGTCACTCTCCAGGGACCACAGGATTGCTCTCTAAATAACTAACCATTTCCTGCCCTTTCATGACATCCAAACTTAGCTGCCTGATTTGGGTGTCTCACTCTATGTAATGGTAGAGTCAGTCTTGTGGGTGATCAGGACCCAATCAATGTGCAGATTCAGTGTGTTTTGCTCAACAGACATCACCATTTGATTCCTCTGGAGTTGTTTACTCTTCAAGCATCTCCTACGATGCCCCTGTTTTCTCTGTCACTTAAACCACACTGTAATCTGGGGGTTGGATCCATCCAAGATCATTGTTCCCCCAGTGGAATGGATACTGTCAATGGAATGGGACTTCCCTGTCCTCTCCTCCCTCCTGCAACCCCCTCCAGATCTGCTCCAGAGGGTCTGCCAATCCTCCAAAGCACATTTGGAGGGTGTGTGGGGAGCTGCAGGGTGGACGAGAGGACAGCAGGGAGGTCATGTTCAACCAGTGGTACACCTTCCACTGGTGGAAAGATTTGGAACCAATCGTGATGTGGTATCTTTGGGATGAATTTGTCCTGGTCCAGCAAAAGAGATGAACTAGAAAGGATTTTGGTTCTTTACAGCTTTAGCATTCTATGGATACATACAGTATGTCATTTCAACGATGACATAATGCATCACTAATGAACTTCCGATTTGTGTAAGCATCATAACAGTGTGCCAGTACTGGGGTTCAATGTAGCCATCATTTCAAAATGATCTAGATGCCTTACCCTGCAGGAAACTATAATATCATAAATATTGTAACTGTTTTTTTTAAAGCTTTTAAACTGTTTTTCCACTTTTGTACGATAAAGATTTTATATTGTGTATTGTAACTTTTGTGAACAGCCCAAAGAGCTTCGCCTATTGGGCAGTACAGAAATTAAATAAATGAATGAAATGAAACCTACAACACAATGGCGCTCAGGGTCAAACTGCACATTACATTTTGAAAATAGGGAAAAGTTTTCAGTATGCTTTTATGAACTCTCAGCATTAAGGATTTTTAACAGTGCAATCCTATCTACTCAGAAGTTCGGAACTAAATCCCACAACCTATGGCTGCAGTCCTATACATTGCAGCCATACATCCCACTGGTTGCAGTCCTATACACACTTATCCAGGAGTAACTCCCATTGAAATAAGCAGGGCTTCCTTTTCAGTGGTCATGCATCGGATTGCCCTGTATCTCTATTAGTGTTAGTGTTAGTGTTAGTATTAGGATTATTTTAAAGTATGCTGAAAATCCTGTAGCAGCTAGCTGCAAGTCCCAGGGTTCTTCAGATTCAACAGAAAAGCCATATCTTGGTGTAAAAAAGAAATCCCAGCAGTAGCCACACTAGAAAACAATTAACTTTGTTTCTGTTCTCAGCTAATAATGCAATGTGGAGTTCTCTGGGTAAGAAATTAATTCAAAGAAAGAGAAGCCTCTGAAAAGAAAATATGCCTGAGCATATTGAGAGTCATGTTCTCTGGGGGAAAAAAAGCCCTGAGCAAATAAATGAAGATATAATGGGGTTTCTGACAACTTGCACTTGACAGGAGGTTAATAGTCTGTCTTGTGGTCTGAAGAGCTCATTTTTCTGGTAGCCGTTTGCACTGAGCCTAACTGCAGATACACCTACTCAAGGTTACCAAGTGGAAAGTTTCTTTTGGGGAGGGGGTCGCTTTGGAAACCTAAAACAAGCAGAAAATACAAGCCCCAGAGAGCGCAACTATGCTCCTTTCTGGCCAACGCAGTCACGCCACAGGCTCATAACCCACCAAACTGAACTACCAGTGCTACAGGCAGCTCAAACTGCTTCAAAGGCAAGAGCCAGATGAGCTGATGACCCTGTGCCTGCTGTCACGACAAGATCACGCCTGGAAGGCTGGGAGAAATGACTTACAAAAAGAGATTAAGAAGTCATACATATTTATAGCTTGGTGAAGGGAAGGAAGTGATAACCATCCACCAGCTTCTGAAGTGTGTCATATCAAGGTAGCAGAGGAAATGCAGAGCATAGCTTGAGGAATTATGGGATGGAACTGAGCCAAATGAACAGCCAGAGCCAATCCTCAGGTAAAAAATCACGGCTTTCCAATGAAGGCAATGAAGTGCCTTTGACATTTGCAGACAGCTGTCCTGCTGGCTGCTTTGATTATGGGTATGATCTGAGTCAATCTAAATCCAGCTTCTTAGGAACTCTCATCCAAAGCCTTGAAGCTGCTCAAAACCAATATGTGGACTGTATAAGGTGGTCTCTTCCCTCAACCAAAATCAGTTCATAAGTGGAGCAAATTCTGCAGCTTTTGATATATATTATTTCAACTTAACAGCTCAGAGTCATACATCCTGACAAAGGAGGTCCCCTGTTATCTGAACTATCCTAGTGAGTTAACCCTGTGAATTATTAACCCTGTATTTTTTCTATGAAAAAGTGGACTGCATATCTTCTGACAGAACAGCATTATGCTGGTACTCTTAAACTGGGACGTACGGATTGTGTAAAATCTGTTCCATCTGTGTTTCATGGCTTGTCCAGCACCTTCCATTCCATTGTCTGCCCATTGCCGGAATTGGATTTTTTCATTTCTGAATTTGCACAAATTTGCATTTGCACAGATTTGCACATACACATTCTCCCAAAATGCACATTTTCACACTTTAGCCTATGGGGGAAATGCACATTTTTGGCTGGGATTCTTTATTTTATGTATTTTTCTATGATATAATTTGTACAAAATTAGTGAAAGTTAGAAAACTGGTCCACAAGTGTGCGGAATCTGCCCTAGTGGGGGAAAGCCAGTCTGCTGCAGAATATGTGCATCAGATTCACAAAAAACTGAACTCATTTGGTTTCATTGCACATTTCTCTAACATCCCTACCCTTAAGCTTAGAATTACTTGACATTCATATTTTTCAGAAACTCCATCATGCCATGGTGCTTCACCCACACTTATGTTCCTGTTTATTTCTGTCTGTGTTTGTCACAAAGTTAGTTTATTGAATTAAGCCTCTGCTTACCTAATAGAGAGTACAGGATTCCAGAGAGCAGCTAACCACAGAGATGGAGTGTGGGATGAAGAATTTAAGGAGACATGTCTGGGGAGTAGGATGCCCTATGAGAGGTTGAAAGCCTACAGAGTAAAACACTGTTGGAAATAAAATGCTTTGGAAAATGTCTCATTGGTAACCAGACTAAAACTGTATGCAGAAGGCCTCTCAAAATTCTCCAGTCTATTAGGGGCGGAGAAACTGGGAGGACAATTTTCACCAAACTTCTTCAGGGGGAGGAGAAATTCTCCCACAGTTTCTCACAGATAGGGCTTACCATTGGCAGGGGTTGTAGCCCAGCTTCTGTTTTTTTTTTTTTTTTGGAAGGGTTTTTGGGTTTTGCACGGCTAAAAAATAAGCAAGTGGGAACAACAGCAACTGTGTTAACAGCTTGGCCCCTATTTTGCATCCCCCACAATGCAAGGGTGGTGGTGGTGGTGGGAAAAGTCTAGCTCCAGGGAAGAGGTGGTATGCCAAAATATCTGCTTAGATTTCCTGAATGTTTTCTGAGTGTTGTGTCTATCCCCACAAAAGAGGCTTCCACTTCTCAGGGCATTTTATAATTTATTTTGAATTTCTTTTGGTGGTGTTTTTGAGCTTACCTAGTCACTGCGAGCTGGCTTAGGGTGCTGTGTATGTGTTTTCTTTCTGTTACACATCTTTCAATTGCTCTGCAGCTTCCCAGGCTGCCTCCAGTCCCCAATCTGAAAAAGCCCAATGTGAGGAATTTCCTCATGATGTCTTCCCCTGGGCTTTAATTGAAGTGTGGGAGGCCAAGGAGGTTACAGGCTGCCACAAAGATGATTGTGCAATGAAAGACAGGACAGCCACACACACTCCTTGACCACCTCATAAGTAAGGTAAGCACAATAACCCCGAATCCAATCCATGAGAATTTCTCCAAAATTTTCTTCACCTTTGAATTTGTTTTCAAAACAATTTCTCTTTTTTCAAATTGAATGAGAATGGTCAAAAAAATGTGGAAGGCATTTTTGGTACAGCAGTACACCAGACTATTTTTTTTTAAAGTCTGGCCTTTCAAAATAGTTCGTGTCCTTAGAAGCTGTTCTAATAGCAGTAGTTTGCCTTTTCCATAGGACTGTCAAACAAAGAGAACCACAGTTAATGTAAATAGAAATGTTAGAAATACAAATCCCAGGTGCTGAGCCATACAGCCCTCATAAATGCTGAGTTCTAACAATCATACTGCCAACAGTAATTAGGGATATTTTTCAAATTCATAAACTCCATCTTTATTTTTCTGAAAATCTTATAATGGATGCCTTGTACTTGGTCACTCCTTTCTGCAATCAGGAGTCTGGGAAGGAGAGAACGTAGATGCTAAAGAGAGGCAGAACCATGTCACTAACATATAGAGAAGGATTGACAAGGAGGGAATGACCAGGTATCCTCTGTAAGGACAATGGACTCAAGAACAATCAGGGGCACAGCAAAGACACTTGAAATATACCTCTGTCTGATGAGTTCTTTTTTTCTTTCTTTTTTCAATGATGTGAATTGCCTCCAGGAGTAAGAAAACAAACTACTTCTTTTTGTGCTCATGTTGGAGCATTTTGTTGCAGAGGCAAAGAGGAAGACACTTGCAGCTAAACAACCATATCATACAGTCCCAAACCTGCTCTAGGTTTTGATCTGGAGCAGCATGCATTACATTAGCTCAGGTCATGGTTCTCTCAGACTCAACTGAAAAGCCAGGCTGTGGTTCCAGCATGTCTGGGATGGAAAGGGTTCAGCACAGCTATCAGAAGCAGTGGTAAGACTTGCTCCTTGGCACCCCCTTGCAGAGCCTGCATCTGGGAGATATATTCCACTTGCCCTATTAGAAGAAGCCTCTCATTTTTTAAACGATGAATGCCATTGCCAACTCTCCAGTTCAGCAGCAGAATGTCCCATCTCACAAGAAGGAATCAGTTGGTAATCCATACACTCCCAGCAGCTAGATTGGCATGCATAAATGTACATTCCTTCCTCTTGCCATTTTCTGTCTCACACAAACAGTGCTTATAACTGAAATGTAAAGCAAGCAGCAGATGGGAGATACCGCAACCCATTTCCCAACACGGCTGATAAGTATCGGCTGTTTTGTGCGGGTTTTGCTATTATGTTGGCGCAGAAGTGATATGTACACAAAAACAACTTGTCACTCAGAACCATAAATATTTTTTCCTTCCCATGTCACTGATAATTCCATCTAATTTTCAGAACAAAAAGATGAATGTATCAGCCACGGTTATGTGCGAAATTCATAACTCTGCATTAAGATAAACAAAACTAGCATTATTTAAAGCTCAACAACATACTTTTCTGACAACTGTATTGGATCTTGGTGAATTTTAGTAAGCACTACAATGACCCCTTATACTGTCAATGTTACTTTCTGCCAAAAAAAAAGAACTGCTGTTAGTATTCCTACTGCACAGCAGGGATACATGGATTTTGTAAAATCCATTCCATATGCGTTTCATGGATTGTCAGGTGCCTTTCCTTCCATTGCCTGCTCATTTACAGAATCTGATTTTTTTCCAATTTCTCAAATTTGCACAAATTTGCATTTGTGAAAATGCACCCCCACCCGCAGTGTACATATCCCCCCAAATGCACATTGTTGTGCTTTAGCATATGGGGGAATGTGTATTTTCGGCCAGTTTTTTTTTAAAAAATGTTACATATGTTTCTACAAAATTTGTGCAAAATTCCAGAAAGTAGAAAAACTGGTCCGCAAGTCCATAGAATCTGTGGAACTCAGAAAAAGCCAGTCTGCTGAGGAATCCATGGGTCTGATTCATAGAAATCCGAACTCCAAAGACTTAGTCAGATGTTGTGGCCATGAGGTCCACATAGACCCAGTCTCAAAATGGAGATTTGCAATCTGAGTGAATTAGGAAGATTTTCTACCACCTGAAGAGAGACTTTGTACTGATAGTTCCATCCCCACCAACCACTAGATAATACTCACAATATGGCTTCAACTGATTTTTTTTAACCTAGTTCACAAGCTAATATTACTGTCTGGCTTTGTTAAGATAAGGACTGTCATGTTTCTTTGCACTGCTTTATGCCATCTCAGGACCTTTTGTGTTTTGCCAAAGACAAGAAGCAGATTAGATTAAATGGAGATCAGCCATTGCGTCTAGGGATGTTGTGAGCGGCCAGTTGGGGCTCAAAGCCTGGCGAGAAGTTGCTGGTTCGGCACCCCAGATGCCAGTTCGTGGGCCTCAGTTCTTGCCTGACTCACGGTGCGCTGAGTCAGGCAAGAGCCTGGGCACCTGCTCCCTCAGCAAGGAGAGGGGAAGAAAGCAGTGCCTCTCCTCCTTCCCCCCTCCTTGCTACAGTGACAGTGGCATGGGAAAGGCTGATTGTTTTCCATAAGTTTTCCTGGCCTTACAGAAAATGACCAGCTTGTCCCTTGCCCCTGCTGCTGTAGCAGGTGGGGACGGAGGGAAGAAGGAGGCATCTATCCTCTTCTCCCCCCCCCACCTGCTGGAGACCAGGGTGAGAGGCTGGGGGTGGCTGTGCTGAGGCCCCTCTTCCCCGTGCTGGCCTTTGATAGCCACTGCGTGGAAGAGGGGCAATGGCAGTACCACAGTGCTCTCGCCCTGGCCTCCTCTACAGAAGGCCAGGGAGAGAGGCTGGGGGTGGCTGTGCCAAGGGCCTCCTTCCCTGCGCTGGCCTTTGACAGCCGGCGTTCGGAAGAGGGACAGTTCGTGCAGCTCACAGGCAGGCACCGCGAGCAGGGAAGCTGGGCGAGCAGGCCTAGGCTGCACGAGCTGCAAGGGGGCAGTTCATCAAGCTCCCTGATCCTGGATGGGCTCGTCCATCCCTAATTGCATCTCTTTCCCAAAATACATTCCTAGGTGTAATCTGATACCCAAAACACCTACCACTAACTAATTCATTCAGACTATAAATCTCCATTAAGAGACTGGGTCTATCAAAAAACTGCAGACCTCTCATGTAGGGACGTATGAAAATTACTTACCTTTCCGGGATTATGCTGATGGTGTGGGGGGAGGCATTCTGTCCCTCCCCCCCGGAATCCTCGCTGGAGGGGGAGGTGCTCCGTTCCTTCCCCCCCCGGAATCCTGGCCGGCTGGCTGTGCTCCGCAGTGATTCTGCGGAGCCGCTGGCCGGCTCTGCCAGCAGCTGTACATCCGGCCACTGGCTAGCAGGGACGCAAATGATGGCGGCCATAGCCGCCGCCATTTGCGTCCCTGCAGTCAGCCGTGATAGGCTACGTAAATGTTTACGTAGCCTATCACAGTTGACTTAAAAACACACACACACACAAAAACGCGCGTAAGCAAATGGCGGCGCCCATGGCCACCGCCATTTGCGTTCCTTATTTTGGCACGTCTTAGTCTACGTAAACATTTACATAGACTAAGACGGCGAAAATAAGGGGAACGCAAATAGTGTAGCGTCTACGCAAATAGCGTAGCGACTAAGACGTGCCAAAATAAGGGACGCAAATGGCGGCGGCCATGGGCGCCGCCATTTGCGTACGCGTGTTGTTGTTTTTTTAAGTCAGTCGTGATAGGCTACGTAAAGATTTACGTAGCCTATCATGGTGTTCTTTTAAAATCTAGCTGTGATAGGCTATGTAAATCTTTATGTAGCCTATCATGTTCTTTTGTTTTTTTAAACCTGGAAATGGCGGCGGCAGCGGCCGGTCGGAAGACCGGCTGCCGCAGCCGCTGCTGCCGAACCGCCGCCGGAGCCGCCGCCGCTGCCAGGAAGATCCGCCCCAGGTAAGTCCCATCTCGGGGGGGTGGCGGGCCGTTCCACCACCGATTTCGGGGGGCCGAACGCGCTGGCATTCAGCCTCCCCAAGATCCGTGGCAGAACTTTCGTACATCCCTACTCTCATGGCCATAACTCCTGGCTAAATTTTTGGAAATTTGTTTCTTCCCCAAGGAAGGATTTCTTGCAGGATCTACTTTTGTTTTTCACTTGAACCCTGAGAGCCAGCAATTGGAGCCTGATGCAAAAGACATACACTTAAAATCAAAGAATTCTGACTGTAGGAACTTGTGTTCAGTCCCAGGACTTGTTCTGAGTACTGGACCTTCCACACAAAAATTCACTCCTGGTTACCCCAAATTTTCTTAATTTCAGTAGTATAATTTGGGGTAGGGGAAATTCATTTTGTTGTTCCTGTGCTAAAGGGTTGATTGTCAGAAATCCTTGCCAATCTACTGCAAATTCCCTGATGGTCTACCAAGTACCAACAGATTCAGATATATCTTCTGCCCACTCAAGTTCTGGAGAACATGAAAGCTTGCAGTGGCTGAGCAGTGACAAGGCCTGGGCACCAGGTCTACTGAGATAGGTAGATTTGATTTTCCCTTTGAGGAGTTTGTATACCAGGTCTACCTCTGTAGTTTCTTTCCATGTACAGCTGAAAACTCTCAGTTCTTTCCCTAGCTCCATTTACTCCTGTAATGGTCCTTGAGCAAAGAAGGGAAGGGTGTGGTTAATACTGTGGGAGTGGGTCTGACTCGCTCAGGTTGCAGCCCACTCCTAAGCTTTGCTCTGCAGGCCGCAACACACAATAGATTCAGGTACCTTCATAACATGGTTCTTTATTACCACAGCACATGAGAAAACACTAATTTCTGAGAAGCTGCACAGCGCACTGTCTCAGTTCCAAGGCCTGCACTAAAAGAGGCAAGAGGCCCCACAGGTCTCCTGAAAGAATAAAAACTTGCACGTTCTCTTAAAGCTATACACACACACATGCATACATCCCAACAACTTCCCCCAGACCTTAATAAATTGCACTGCTGCTATAGTAATGACACTGGACTACATTGCAGACATTGTCATATACTACTGTATCAACCACCAGTAAACTGGGAATAATGGGAATGACAACACTAGGCTACTTTGCAGGGCTGGCATAATCCACTCTCTCAGCCATAGCCCTGACTCCTGTAATATAATGTAACAACAACAACAACAACAACAATAATAGATATAATAATAATAGATATAATAATGATGAACTTTATCTACATCCATTGTCAGGGTAATTTTAAAAAATGTTTACAAACTCAGAAAAAAATATTAATAAGGCCTATCCTGTGTTATAAAGATCACAAACCCCTTTGTTCCTGCCTTTTCTTTTTGGAGAGAGACACTACTATCCAATCTGAGCTAAGCTAAATCCTGGATTTCTGAAATCTGAACTGAATTTCTGAAGCAGCAGTCACTTCTCATGAGGGAAGGCTACGCCCACCCCCAAGGCTTTAAAATGAACACTCCAGACAGAGGGCATGTCAGAAGCTGCTGTGACTTCGTTCATTGGCCAAAACCCCCTGAAAAGTAGGAGCTGGTCATATGTATTTGCTTACAAAGCAAATGGGCAGAATAGCAGCTGTGCATTTTGCCTCATATTTTTGGTTCTACAAGAGCTGGAGACCTGTGTCCTGTTTTAAATGAAAGCTGGGAATCTAGGCATTATGGCCTATCCAAGGGGTGGAGGTGGGGTGGGTCAACTGATTCCCTTTGTCCCTTCCTGCAGATGACCGGGTTCACTGTGGAAAAGTGGCATATAAATGAACTCCCATTCTCTAGTTTAAGCTGCTGAAGTAGGGATGGATGGACTCACTCCATCCTGGGCACAGGGGAGCTTGATGAGCTGCTGCCCTCCTGCTCATGCAGCCCAGACCCACTTGGCAAGCCTCCCTGCTCAACCTGTCCCCACCCACCCCCTGAGCCGTGTGAGCTGCCCCTCCTCCGTGTGCCGAGGACTTTGGCAGACAAGCCCTTGTGCTTTATGTGCACAAGGGCTTGGCTGCCGGGGTCCTCGTTGCTGCACATGCCCCAAGTGCTCGAGCCATCTCCTCCTCGTGAGTGCTTGGAGTGCCGAGGCCTTGTCCCGAGCCTGCCAGCTGTCAAGGGCTTCCTTGACAGCCAGTGGAGGCAGGATGAGTCCTTGGCACCATGCATGACCCAAGCGCTCCATCCCACAAGGAAGAAATAGTGAGAGTGGTTGGGGCACATGCAGTGACGACAACTCTGGGTTGCTCCTGGCGGCGCACAGAGCTCCAGGGTATTTGGCGGCCAGGTCCGTCAGTGCCCCATGGTGAGTGGGGCCCGGGGGTCCAGGCGCGGGAAGTCTCCCAGCCTCCCGGAATAACCTGAGCACTTGTGATAACCTCTGGGAAGACATGGAAGCTGCTCTCTCTACGGGTGGGTTGCTGCTTCCTCTGAAGCCCACCTCTCCACTTGACCACTCATTCCCTTGGGCCTTGTTAAGGTGGGGATCCCCAACACCTCCCATGCTTTTATCACAGTTTCTCATATGACAACAGTGGAGATAGCTATTGGTGAACGAGTGATGCTTGAGATTGCCAGGAGACGCCAAACATGGTCTTGCTGCTCATCTCGCACCCGATTCCTGTTCACATTTGCAACTGCTGCTCGCTGTGCATGAATGGGAGTTTTGTGCAAATTGAGGAGTGATTGAATGGAGATTTGTGCATATCTCCCCAGATTTCCTCCATAGACTATAGCAGGGCTCATTCAGTGCACTGAGGAAAATTGTGCAAATCAAACTGGGAACTGGGAACGAGACGAACGTGAGCACATGTTCAACAATTTGGGTTTGCAAATATTCTCTGTGGGCATGCGTTCACATTCTGAGCCTCGAAAGGGGCATATTTTGTGAGCAAAAACAAAATCCTCATACATCCCTAGCGGCCAGTGTGACTCTTTAGAAATCCAACCAGACCCAGATTGCCATGCTTAGGGCTTGGAACGGAGCATGCTCACATGTTTTGCAAGCAAAAATGGAATTCTCATACATCCCTAAACAGAGATGCAAACTGTCAATAATTCTAATTTAACATGCCTAGATGTGCAACTTGCTGGATGTCAGTTTTTACATTCCACCATGCACAGGTTTTCTCCTGGAGGAATCTCCACATAACACGTCGGGGAGACCTGACCTTTACATACCATTGAACAGCAGCCTTTGAATGAAACCAAACCAAACAATTGCAAGCTGTGAAATGCCCAGACACCAGCCTTCTCCAAACGGGTGCTTTCCAGATGTTTTTGGACAAGAACTCCCAGCATTTCAGACCATTGACCATGTAGGCCAGGGTTGATGAGAGTTGACGTCCAAAACATCTGGACAGCACCCGGTGGGGAAAGGCTGCCATACACAGAGGCCACATTTCTGACCATTGACCATGTGGGCCAGGGTTGATGAGAGTTGAAGTCCAAAACATCTGGACAGCACCAGGTGGGGAAAGGCTGCCATACACAGAGGCCACATTTCTGACCATTGACCATGTGGGCCAGGGTTGATGAGAGTTGAAGTCCAAAACGTCTGGACAGCACCAGGTGGGGAAAGGCTGCCAATGCCATACACAGAGGCATAGAATGTTGTGCTTGAGCCTACTGACATCAATAGTGCATAGTCATATTGGATATACTGGGAAATAGGCTGTGCAGGGACCCCCCGATCCAACTCGGAAGCCACTTCACAGCATCCCAAGCAGGCCCAATCCAGCTTGGGCAGTTTTTAGGGGGGGCCCGACCCACCTTGGCCCCAAACCCGAAGCGGGTTTCCCCCCTCAGCTCCTTACCTGGGCCACCACCTCCACTGTCACCGCCGCCACCTTCTCTGTTGCACCGCCTTCACTGCTGCCCACTGCTGCTGTCTTCGTCACTTCCGCCACTGCCTCCCCCTCCTCAGGCCTGGATGTGCAGCAACTCTTCTTCCAGGGAGTTGCCATTTTTAAAATGGCAACGCCCTGCAAGAAGAGTTGCTGCGCATCCAGGCCTCAGGAGATGGCGATGGGCAGCAGCGGGTGGTGGGTGGTGGGCAGCGGGCGGTGGCGGGCTGCTCCCGCTTTCATCACTGGTGCTACTGCCAGTGTCGCCGCCTCCTGAGGCCTAGATGCTCAGCAACTCTTCTTGCAGGGATTTGCAATTTTTAAAATGGCAACTTCCTGGAACTTCCAGGAGGTTGCCATTTTAAAAATGGTGACTCCCTGGAAGAGTTGCTGCACATCCAGGCCTCAGGAGGTGGCAGAGCAGCATGGCAGAAGAGGCGGTGGTACGGTGGTGGCAGAGGCAGCAGCAGCAAGGAGAAGGTGGCTCAGATAAGGACCTGACGGCACCAGGGGGGGGGCTGGGCCAGGGGCTGAAGCACACCAAGCCCCCGACCTGCTCCGGGCCACTTCGTGCCCCCTCCACTTTGCCTCAGAGGGGGCACAAAGTGGCCTGAAGCAGCCTCGACTCAGGCCTCGGGCACAGCCCTACTGGGAAGGATTTCCCTGAAATTCTGTGGAAAGAGAGGCATGATCGTGGTGATCCCCTTTGCTATTCCATGTTAACAGGATGCTGTTAAGTTGACAATGAGTGAGAAGTGTATTCAGTTCACTTTTTGACAAGAACTTACCAACATTCACAAATGGGAATGGAAAGAATCTGAGATTTAAAAAGAAATTAAAATGTGGGAGAAACCAACACCAACAGATTCATCCATCCAGGCGTAGGGCTTTGAATGTTAGCTCATTGAATGGGTTTCATGGGTTTCAGCCATGCTTGTGGTGCTGAATTAGGATTGTTATCTCATTTTCCTGACAGGCTCCTCATATTTAACAGCTATATGGCAGGCAGGTACAACAGGGTACCTATTCTTCATGCTGGGAATAGCTGCATCTATTGAATTTGGCCAGTGCAGATGGGTGAGAATTTCATTTTAATTTGCTTTTCATGAAAGTTTACCAAAGTTTACAAATTCTTTCATATTAGGGATGGAAAGAACTTGAGATTCTTTTTATTATTATTGTTTTAAAATGAAGAATGCTGGAGAAAGCGAGGCTGACAGATTCATCCATCCTGACACTGAACATTATTAGAGACTTCAGTTCCCTAACAACAGTGGTCATTTGAAGTTGGCAAAAAAAAATTATATAGTGCCAATGATGACTCCCCAGGAATCCAGTAACCATTTTGACACGCATGTTTATCAGTAGGGCAAGGCAAAATTGGCTCTGCTACATGCCTGTGTGAACTGAAGGTACCTATTGTACTCCATGTGTTGGGCTCATGAAAATACAGAGACATGAGAAAATTAAAGATAGACTCCAGAATTAGGGGTAAAATGACCTAGAAGATTAAGAGGACATGGGAAAAACATGGAATATGGGACATTAAGTTTTGCATTTTTTTTTTTTAATGTTTGCTGCCTATCAGGATAGAAATGCTCCCAGCCTTCCCTTCAGTACTGGATCTCACTGTCCTTGAAGCAAACAGTCACTGAAACTTGTTCAAAATTCCTTTGGTATCCAGCAGGACTAGAAATAAAAAATGTGTGGGTGCTTCTTTGAAGGAGGAAAGTCAAGATTTTCAGGATTCTATATTCTGTGTGGTCTATATGTTGGATACACAGAGACCAGGTTGGATTGCCATCTGACTAAACAAACGTGTACCTTCAATAGCAGCTTGATTGGCAGAAATCAGAATGCGATTATTTTTACAGTCTTGAAATATGGGGTTGGATCTAGATTTAATTTAAGATGGATTAACTGCGCTGGTGGAAGTGGATTTCCCACCCTGTCCTTCCCACTGCGGCCCAGGTGGCTCCTGCTACACACAGAGCCTGTCACACGTTACAAAAAGTCATGGTGGGTTGTTAATGGGTGGTTGGGGTGGCTGACAAGCCACCCAGAACCCATGGGCTGTTTCAGCGTTGCACATGGTTTGTCAACACCCCAATAATCCATTCTCACTGGGTTTGCACAGAACACAAATCTCCGGGGTGCACCCCCACCACATTCTAAATATTCAAAATGATGGTGGCCACCATAGCGAGAAGCCCTGCAGGGAAATTCACCTATGGTGGCTTCTCATGACACGCAAGCTGGGCCACTGAGTCAGGAGACACTGCTGAATAGGTTGAGCCATGGCATGTGGGTGAGAGGGGGGATCCCCCAAAAGCAGGCAGGGATGGCGGAGAATTTCTCCACGAATCTCGGGGAGGCCGAATGCCAATGCATTCCCCCCCTGGCCTGAATTTCGGCCGGGCGAGGTGGGGCGCCTCCCCCCCCGGCCTGAACTTCGGGGGGGGAACCGAAGTGCCTCCCCCCCACCGCGAAGCAAGCTGCGGGACCAGGTAAGTGCCTTTCATACATCCCTACCCTAGAGCATGGGCCATCCTTTTTTTTTAAAATGGCAGCCAGCTGAACATTTTCTCTTCTGTCTGCATAGCCCTTCTCATCTCCCCCTTTTCATTTTTGTAGTCATGGACTTTTTGTTGCTGTTGTCTCCCCATCACCATTCCTGAAAGAGAATCAGGTGCCAAACCCCTGATCATAGACTCACCTACAAAGGTCTGCCAATGCATTCGGCCCCCCGAAATTGTTGGTGAAATTCTCCGCCCCCCCCCGGGATGGGACTTATCTCCCTCGAATGTCCCTCTCGGTGGTGGGTCCCGGCGGGAGTTTGGAGGCGGTTCGTCGGGGGTGGGGGCGGCGGCCGGTCTTCCGACCGGCTGCCGCTGCCGCCATTACAAAATAAAGTAAAAAAACAAAAAAACACCCGTAATAGGCTACGTAAGGATTTACGTAGCCTATCACGGCTGACTTTGGAAATCTAGCCGTGATAGGCCACATAAATCGTTACGTAGCCTATCACGGGTGGTTTTTTTCCCCCCACTTTTTTATTTCGCAGCCGGGGAGATGGGGCGCCTCCCCCCCCGGCCTGAATTTCGGCTGGGTGAGGTGGGGCACCTCCCCCCCAGCCTGAACTTTTGGGGGGGGGGAACCAAAGTGCCTCCCCCCCTCCGCGAAGCAAGCTGCGGGACCAGGTAAGTGCCTTTCATACATCCCTACCCTAGAGCATGGGCCATCCTTTTTTTTTAAAATGGCAGCCAGCTGAACATTTTCTCTTCTGTCTGCATAGCCCTTCTCATCTCCCCCTTTTCATTTTTGTAGTCATGGACTTTTTGTTGCTGTTGTCTCCCCATCACCATTCCTGAAAGAGAATCAGGTGCCAAACCCCTGATTATAGACTCACCTACAAAGGTCTGTCAAATTCCCTATTCATAGGATGTATGATTCACAAGAAAAATGGTCTCTTCTATATTCAGTCAATCACTTAAGTGTGCCTTATTTCCCATTAGATCACAGGTATGTTGTAGGGTTATCCTGCTCTAAAATAATCCCTTGAATGAATCATTGAATCCTGAGACCCAGCCAACCATCTGGGAACACTTGATTCCAGGGTACGCCGCCTCTGTCCTTTGGATGGGAGATGACTGAGAGCCCCACATAAAAGGAGAATTCACACACCTATAACATATGATGTCTTTGAAACATCCCATGAGCTTTTGTTGGCAGCAGAGCACCTCGTAAACGAGCCATAGACAATGATTGTGTTGCTCATTGCTCAAATATTTTGAGAGCTTTCATAATACTGTTATGGCGACAAACTGCTAGGAGGAAGAGCTTAAAAAGACCGTCCAAACAGTACAGCTAATTGGAGATTATCACATTGAACATGATTAGCGACAAACAGCACAATTCTGGCACAAAATGTCTGTTGTTTCTTCTCATGATCAGCTTTTTGCCCTTTCCCCTCTCCTCCTTCATTACGCTCTCAGGCTGCGCATCTCCACCTGGCTATCTCGCTGAGTTTGACATCGCTACATGGCAGGTTTTACTTTGGCACTGCCTGCTCTTCCCAGTATATGCCAGACTCATTGTTCGGGAACTTGTGTTACAATAAACTTCGGCAAACGCACTCTGGGGCAAAGCAGTTTTTCTGCACTTGTTTGCATGGAGATTACTTTATAGATGGGGGTGATTCTCCAGACACTGAGATGAAGATCATTTTCATGCAAGAGGTTGGAATGGGCACTGAGCCTTTCCAACATTTCCAGCATATTTGGCTCCAACACTGAGTCCAGCGGTCCCAATATTTATGGACAGCACCTGTGCAAGCTCTCACATATGTTCTGCCTCTGCACCCCACATTGCTACCACCGCTGCCACACACCCCATTATTGCACCCACCCCCGCCCCTCACTGCCACTGTGTCAACCTCCCCACCCTCCACTGCTGCTACCTGACATCTGGCTCATGCTGAGTGTCCTCACGTTGCTAGCCAGAGAGCAGGTGGACTTTCTGGAAGCTGTCTTGGCTGGAGAAAGTGAATGGCGATGGGCGAATGAGAGATATTGGGGATCACTAGGATTCTCCAAACGTCATCTCACTGTTAATCTTGTGCCCGATCCCCATTTGCATTTGCGATTGCTGCTTGCTCTGCGCCAAAGGGAGACTTGTGCGAATCAAACAGTGATTGAACAAGAGAGGTGCACAATTTCTGCCAAATTTGTGCGAGTTTCCTAATTTGCGCAACTTTTACCCATAGGCTGAAGCAGGGCTGATCCAGCCTACAGAGGAAATTTGTGCATGTTAAGAAATTTGTGCAAATTGAACTGGGACTCGGGAATGAGATCAACACGAGCACGTGTTCGCCCATTTATGAATATCTTCGGTGGACATGTGCTCGCGCTTCCATTCGGAGCTTTGAACGGGGCATGCTCATATGTTTTTGTGAGCAAACACAACATTCTCATTCATCTCGAAAGTCAGCCGGGCCCAAATGCCTGGCTCTGAGGGTGTACCCTTGACCATGTCTATCTCAAATTGGGGACCCGCACCTTCCCAGGGAGAGGCCTGCTGAGCCCATCCGCTCTCCAATGGGCTCGATGGGGGGTGGTCAAAGGGGCAGACCAACTGGAGTGAGAACTCTCATGGTCGTTCTTACTCTGGTCCACCTGAGGACACTAAGAGCAGGCCTCTGGCACAAATTCAGCATTGCTGCCACTTATGTCCTCACCCACCCACTCTGGGTATCAATATGTCTTGCAGGGGCAAAAGTATTTGCCAGTTAATGGAGTGGGGAAAGAATTTTACCTGCACACCAATTGGCAAAGACAGTGCAGGGTTTTTTTGCCTTCCCCACTGCAAGATTATTTCCATTGTAAATAAGTTGTTCTGGACTGCCAGTAAATTATTTGTGCATGCTTCATTTTATAATGTTTATGTCACAACTATGTAGCCATGATGGGCACTGGGCTGAATCCATTGGTAAGGGGGAGTGGGACTGAGCTCTCCACTCCCCCATGGTGGAGATTCTCAGAAGGGGTCTTGGGGACGTGGCACCAAGAAATGCGGGCTGTGAGCTAGCCACAACCGGGCAGGTAGGAAGGAGTTCACATTAGTTGTTTGTGCTGTGGTGAGACCCTGGCCCTGCCATCCACCCCCAGCACTCCTGGGATGCAGGCCAGAAAGGGGGAATTGTACAGCAGGTGGGCTGGCCAATGACAGGATGCATCCATGCCCTATGCTGCCACCAAGCCTATTCAAGCGAAAGTTGATAAAGCCGTGGCCAATTTATTACCCCAACTAAGTCCCTTTGTCTAATTTGTTCCCTTCCCTTTGCTACCTGCACCCAGCTAAGTGCTGTCTGTACAATTCCTCTTCCTTGCCTAGAACTTCTCTGTCACTCAGAGGTCTAGGAGATCTATTCTTCTTCTGACTTCATTTCTCCATTTTTAGAAAACTCTCTCTCTCTCTCTCTCTCCCCCCCCCCCACACACACACATTATATTGGTGTGCTAGAAATTTTGTCAGCTGCCTGGGCATTTTATTGAAGGACAGAGTCTAAATCCCCCAGATATTAAATAAATAAAGAGAAATCCTGCTCTTAAGAATTCATTAAAAAAATAAGTTGAGGTGTTCACTTTTCTGGGAACTGGAAAGGAAGGGGGCAACATGAGAGTATATGGAGTAAGAGGAGAGGCTTTCCACCCCCCCCCCCCGCTCTTTTGCAAAATTCTTCTAACCATTTGTAATTCACCCAGAGCACATTTGTTACTGGGGGTGCAATCTCCCGAAGACAGTCGCCAGCCCCTGAATTTGGAGGCTGGGTGACTATCCAATGCAGGGCAGCCAGAGCATGGAGGGGATCTTCTCCTCTGTGCTCTGGCCACCCTGCATTTTCAGCTAGACATGCAATTTCATGCATCTAGCCAGGGACTTTGGAGCAGGAGAGGGGGAGGCTGTGTGGTGCATAGGAAGCCTCAGAAAGTGGTGTCTGCAGTTTCTTGCTCTCCTCACCCCACAGGACTGCCCCCTTTTCACCCTCTCCATGTTCCATTTAAGAGCGTGGAGACAGGAAGGAGCCACACCAGCTATGAGGGGGAGGGGAGTACAGTTTCTGGGAAATGAGCTCAGAGCCAGGACTCTGACTTTGGTTCCAATAAACATAAATAAACCACAAAATGTCTGTCTAGATGGTGTCTAATGGCCATAGGGTTGCTCCCTGGGTGGATTAAAAATATAATAAATAAATAACACTGGAGCATGGGGTAGGGGTGGGGGACTCATGTGGAACAATTACAGAGGGATGCTCTTCCCTTCCCTACTTTCCTGTGGGAACAATCATTGTGGGATTTTAGTGAAGATATCATGCTATCTTAAATGCTGTGTGAAACCAGCTGACTGAGGAACAGCAAGGCCTTGGTAGCACTAAAGGGACATTGTGTTGAAGCATCCTTTCACTTTGAAATACAGTAAACATAATCTACTCATCACCTGAGACAATGGGTGCTTTTCCACTGGCCTCGATGGGTTGATAATAATGAAGTCTCTTCACTGCTACATTGGTAATCAATAATCCATAAAACAAAAGGAATAGAATTCATAGAATGTTTCAGAGGAGAATGACCTGGCTGAATATGGGGCTTCTATACCTAGGCCAGCCCTAGGATAAATAGCACCCTGGGCAAGAAGCATCTTCAGTGCCCCCCCCCCCCAATCAACTTATAGCTTTCTTTGTTAATCATGTATGGTGCGTATAGCCTTTAGAATATATGGAGTGCTTATTGTGTTTGATAATGTCATCTCAAAGTAAAACCATGTTCATGCTTATGATTTTATCCAGAAGGCATCTAGGCATCAAAGTGGGAATTGAAAAAAGAAACGTAATTTAAAGCTAATTGATGGGAGTTCTTTTTGGAGTCACACACCCAAATATTTCCCTGCAGAACTTGGCCAGGGGAGTGGGGAGGGGCAGAAGGTTAAAGCCACTTAGGGCACAATCCTATGCATGTTTAGACAGAACAAAATTCTACCACTCCAAGCATTTCCCAGCCAGCATGGCTACCTGGGGAATGCTGGGAGTTGTAGCACTTTTCTGTCTTGACATGTGTAGGATTGTGGCCTTAGCACTCCCGCTGCCCCTGCGGCAGCTCACTGCAGTTCTGTACACTCAGCAAACACCTAGCCACTGACTAACCTGGAACTCTAACAAACATGGCTCTTTAAAACCTTAGGAAAACCTGCAGTGTGTACTGGGTTGGTCATATCCTTTTTCCTTCTTCCAGGAATTACAGAGGGAGCCATAAAGTGATGCTTAGGACTTACAGCCACAGTGCTAGAGAAACATAACTACTTGCAAAGACACGAACGTGTCATCTTTTATTGCCAATATAAAGTTATAGGATTTCTTATTATTATTTGTGTTGCAGCTAAGCCTTTTTAGCTGACTCTAGAGAAGCCTTGTTGAGGTAACAAAAAATACAGAGGTAGTTTGGAACTTTGTAAACTTGTTTCCTAATAGGATGCTTGAATTAAAAAAAAAACGGTTTGGCTAGAAATTGAAGGAAAACAGCTGCTCACTGGGAATTCTGAATGAAGGCTTGCGATTGGCTCTATAAACCAGAGAGTAGAACAACCATTTTACTAGGCTAATAGATATTTGGGATATTGGTTTCCAAGATGACACTAGAAGCTGATGAGCCAAAACTATATAGAATTCTATTTCTACTGGGATATGTGCTCTCATGTAGACTTTAGATAAATAACTTCCTTCGACTGTGCCCACAGTAGACTATTAGGGGTTGAAACATTCCACTGGATAACCTCCTGAAGCAATATTACCTTTCATATGAATGCTCCAACATTTAAGAATGCTGCATTACCAGTGGTGGCGAAAAGAAATTAAAACCAATTTATCAGACAGATACTGCTAGATATAAATGAGCCAAATGCAACTCCAGGGTTGAAAAAAGAATGGGAATAATATCAACATTGATTGACTGCAAAAGTGTAAATAGCAACAGTTCATTTTATGAGAAATAAAAATGAGGATTATGAGGGATGCATTGCCACAGCTTGCCACAAATGTTTCAAATGCAAAGCTACAGCGTGTACTGCACATGACATGATGAAATACATCATCATTTCTCATGTGCTTCAATCCAAATATGGAGAATGTTTCACGGTGAGTCCAGATGAGGAGCCTTTGCATCTGAAACAAACTACTCCTCTGCCCTGCCCCAACACACCACAGGCATCTGGTTGCCTCAAAACAGCCAACCAGATGCCTGTGGGAAGCCCACAAGCAGGATATGAATGGTATAGCACCCTCCTGCTCATGGCCCCAGCAACTGGTATTCTGAGGCATACTGTCTCTGATCCTGGACATAATGTAGGCATCTTGACTAGTAGCCATTAATACCCTTTTCCTCCATTTAATAACAAATCGCTTCCAGCATGAAACCTAGGTAGTGCAGTCCCCAGATGAGGACGGTATTACACACACAAAAGTGCATTCTTCACTTCGCAATCTTCTCTCGGGCCTTTGTTATAATTTATTCACCTAGACAAGTTGGCTTTGTCTGAGGTAGAAGACTGGGGGAAAATATTGGAAGCAGCAGCAAAAAATGAAATCGTATTTTTCTATACAGCTGGAAAACGTGTCCTGTTCAGGAACAGAAAGGGCATGTGTATAGCAAAAGCAGAAGGACATGAGAACGCTTGAGGGCAACCTAACAACAATACATCATGTGAGAGATCCTCGTGGCTTAGAGAATCAGGTGACAATAAAGGGCCAATCCCATTCCACTATCCCAAGTACTGTCAGTCTGGGCAGCTTGTTGCATCAGGTTATCTCTCTGAACTGCCAGACTACCAGTCTTCTGCCTGTCACCAGATTCTTGTCTGCCTTTGAGCCTGAAAGCCATGGATATGATATCTTTGAGTTCTCTATTAAGCCTCAAAGTATCCATTGAGTAGATCTATACAGATATACTATATATCCCAAATAATTACAATAAGAATATCTGAGCCACTTTTTTCTACCCGATTTTGTACACTGTCTAAATGGGTGCACTGGTACTTATTTGTAATGACACTTAAGGCGCAATCCTTTGCATGTTTCAACAGAGAAAAAGCCTACAACTCCCAGCATTCCCCAGCCAGCATGCTGGCTGGGGAATGCTGGGAGTTGTAGGCCTTTTCTCTGTCGAAACATGCATAAGATTGCACCCTTACAGTATTGTAATTTAGTGGTCATACAGTGTGGATATGTTAGATAGTTCAAACAGTGAGATTCTTAGGGCATGTGATCTTTTTCATCATCTTGTGATTAATGCTAAGAACTCTGGAACAGTTAGACTTGTGGCTTTTCTCAGAAATACACACACGCTGAAATAATTCTGACATTGTATTTTTAAACAAGGGAAATGAGCCTGACTTGCCTGGATTATTATTATTATTAATAATTATAATATTATTATAATATTATAATTATTATTATTATTATGTTTGGGCTACGTGTTTTATTAACATGCACACAGCCAGACCAAATCAGAGGTTTCACACAGCACTGGTGTCAATCGCTAACTGAAAAATGTGATGTTAAAGTAGCGGTACTCCCTCACAATGCACAAAACACTTTTCTACAACTGGAAAGCTCAATCTGCAATCCTATGCATACTTCCCTGGGAGTAAGTCCCACTGAAATCATCAGGACTTGTTTCTGAGTAAACATGCATAGGAGCACACAGGCATTGTTTTAAAGAGTGTTATCACATCTCTAGTAGCTATGTAAAGAAAGCATTTGATATTCTCTTTATGCAATTTGGAGCAACTTCTTTCATATGAACTTGAGGTATAGAAACAGTTTACACCTTGATGAAGGGCGGAACAACCCAGCCCAACCCAAGACCACCCCTTAATCTCAGCTGCTCATCCTAATCCGGTTGTGGAATGCCCTCCCATTGGAGGCCCAGTTGGTGCAGACATTGGTTTCATTTCAGCACCAAGTAAAAACAGGGCTTTTTACCAAAGGCTTTGAGGGCTAAATGCCTTCCCTAAAGTAGCACACTGTTTTAACTGTTTTAGTGTTTTAGATTTTAATTGGTGTTAGCTTGTTTAATGGTTTAATATGGTTTTAGCTGTTTAAAGGCACAATCCTATCAGGATAGGCGCCTGCCTCCAAACTCAGAGGTGACTGCCTATCCAATGCAGGGCAGGAGAAGCATGGAGGGGATCGTCCCCTCTGTGCTTCAGCTGCTCTGCATTTACAGCTGCAATTTCAGCTGTCTAGCCATGGGACCTCGGAGTATGGGAAGCGGCAGCTGGACAACATGTAGGATGTGTCGTACTGGCATTTCTGACTAGGGAAGTCCTGCCCCAACATGCCCCCAGGAATGCTCTGTTTTCACCACTCCACACTCCTCTTCCAAACGTGGAGCACAGGGTCATTCTGTGCTGCCTACAAGGCAGCAAGGGAGGTGGTGGAGGTCGGTTCTCAGGGAACTGACCTTGGAGCATGGGCTTTGAGATTGGTCCCAGGGAACCAACCTATCCTATGGTCATCTAGCCACTGACTAGCAGCCATAGGATTGCTCCCTAAATTATTTATTGTTTTATCCTGTTTAAATTGATTTTATCTATACGCTGCCCTGAAATTTTAATGATATAGGGTGGGATACAAATTTTTTAAATAAAAAATAAATAAATCTCATGGGTGTGTGTGTGAGAGAGTGGTGCTTTCTAAATCAAGCAAACATGATAACCGTTTTCTGGATTTAAAAACAACAACAACAACAGTATATAGAAACATTTTGTGATGAAACAGAAACCAGAAAGAGTTACATTTTCAGGGGGCAGAGGTGATTCTTCCTGTAGAAACTCCTGCCAGTTCCCAGTGCCCCCTGTAGAAGAGATCCAATTGCAATTTAATACTATATTAAATGGAAATTATTTCACAGTTCCTGGCTGGGCTGGAGAGAGAAGCATAGGAGGTAAATCCTGAAATGAAGAAAGGTTTAGAGTTGTGGGTGGCAAAAGAGCATGACAGTTGGTTCAATGAATCAAAGGGGCTGATTTCAATGCCAAGATGCATGAGAGAACTCGTTCATTGCTAGCAGGAGTTGCTCAGAGCAGAAAGGGCTATGTAGGAAGCAAGGCATGCCTATTCCACAGCAGTCATATAATGGTTGACAAGAGCAGCGATGTTCTTGGTCTGATGATTAGTGGAAGGCAACCGCTGACAACTGGTTCACAAAGTAAGCTTTTCAGTGTATGACCTGTTAACTTGCCACTGCCTAAAGTGAAGGGCTGGAAGGAACCAAAACTCCTAGAAAGAGCTAATATTGGAGGGGAGATTCTTATATAAAAGCAGGGAAAGAGCCACCAGCTTTAGATGGGCATAAGATGTATTAGCATATGCACACTAGGCACAAGAAACATGGAATCAGTGACTCTGTGCCATATGGTGTTTGAGCCTGATGTTCTAGATACAACCTTTAGAAATCTGGAAAACAGCCTCCATTCAAATTAATAGCAAAGCCACCACTGAACTCAGCAGGGTGAATATTAAGTGGCTACAGCTGTTGTTGTTAATTTGATGACAGCATCATCTGCATTTCTGTGGCTTTAGTAGCCTGGGCCAATGCAAACTTTAAGATGACAGTCTAACCTTGTTAACAGGCTGCGACAGCTTGAAGAAGGCTTACTTTGGTTCCTTATATCCCCAACTGCCAAATAGCCCAATCCTGACTTACCTGCAGAAAAGAAAAAAAAAGAGAGAAAAACAGAATACATAGTTTTTTGACTGGATTAGTGCTCAAACTTCAGCACAAATGTGTGTCGGCATAGATGGAAAAATAAATAATGAATCTTGAGAAAAACAAAATCACAGTAGTGTGAGCTAAGGCAACTTCCAGTAGTCTGATGATTTATTCATTTAGATGTATTTCTCTCTCTCTCTCTCTCTCTCTCTCTCCATATGAATAACCGCAACAGCCTTTTCATTCTGGTAATTTCATTTTAAAAGGATGCGCTGCAAATGGGTAATCTATAATGTGTGTCAACCTTTCCCCTCCAGATCTGTCCTAAGCCAGTATGTACTGTTGGCCTGCTTGCAATAGCCTCTCCCTCCCTTTAATTTTTCCCTCTACTGAGTCAATGTGGTCCTCATAATATTCATTGGGATAAACATCTCAGACAGCATGTGGCTGCCCTTTCTGTTCAATTTTAATTTCCTTCTTTGAGGGGCAGCAGACAAGACGATCTGTCTGCCACCATGAAACTGATATCCTTAAAAAGGAAATGAATTCTTGATCATGCTGCACAAACATAACAAGAGGAATCAGGTGGGCTTTAATATTACATCTATATACAATCTGTCTCAAAGCAATTGACATTAGAATATAAATTGGAGGAAAGTGGGAGAGCATTTTCAAGAGACTGCATGCTGTGCTTTAGACCAAATCAAAGTGTATTTATTACAACAAGCATAAGATGTATTAGCATATGCACACTAGGCACAAGAAACATGGAATCAGTGACTCTGTGCCATATGGCGTTTGAGCCTGATGTTCTAGATACAACCTTTAGAAATCTGGAAAACAGCCTTCATTCAAATTAATAGCAAAGCCACCACTGAACTCAGCAGGGTGAATATTAAGTGGCTACAGCTGTTGTTAATTTTAATGAAATGAACATGGGATGTTATCAGAGCATGTATGAATAAAAGGTCATGGTTCCTTCATATTATATACACACTTCTTGTTTTCATGTTGCCACTTGAAACTAAACACACAGGAAAGGGCAATGGACTGCATTTTGAAAGTAGTCTTGCTAACTACTGTAGAATGGGGAAAGGGGGACAAACTCTTTTAAGGGCACTCCTGTGGGGAGCCTTTATTTAAAATGAGAGAGATGCAGCTTTTGAAGGAGGTGGCGGGGGGAGATGCAAATGCTGCTACTGCATTCAAATGCATGAATGTTGCTCACTGGCTAAAACCAGTGACAACTTTTTTAAAAAGGCCAAATGACAACCAGTCTGATTTTACAAGGACCAGTCAGCTAGCATCTCTGGTACCCTGAAGATGGCACTTTGAAAACAGCGCCTCTGGCAAAGGTAGGAGTGGGGCCTCAGCTCACCCCCCTATGCCGTATGGGGGCTTGTGGTAGTGTTCAGCCTGCTTAAGGACCACTGGGCATCAGAACTGGGGAAAAGGGGACATAATGTTGGACTTTAAAATCTGCTTTGACTGTTATCTATTGAATTAACTAAGTGGCCAAACTTCCTTTGGTCACCTCAAAAAACTCAACCACAGCTAGTAGTGAAATCACACTCACATAACCATTCAGCTCCCCCAGACATACATTTGGACCTACCTTTTCCACATAGCTTTTGGCCCTGCCCCTTACTCTCCATATCCCATGATAAGTATATATAACAGAAATAACCACATATTTATCTCCTGTCTACTCCAGGCATCATCTCTCCTTCTTCTATGGTCTCCCCTGGGTTGAATCTTAGGTTATACACTCCTTGGGGCAGGTACCTGCCATCTTACACCTCATAAAGCACCATGCACATTGATAGTGCCGCAACCATAATGTTTTTGTTAAGCCCCCTCCAAGCCTTTGTTGTCTTTGCAGCACCCAAATAACGTGTTCCCAGCATTTTTTTAAAAATGGAAACTTTCTAGCTCTTAAGTACAAGCTCTATTTTTGTCTTTGCCACCATTCTGTGAAATCTTAATTATTTCATTTTTATCCAAGAGAAAACAAGGCTAAGAAATAGCCATTTGCCCAAGGTAAGGGCTACAGATGAACAGAACCAAGCTCTCTTGTCAAACCAAGTCTGCCCCTCTACTGCTGCTCTAGCAAAATCATATACTTGAGGAAAAAAATAACTCCAGTGATAAGGGCATTTATTGCCTTGAGGAAATCCTGCTACAAATTATAAACATTTCAACTTATATGAGAAGAGATGTAGACAACTTGCAGCAGGGGTGGGCAACTTGTGGCCTTCTGGATATTTTGGCCTACAACTCCCAACAGCCCCAGTCAGCCTAGTCAATGGCGAGGGATTATGGGAGTTGAAGGCCAAAACATTTGGAGGACCACAAGTTGTCCACCCCTGACTTACAGGATTCTTAAGTTGTGTTTCCATTATCGCCAAACTGTGAAAAGGTGTTGAAGAGGGGGCAAATGGTATGAGAATAATGGCTTTCATGATACCATTCCATTCAACTTTTCTTCAGCAGAAACTTCTGCATTTTCTTATGAATAAATATGCATAAATTTCAGAAGAGTTTTAAAAAAAAAGAACATCCAAAAGCCCACATACTCCGTGTGGCCGGAGGGGGTCGCTTTGCAGTGGATTCTGCAGGTTGGATCCTTAGAAATCCAAGCTCAATTTAGTCTGTGTAGAATTTCTCCAGCATCCCTACCCACAGATACCTCCCAGGCCTAAGGAGAACCCCAGATTCTGAGGTTAACTCCTCCGCTGCTCAGTCATGCAGGAGCATGAGGCAGGCCACCAGAAATAATGGTGGGTCCTTTAAGGGCTACAGCTAGCATCTGGCTGGGGTGGAGCCTCTGAAAGCTTTGGGCCTGCCAGTCTTCTTAAGGCCTCTGTTGCCTGCAGTCTCTTGCTGGGACAACAGCTTTCCCTGTGGGGAAACACTCCAGTGACTATTCTCTGCAGTATACTGCAGAGTGCCCTGACAGTTCTTTACCTCATGGTGACCCTGTTTAGAGCATGAACCTGCTCTACTGAACCCAACCCCTCTCTGCCTGACACTAAACCATCTGTGTGAGTGGCACATCTGATAGGCTCCTTCCCCTGAGATTCAAGCCAAGCTAGGACAAATGTTAGATGTTAATAGAGATAATACCAGCAAGTGTACCAAAGCCTAAACTTATCTTCAGCCCTTCATTCAGAGGCAATTTGCTTTAGAAGGCAGAATGCACACTGCTGTAAGTGTGCAGCAAGAAAACAATGTCCTCCAAATTCTCTACAAATCAAGTATATTTGGAACATGGTTTATAAAATCTACATGGAAGCAATTCACAGTTTTTTTGTATCAAAAGATAGTGAGATTATGAAAGTGACTGAAAGTCCTTCCTTGGCTGATAAATTCAGGGCATTTTTTATGGGTAGCACTTGTCAAAATTCTGTTGCCCTGTAGGCAGCAGATCCATGAATCCTAATCTCATCATGTTTCTTGGTTTTCAACCATGAAGTTCATTCCATAATGGTTTTGTATTAACAAATTTAATACAAATTAAATTTTGTGGGTTTTTTTTCTGCAGAGAAATCCATACATATTTTTGTATGCATTTTTCAAATGGATGCATTTTTATGTGCATGCCTCCATTGACTAAAGTGTGTTTCAGTGCATTTTAGAAATGTATGCAGTGGCTTTTGCACATTTTCCAAATGTGTGTGTGTTATCAAATGTTTTCTTCTTTTGCAGAATGCATCGCAAGCCTGGAAATTTCCAGCTAAAAATTGTGTCTGGTTCAAATTAGGTAAATCCATAAATAAATTTTTAAAATACTTTGCTGGAGCAAATTTCTCACCCATCCCTACCTCTAGGCTCTGTACTGACCCTCAGTGACGGTGATGGTTAGGGAAGCTTCTTCAAGATGGCTCTGCCTCTAACTATCACTTGCTACTAGGAATGCATGGGTCATGTGAAATCCATTCCACCTGTGTTTTGTGGATGGTCAGATGCCTTTCGTTCCATTGTCCACTCATCGATGGAATCAGATTTGTTTAAGTTTCTGAATTTCCACAAATTTGCCCTTGCACAAATTCACGTCTGTGAAAATGTGCAAATCTCTCTAAACTGCACAAATCCCCCCCCCCCCATGAGCATTTTCATGCTTTAACCTATGGGAAAAATGCACATTTTGGCTGTTCTTTTTACTGTGTATTTTTCTATGACTAAATTTGTGCCAAATTCTGGAAAGTTAGAAAAATGGTCTGCTAGTCCGTGGAATCCACTGGACTGGGGAAAAGCCTGTCCACTGCAGGATCTGCAGGATGGATTCATAAAAATCCGATCTCATTTGATCCTGTTGCAGATTTCTCTGACATCCCTACTTGCTACAGGGCTCATGCTCACACAGCTTCCCTCTGCTGCTGATCCAGACCACACACCTGACTACACAGGCAGGCAGGCAGAAAGTGGCCATTCCTGCATTGGCCAATCCCTTTCCTTTCTGGCATTCTCCCATTTTCCTCAGCCACACCCTTCACTCCTGGCATCCTCTGCATCCCACTAATGCAACCAGAAAAAAAAAAAAAAGGCTTCTGTTGTGTTGAAAATTGCAGAAAATATTGCAGGGGAGAAAATCCACTCTCCTGGCTAGCCATACAAACCTTCTTCCTTACATTGTCATGTGTCTACCGTGTTGCAGCATGTAGCAGATAGCAGCATGTAGCAGCATGTAGCATGAAGCAGTGTGCATGTGTGAATGTGAACTGGGTGGTTTCCCTCCCTGAAATATTCAGCACACATTCCAGAGCAGCAAAATTTTATCATCCCAATGTAATAAAATACTGCAGCAGAAACTCATTACAGCATCAATATTTTATTAACAGTCAAGCATATGTACAAGCTTTGCTAACTTAATATCTCAAACAGGTGCAGTGGATATAAGCCACACTCCTTGCAGGAGCCTATTCTATGACTATTTCACATGAGTTGGTAAGTATAATGCTGCCCTCTGCTGTCTGTTCCAGCTCAATATGCAAACAGATCATTCCAAAATTCCTCTAGAAATGTTCCCGCCACACGCAGCAGAAACACTCATGGCTTTTCTACAGGATTTAAAAAATAAACAAATACCAGCACCTTTCCCTTAGTCCTGTATGTGGGCTAGGCTAGCAATGATTCAGCACACATAATACAACATTCGGCCCCATCTAATGGAAGGTCTGTAGCCTTCCTGCAGGGAGAATCATCTTGCTCTGTGTATGTCCGAAAAATAGGACAGATCATTCTATTTCTGGGCCGTATCACTTGCACATATGTTCACTGAGTCTGTTCTGTTTCTGGATTAATCTGTAATTATTATTTTTCTAAAGCACGCTCTCTCTCTCTCTCTCTCTCTCTCTCTCTCACACACACACACACACACACACACAGTTACTCTGTGTATCCCCCCCCCCGAAATATGTATATCTAAATGCAGTTTAATACAGGTTGTTCTGAGTCAAGAATTGCATCACAATCTTTGGAAAAGTGCAAACTCTAATGGATAGCTGCATTCTTCTCTGCATATTAGGCCTTTTCTACATGAGGCTTTTAACCAGGCACTTTACCAAGACTTCTGCTTCCAGATTCTTTGTGGGATTAAAATTGGCTCCTTTACACATGTTTTTTCCCAGGGTTATTCTTTCTCTGTCTTTCTATATGTTCCATTTCACAACCACTAGGTGGCACCGTGGTATAGCAGAGTTGTGCAAATACACCAGGGTCTCATGCCACCATTCACGGAAATACCAGACTTTCCTCATTAGACCCCCCCCCCCCGCTATAATGGTTGCAAGGCACAGGAGAGGCCCTGGAGGATGACGATGTCATGTAAGGCACCCACAGAGTACTGTGAGTGAGCTATCATGACCACACAATAAATGCCTCGTGTAGAAAGGCTCTTAGTCAGAGATGTGCAGATCAGCATCAGTTTGTACTGGAATTTGCAAAGATGAAATTCCTCAAGCATCCCTGGTGGAACAAGGTAGAGGGGGAGGCAGCCACAATCCTGGTGATTTTTTTTAAAAAAAACCCTCAGGAGAGATGTTCAAGCCCCAGAGAGAGAGAGAGAGAGAGAGAGAGAGAGATGACAGACAGTGACAGCTTTCAAAGAATTAAAAATATAAAATGCAAAAGAGGGACTAAACGATGTGGTGTGGAGTTGGTGGGACAGAGATGGCTGGCTAGTGTTCACCACTATGTCACCTGCTAAAATTTTATGGAAATCTTCTCATGTTTCAGGGAAACAACAAGGAGCCATTCTGCCTCTCTAAAGGAGTAAAAAGAAAAGCATGACATAGACATGAGTGTGGAAACTGTGTGTGTGGCGGGGAGTTGTATTGCTCACCACTATTATTTGTTCATTAAAGCAGGAGTGCAGAGCCCATGGCCTGTGGAGGCCCTGCATCTGACCTGTGGAGGCTTGTGCTACCTCCATGGGCCCTGCCCCCTCAGCAAACCCCACCCCTTCACAAGCCCCACCCCTACCAGGGGCTGGGGAAGAGGCTCAGGGAAGAATCCCTAATCACAGATCAGAGTGAACAGCAGCAATTCGCCTGTGATGCTGCGTCGCTGCACACAGGCTTTCCCAGTCCAAGAAGCCCCGCCTACAGCGAAGCGAAGGCAGTTGAGTCCCCTTCAGTCCTCCACTGGAGGAGTGATGGGAACTTGGCCAGCTCAGCTTTGCCCTCCCTGACTCCTCCCCATTGGAAGTGAAGGGGATTGTGGCCCAGTACATCTGGAAGACAACGATTGGGGAAGGCTGCTCTAGAGCCTTACGTAGCAAGAACCAGCTTGAGGCAGATACTGGATGAGTTAGGCTACAGCCTTCTATCTGCGGGGCTGGGATCAGGCTGCTCCTTCTCTTTATAAACAGGGAGGGTCCAAGGCAAACCCAAATGGCACTAATTTCTTTGTACAGGGTAAAATCCACTGGGAAGTTCTCTTGTGCAAGCCCAATTGGAATGAGTTCATATAAGGCTTGTGTAGAACTTCCTGACTGGCAGAGTTCCTCAGGTCCAACTGGTCACTCCCCTGGAGTGGTGTCCCAAACCTGCTACCTGAGGTGGAGGTTTCATCTTGCACACTCGACGTGTAAATCAGGGATGGCCAGCTATTCAGGGAGCTGCTCTATTCTCCAGATCGTGGGGTTGGGGTCAGAAGTGTATTTTTATCCACAACTGACCCACACCCTTGAGAGGTCTGGCTTCATAATATCATTAATGCCTTTTAGCAGGAAGGGGCTCGCCATTACTAAGCACTCACGGTCAAGCAAAGCATGACATGCAAATATATACATTCACAGGTGACATACAAAATCCAAGACAAAGATATAACAACCAAACATAGAATATCTCTGTTTTCTTACAATGTGACAGCACTGTCTTGTTCTTTACAAGTGAAACTGCAGGCAAACATTTACCTAATAACATTTGGGGTGGCTCTAGGGGGCCAGATAAAATTCCTCCCAGCTGCCTTCATTTAACAGGCTGCCAGGTCCCTGTCCTCCGTAGAAATAATGGGCTTCCTTTCTTGAGCAGCCTTCCCCAACCTGGTACCTTCCAGATGTTTTGGACTTCAACTCCCATCAGACCCCAGCCCGCATGGCCAATGTTCCTGAATGCTAGGAGTTGTGGTCCAAAACATCTGGAGAGCACCAGGTTGGGGAAGGCTGTTCTAGAGGCTTCTTGACTAGCCTAATTTAGGGCACAATTCTATTGTGATGATTGTAAGCCTCCAAACTCGGAGGCTTTCAGTCATCCTGGGCAGGGCAGGAGAAGCAGCAGAGGTGAACTTCACCTCCCCATCCTCCCACCCTGCATTTTCACTAGATGGGCTTTTTTGTCCGTTTCACTGGGGCACTTCAGAGGGGGAGGGAAGGAGGCTGGAGAGGCCCCAGGAAAGCTTGTATCCTGGCCTCTTCAATCTCCTCCCCACCCACCAAAACTCCCCCTTTCCCCCCTCTACAACATTGCTTTCCTGACTCGGAGAGGCAACTGGCGTGGTTGTTTCCATACTGGCTGTGAGGGGGAGAAGGAGCAGGGTCGGATCTCCAATTCCCAGCTCCAGGGTCAGAGCACTGTCTCTGCCTTGGATCTGGGAACCCAAACTATCTTATGGCCTCTCTGATGCTGTCTAGGGGCCATAGGATCTTTCCCTTAGTTTTCTAATCATGTACAACATCAGCAGTTTTTAGAGATTTTCTGTATGGCCCAGTAACCAATGCAATAAATAATAAAATAAAATGTTTATCCTGCCTTCCAAGCTGTTTTACTGACTCTTTCTCTCAATTACAGCCCACTGTCATAAGCCCCCATTTAAACACTTAGGGTGCAATGCTGTAGCCACCGGGCAGTGGCTAGATGGCCATAGGATTTTTCAGTTTCTGCTGGGAACTGACCTCGGAGCCTGTGCACCAAGGTCAGTTCCCAAAAAACTGCCTCCCCTGCCACCTTGTAGGTGGCACAGATTGTCCTGTGCTCTGTGCGTGGAAGAGCAGCGCTGTGCGGGAGGAAAGGGGACGTTCTTGGGGGCGGGGATAGCGGAAGCTCTGTTATGACACTTCCTATGCATCGTCTGCCCCCAGCCCAACTGCTCTGGCTAGACAGCTGGAATCGGCCATCTAGCCAGTAATGCAGGGCGACCGGAGCACAGAGGAGAAGATTCCCTCTGTGTTCTGCCTACCCTGCACTGGATAGGCAGTTGCCTCTGAGTTCAGATGCAGCTGCCTGTCTGATAGGATTGCTCCCTTATTCATATCCCTTGTCTCACCAGCTAAATTTCTCCATTTACTCTATTTGAATATTAACTCTACGATCTGTATTTAGATTCTGCCATGAAGGTTATTCCATCTGTGACATGACAAGGAGTCACAGAAAATGCACACACATATTGTCTCTTTCCATCACTTGTAACCTGACAGGTTTGTCTGAATCCTGACTCTGAACACTAGGTGGCAATCAAAACTTACGAACTTCCTTTAAACATCTCCTGGCAAAACAGATTTTGCATCTAGGAATTGGGGGGTGGGGGGAAGAAAGAGAGAGGCTATTATTTCAATGGCCAAGCAAAGGAACCTGAATGGGTCACTTTAGACACAAGTGGTCAGAAATGGGTCTGAGACTGAGAGACAGAGATGAAAGTAAGTACAGTGTATGATCCACACTGGGAAATACTACAGTGAAGGCAAGCGGTTGAATACTTCCAGGGGAAAATAGCTGGTGATGTTACTTGACAATATGAAATATTGCTTTTATGGATTAAATGTGTAAAGAAAAAGACTCCTTGATAAGCAAAATATACAGTAAGTGACCTCACATGACAGCTAGAATAAGATAGCCTACAGAAATATGGAAATAGGTTTTGATATGATTGGAGTAACTATTAACGACAGAGCCTCCTGGAAGCCAAAATCTGTACTCAAGAGATGGGTTTGAAATAAGCGCTGGATGTAACTGGCAAATCAGATCTGGAGACACATTATTTTGAGGACAGCCAAGAGCAAAATCAATGTTATATGGAAAACAACTTGCAGGTGGTCAAGTAGGCAGTTAGGAATGGACTGCTTAAGGCCAACTTGGTTTCTGCCTAAATGAGAAATCTGTCATCTGAGGAGCCGGGCTCTTGCTGGTCTGCCGGCACGTCCTGGGCATTGCTGGTGGCGGGGGGCTCCTGGTCCTCCAGCTCTTCCAAGGAAGAGTCTTCCAGTGGGGGCATGACCTGTACAAATCCTACTGGAATAAATCTGTGTAAGGCTTGCGCAGAACTTCCTGATTTACTCTGTCACAGGAACATAGGAAGCTGCCTTATATGGAGTCAGACCCTCGGTCCATCTAGCCCAGTATTGTTGACACTGACTGGCAGTGGCTCTCCAGGGTTTCAGGCAGGATTCCTTCCTAGCCCTACCTGGAGAGATCAGGGATTGAACCAGGGACCTTCTGCATGCCAAGCAGTTGCTCCACCACTAAGCTACGGGCCCTTACTGCTCCACAGTGCAGAAAAGAGCAGGCCAGCAGCTCCTCCTTACTCCACTAAGCTCATCATGGCTCAGTGACTAACGTGCCTGGCTCTTGTTGCTAGATTCTCCAGTTGAGATACCGGACACCTTATAATGCAGATTAGGTGGAAATATATAGTATGATCCATTAGTCCTCCCAAGAGAACTTAGTCTCTATGGAGGAAACAAGTTGTTCCATTGATCTGCTGAACTACATGCAGAAAAAAAAGTGCAAATGTGCTATATATGGGAAGGAAGGGGTCAAATCCAAAATCCTGCTAGTGTTTACCCAGCCCAAGAGCATGCCCATGTATAAGCCTGTGCGCCAGGCTATGTGCATTCACTTCTGGAGCATGCCACTTTGTGATCCTATCCTATCTACATCTTTTGGATTAGGGACTTAGGCTAACCAAGGTCCAACATTAGAGTATGAGCATTAGAAAAAGAAAAGATCTAGAAAACAAACAAAGCTGTGTTTTATGCAGTACACATGGTATAAAAGATAAGCTCTAACAACGAGAATGAGACAAAATTTATATCTGCGTGAACTTCTTCCCTAACTTAGGGTGGGGGGGATCTTATGGATTGTATCCAACTGTGTCTTTCAATCAATTTATGCAAAACTCTTTGATCCAGCAGAGGCTTCTATGAATGGAAGGGGGAGATGACTTTACCGATTCCCCCTTCCCTCTGAATCCTCCCAACCTGGCTCCAGAAGGATGGAGGAATGACCAGAACAGCATGGGAGGTGGTGCAGGGGGCTGCAGAAGAAAGAACAGATTTGAAAAAAAAGGCTCCTTCATCCTTCCATTCATAGAAGCCTCCACTGGACCAGTGGAAAGACCCAGGTAGATACAACCCTAGGTAAATGGGACTTCCCTGCTGTCAGGTGACCCTCAAGTGTCAGGTGACACTTAAACCCATCAAGAAGATGTTGTTATTGGATGATGGTGCAGGGCTCACTAGGTTCCAACCTTGCCTTATGATCACCAGGAGGAAGCTTTAGTATGTGAGTTGAGTAGGGGTGGAAATCAGAGTGCTGAGTTGGGGAGAATGTTGAGTGAGAGGGCAGATATGAAAAATCAAGAGAAGCGGGGGGAGTAGGTGCAGGTAAATAACAAGGGAGGGGAATAATTGGAGCCTCCTCTTCCCTCATTCTGCTTATTTGATAGGAATACTTTTACATATAAATAATAGTCCAACTCACTTTATTTGAAGGCTAATTATATAACTGTTTAGTACTGGTGGAATAACACTGAAAGGAATGGGAAAGAAAAGTCTACGGTTGGGTTCTTTCTCCATAATAAAAAAGAATACTTCTAACCCCATAATAGTCAGAATTACTACACTGCCTGTGAAATTTATGGAACTTTACCTGTTACAATACTAACAATGAGTAGGGAGGACTGGCAATGCTGTATCTCAGCATCATCTTAGGCCATATCTTTCACAAAACAAGTGGGATGCATAGCATACCTGATATGTTTAAGTGCTATTCAGATCACTATAATTTATTAAGCATGTGATGTAACTGAGTTCTAGAACGCAGCCACAGACTGCAATCCAGCAAAGTACTGAAGATACACAAGGCCTGAGTACTTGCTCAACAGCTTTAAAAATCCCACCCTCTAATGCAGCCCCTTCCCACACTTCAAGCAGCTTTTGAAACTCACTTCCAGCTAAGGATGTCAGAGGAATCCGATTTGGGTGTGGAGCTCAGTGAGTTTTTGCCAGATTGGCCCCTTGGACACCAGTTCGTGAATTTGAGCTGGCCCAACTCAGCATGTGCCAAGCCAGGCAACCTTGCAGTTTCCTGCTTTTTAATTTTTTTGTGCATATTGTTATTTTGTGCAAAATTGTGGGTATACATATTTAAGGAAAATGTATTTTGCACAAAATCATGCCATAAATAGTCTGCAATTTGCACACAATTGCAGACATAAATGGCCTATTTATGGGCACAATTTTGTGCAAAATGCGATTTCCATAAATATGTATGCCTGTGCTTTTGTACAAAATTGCAGCTCACAGATTTTTAAAACAAGTCATGAGCTCTTGCCTGGTACCTGTAGACTGTCTGACGGCTCGCCCTGCATGCCCACTAAGGTTTGGCAACCAGCGGGAGTATGGTTAGCAGAGCACAAACAGGATGTGGGGGAGTTCGCCCATCCCTACTTCCAGCCCTGCGCCAGAGTAAGGATGGCGGAGAATTTCTCCACAAATCTCCGGGAGGCCGAATGCCAACGCATTCGGCCCCCCAAAATTGGTGGTGAAATTCTCCACCCTCCCCCCCCCGGGATGGGACTTACCTCTGTCAAATGTCCCTCTCGGCGTCAGGTCCCGGTGGTGTTTCGGCGGGGGTGGTGGCTTTTTTTTTTTCAAAGTCACCCGTGATAGGCTACATAACGATTTACGTAGCCTATCATGGCTGACTTTGAAAATCTAGCTGTGATAGGCTACATAAATCGTTACATAGCCTATCATGTGTTTCCCCCCCCCCCCATAACTTTTTCTTTCTCGGCCGGGGAGACGGGGCGCTCCTCTCCGGCCAGAATTTTGGTGGCGAGGGATGGGGCGCCTCCCCCCGGCCTGAATTTCAGCGGGGAGGGGCGGGGCACCTCCCCACCCGCCAAGAATTTTCGGGGGGGAACCAAAGCACCTCCCCCCCACCCCCAAAATGCTGCGGGACGAGGTAAGGGACTTTCGTCCATCCCTACGCCAGAGTTGCTGGAAATACGGTGGAGTGTGAGAGGGGTCTGCTATTCAGAAAGAGAAATATAAGCTCTGCTGTGCACATATATCTTCCTGTTTGCATCTCCAAGACTCTCATGAATAAAATAAGGAACAGCACATGAGTCCCACTGTACCAGCTTTGGAAAATGGCAAAAATCCATGAAGAGTAATTATTTCTTCTTTCAATTTCAAAGTATACGAACTATACTTCCCCAGGCTCTTAATGAGTATGGAATTTATGGCTATAACTACAGTAAAAAAGTAACTTCTATTAAATTCAAGAGAGTATATTATAGTAGTGCCTGAAAGCAAAGATAAATGTTTCCCAAGAAACTGAAGAACAATGAAGAAGACAAAGAAACATAATACTTCCAAATGACCCTCTTTCCATCACCATGGGCAGATCCTTCCCCTATATAGCAGTAATTTAAGTTGAATGTATTGAATTACAAGCAGGCCCTAAACTATGCTGCAGAACTGAACAGGGATAGCAGCTCAACCTTTATGGGGTTTTGTTTGTCTGTTTATTTTTAAAGCCAAGGTAACTGGATTTATAGATGACAACATCACATTTTTTTAGCTTCTAGTTAACAGTGCAGCTTGCTTACAACGCATAACATGTCTTGTTTTGGTTTGTAAAACGATCACATGTTTTACAGCTCTGGAAGACATGTCCAACAGGAAAACTCATGTGCCTGGCTCATGCTCACATGCCACATGTCCACTGAATTTCCATGAGTTTCCCCAGATTCAGCAACAACTCCAAAGTTTTCCCATGCAGACAGGAAAAGTCAGGTCTTGCCCATTTCTAAGCCCATCCAGGAGAAAATAGCTCAAGCTACATCGGGCAGTTATATTGATGAAAATAAGGCAGAGGGCGTATTAGTGATCCCAATCTCAGGGTTGCTGTTATTAAGCTTGGGAGACCTGTGGAATTCCAGTGGGAAAAGTACATTCAAAGCATGATGTAAAAGTTAAAAAATAAGTTATGTCATCAATGGGTTGACATGTCTATCAACAACTATGAGCCATAATAGCTAAATAGAGTCTGCCTCCATACCAAGAGTCCATAGAATTCTAAATAAGTGGGGATAATCAGCAGTGGAAGGGTGTTGCCTGCAGGCCCTGCTTGTAAGCTCTCAGAAGCATCTGGGTGGCCACTGATAGAAACATCATGCTGGACTAGATGGATCTTTGGCTCAAACCTACACCATAGTTGTCTAACAACATAAAATTATGAATTCTGGAACAATTTACCTTAAATATGTTCCGTGTTCACTTTTACACTGCTGGAATGAGGTAAAGCATTCCCCAAACCAGGGATTAATAGTAAAATGTGAGAGGGGGATTAACTATTCAATGTTTGGCAAACAACATTGCCTGCATCAGCCATCTAAAGGGCAAGAAATAGGAGACTAGCCTAAACTCTCTAGGGAGGGAGTTCCCTATTCGGTACTGTAACACAAAAAGCATTGTCTCGCATACCAAAGGGTACCAGCTAGGGATGGCGGATAATTTCTCCACGAATCTCCAGGAGGCCGAATGCCAATGCATTCGGCCCCCTGAAATTGGTGGGGAAATTCTCCGCCCCCCGCCCCCCCCCCGGGATGGGACTTACCTCCTTTGAATGTCCCTCTTGGAGGCGGGTCCCGGTGGCGTTTCGGCGGCGTTTCGCGGGGTTGGGAGCAGCGGCCGGTCTTCCGACTGGCTGCCACCGCCACCATTACTAAGTAAATTAAAAAAAACAAACACATGATAGGCTACATAACGATTTACGTAGCCTATCATGGCTGACTTTGGAAATCTAGCCGTGATAGGCTACATAAATCGTTACGTAGCCTATCATGTTTTTTTTTTTTTTCAATTTACTTTTTTATTTTGTGGCCGGGGAGACAGGGCGTTCCTCCCCAGCCTGAATTTCGGCGGCGAGGGATGGGGCGCCTCCCCCCTCGGCCTGAATTTCAGCCAGGCGGGGCGCCTCCCCCCCGTCCTGAACCTCGGGGGGAGAACCGAAGCGCCTCCCCCCCACCGCGAAGCAAGCTGTGGGACCAGGTAAGGGACTTTCGTCCATCCTTAGTACCAGCTTTAGATGATTAATACAAATTTGGGGTAGGCTCATACCAGAGGAGGCAGCCTTTCAGATACCCTAGCCCCAAGCTAAGGATTTATAGGTAAGAGCCTGCACCTTCAGCTTAGGTATGTCAGAGAAATCTGTTTTGGGGGTGGAGTTTGAGTTCTCCTAGTTTTGACCCCCTGGACTTCATTCTGGTTCCTGCTGCAGCACCTGACTTAGCTTCCAGTGACTCAGGCCACTTTGTGGGTTTACTGGGCATTCTGCTCATTGGCAGGTTCCGCAATTTGTGCAAGTTTCTGAGCAATTTGTGCTCAGAACCTGTGAAAAAATGCACATAACAGTTCCTGGAGTTCAAGGAAAAGCCTGCAGCTCAGCTCACAAACGCAAATTGAGTCGCATGCAGCAAAACTCCACTGAGTCAAAAAAGAACCGGATTTCCCAGCGACTGACATCCCAACTGGACTTGGAAACAAACTGGAAACTAAGTTTCAAGGCTGGTGTTATGCAGTCTGTAAAACACATGCCAGATAACAATCTGGTTGCTGCATTTTGCACTAGTGGAAGTTTCTTGGCACTTTTCAAAGGTAAACCTACGTAGAGCATGTTACAGTACTCTAAACAGCATAAGGTGATTAAGGCATGGACCACTGTGGCCAGATCTACCTTCCCCAGGAAAGAACAGAACTGGCTCAACAGCCAAAGATGGGCAAGGCATGTCTGACCACTGCCACCACCTGACCATCCAGGAACAGTCCTGGACCCAAGAGCACGCCCAAGCCGAGTATCTGATCCTTCAGAGGAAGCGCATGTTAGGATTCCTTTAGCCCCCACTTTATTTCAACACTGAAAACAAACGCAGATGAGAGGCTTCAGTCTACAGCTTTTAATCCATTACTTCACACACTCATACAGATGCAAATTCTCAGTGACTCTCAGTCTACAAAGGAATGCCTTCAGGGGAATTCAAAAGGAAGTTACGAGAGTTTGAAGAGGAAGGCAGTCTCACTAGCCTAACTTAAGGGCGGGCGAGGTCCCTCTCTCTTGTGAGGCTTCTGAGCACAGCTTTTCATGCAAGGCCAATTGGGTAGACCATCTAAGTTCCACCCCGGGCTTCTCTCTCTTTGCTCTGTGCCTGCATCTGGCACCTATTAGATCACACTCCCCAAACTCTGCCCCCTTCTGTTCTCTGTCTCTCACAGGGGTGTGTGAAGAAGGACCCTCATCCTCAGTCAGCTGGACGTTTGTAACCTGAGAAGCTGGCCCAGTCATGTCTGGACTAGCCTGGGAAAACACCTCCCCATGTCTGGTGGTTCTCTTTCAGAATCTGAACTGCTATCCCACTCCCTGCGCTCAGAAACACCCCTGACAGTACATTCCCATCAAGAACTAGTGGTACTCCCAATCCCAATAAGACTTCCATCATATCTGGATTAGGCTCAGTTTGTTTGTTCACACCATTTTTTTACTGCACCCAAATAGTATGCAGAGAGGGGCCAAATAGGCCCAGTACACCATAGTGTCAATGGAAATGTAGAGCACATCTCATTAAAACTCTTGCATGGTTCATTAACCCACAGACATGCAAAGCACATTCCACATAACTAAAGGAAGTACTATAGTAAGAGTGATTTTTACATATGTTCCTATGATTGATTTTGAGTTCCACCGGATGTAGTACTTTAATTTGTCATGATATTGGTAAGAAGCTGTAGCATGCCTGGAAAAAGCCAGTGGTGGTTGGTGCCCACTGGGACTGGTGGGGCAAAGGGCAGGTTAATCAGAGGCAGAGCCACAGGCAGTCTTTTGAACCCATACCACAGAAAGGGGAAACTGGGGCACATACTGTAAACTTTAAGATCATGAGTGCAGAGCATGGGTGGGGGAATCCACACAAAAGCACTCCTTTGGACCCACATTGTCCTGTTCCAGACTTCCAGTGACAACTCCCATTGCACAAGAAACTGAGTGACTTTAAGATCAAGAGCGCAAAACAATGCACGGGAATCCTCAAAGTCACATGTAATAAGCATAATGATATTCTCAGGGCCACACAGAAAATAAATCTTTGGAACTCAACAACTCAACTCAGTACTGAGACCATCCAAATTCCACCCCTTTGCATGTAATAGTTATGTAATAACGATAATAATAAACTACACAGCCACACAAAAGGGCACCAGTCAGCAATCTACCCAGGTCACACTCACTCCAGGTAGCAATCCACTCCCCCCCACACTCCCCCTAGTGACAACACACAAAGAGAGCACACACACACACATACACACCAGAACCTCACACAGATCACTACTAAGCCACCCACCCCATTGCTCCACACACAGATCATGTCAATGCTTAGCTAACGCAAGACTAACTTGTGCGCAGAGTGAACAACTGCAAGATGGCTACCATAAAAAGAATCAGGATTAGACAGATATGGCTGAATCATGGAGTGTCGGACTCCAGGTAGAGAAACCACCAAAGTCATGAGACGGCAAAGAGCAGAGCAGGGTCGAAAGATAAAAGGTCGTGCTGTGATCTCATTTATCTTTCTTCACTAATTTCACAAGTAATCAGCATTGTTTCAGTTAGGAAAGCTTTTGCTAGTTAAGTAAAATGTTGAATTGCATGCACTGCCATGGATGGGATCAATGTGCTTTTTTCACACTTGGTATGTGCTAAAATATTGCTTAATACTGCATTAATCTATGGGCTTATCCACACATACATACATTGTGTTCAAGGTGGTGACCGTTTCTATCTCTACCAAATTAGACCAAAATCCCACAGGTTCCATGCAGAGTTTGGGATGGGTTGAGATCCTTTCTTCCACCAGAGGCGTGACACTGCTTGTGGAATGGGACTTCTGCATCCTCTCCTCCCGCACAACCACTGCAGCCCCTCATGCACCCTTCAAAATTGCTCCCCAAGGACTAATGCCAAAAGCTGAGTAGGATCTATAAAAGTTAAGACTGGGGAGAAAAATAGCAAAGATGGAAGCTGAATGCATTTCAGGCAAAGAGATGGCAGAGACAAGGACTAGGGGGGAGCAAATCTTGATGCATAAATGTCTGCATTTATGCAATAGCCTTGCACACCCTTATTTTTCTACTCTTATATCAAAGCACATCCCTGCCTGGGCATCTCTATTCATCCAGCTCCACCACACTCAACTGCTTTGCTCCCTCAAATGACTCCACCCTTTTCCCCTTTTGGCCCATAATGCTTGGAACTGCTTCCTGGGATGCCTCTGGAATGCCACCTCTCTTATTTCTTTCAAATCCATCCTCCAAATCCACCTTTTCTTTAAGTCTTTGGCATAGCCCCTTAGTCCCCATAACATACTGTAACTAAGCCTAAGAATATGTAGGTGCAAAAATCACATATCTTTCCTGTCTACTACTGCTGCCTCCATTTCTATCTCATTCTTTTGCTGTCTTTTTTGTGTCATTTTCTAGATTGTAAGTAGGCATGTACAGATTGTGTAAAATCAATTCTGTTTGTGTTTCACAGGTTGTCAGGTGCCTTTTGTTCCATCGTCTGCCCATCAATGGAATTCACACATGCAAAAATTCCCACAAGATGCGCAAATCCCCCCCCCCCAAATGTGCTTTTTTTGCACTTTAGCCTATGGGAGAAATGTGCATTTCAAACTGTGTGTTTTTTTAATTTCATATTTTTCTATGATGAAATTTGTGCAAAATTCCTGAAGGTTAGCAAAATGGTCCACAAGTCGACAGAATCCACCTGACAGTCCACTGCAGAATCCATGGGTCAGTTTCATGTAAATCCAAACTCATTTCACTCCATTGCAGATTACTCCGACATCTCTAATTGTAAGCTCCTTGGGGAAAGGAGCTGTCCTCTCATACCATGTACATGGATGGTGTAGTAGTAGTAGTAGTAGCAATAATAATAATAATAATAATAATAATAAGCTTCACTTTCCTCTCATAAGCCTTTCCATGCATGTATGCTGATCCAGTCAGTACTGGATCTCACCAACCTGGTCTGAGATATGGCATAGTTGCTGGACCCGGAATACCATTGTGTGGCTACTCTACTCAACCCAACTCTTCAAGCTCCCAGGACACAGCCTGGCAATGCAACTCCACCCAGTAAAGTCTGGAAAAAGACCACGATATGGTACAGCTCCAAAAACAATGGACATTGTCCATTGTTCTCAACACACTCTCCATATTGCTTGCATGGAAGTCTCTGGGTGTTGCACCCACAGGCTCTGCGCACTGGCATCCAAGCCCCATGTTCAGGCAAAATGCCCACACTTTGAAAAGAAAAAGAAAAAGATTGCCGAATACCAAATCACATCTTTGCATAATCAGCCAGCAATTAGATGATACAAACTGCCCTGACTATAATACAGGTTCTATTCTTCTCTACTTTAGCCATTGAGAAAAAGTGTCTTAAAACTGAGATGGGTACCTCAATAATCTGCACAACATATGCTTTTTAAACTTCAGAGGATTCAGCTTTGGGTCTTTACTTCTTCCTCAACATGATAACATCAATCACCCACAGTCTGATCGGTGATAGAATGAAGAAACGTATCATGAACCAGCAGCACGTAAATACACTTAGCAGTCAATTCTACCATTGTGATAGCTTTGAAAAGGACTGCTGTGAAGTTGCTTCAAGGTGTAACTGTGTGCCATCAATTCAACTGATATTGTCCAGCATGATTGCAGGCATGTTTATGCCCAAGTACATTCACAAAAATGACTGTGTGAACTGGCCTTATACTCGATTTCATGATTTTTGGATGTGCTGGGTATATTTGCAGTGCTTCCAGCAACTCTTCAACTCTTCATGCTCCAGAATACAGTATCCAGTCAATTATATGTGCCAATGTGTTATTCAAATCCATGAGTTTTGTTTTCCCGGTGGATTGTCTCTGAAATGTGAAATTATTGACATTTTTCTACTGCACAGGAAATCATAATTCTGTTAGTAGCTAAGTGGCCTGCAGCTCCTGAATTATAGTCCCTGCTTTCTCTTTAATAAGAGAACTATTGATTCCTACTCTTTGTGTGGGAAAGCGTACCAATAAACACACTCCAAAACCCTTTGTCAGCTATGAAGCATGACATTTGCATGTATATAGGAGACAAGGAATGTTTGAGTTCATATTACATTCAAAGAGCTTTTGAATCTAATAATTAAAGATGGTCAGACAAGACCATGCATGTTTCCCAGTGTATTTGTAGATGGTGAGTAGTAGAAAAATTACTTCAAAAAACCAACTTGACAGATTGCTAATTTCCAGGTAGTCTAAAGTTTAAGACTAAACCTTTCGTGTGTGTGTGTGTGTGTGTGGGGTGGGGGATTCTGTCAGGTGTTCTAACCCAACATAGGATTATATGTAATATAATGAAAAATATAATACAATATAATAGATATGTTATTTGACACTCTAATATCACATGGGCCTAACTTGGAGAATGATACCTGACATCATTCATCCACAGCAAATATCACATTTTGGAATTTTCCATCATCGCTTGTTCTGTAACTGCCACATTGCCTACAGTACTCTTTGCTTCACATCATAGCAGCTGAAGAAGAAAATGTTTTGCTTTAAGACTATTATTTCTGTTGAGAGAGAGAGATATGAATGACTTCAGGTTGATTTTGTATATTTGTTTGCATCATTTGATGAACCAAAAGAAACACAAATGTTAAAATGCTTTCTGTAATCAACGATTGATTGAGAGTGAGACTGCTGAAGCTACAAGCTGTGAAAGGCTTAAAACAGAGTTCGTAGGAAATAGATCCATACCCTATCCTAAACCTGTTGCACTCTTAATCACCTTTTTTCACACCTCCATTTCATTTGCATGTCACAGATTAAACGCCCATCACCTTCCAATAACTTATTGTAAGTAGCCTGATAGCACTAGGTTTACTGTCACCTTCATACTAGAGACTCCAGAATATCAGATGGCAATAAGATTACCTGGAGATGTCTATAGTACTAAATTTGCACTGTCAGCAGAAATACCTCATCTACCTTTCCTTCAATTTGGTAGAGAAAAGGACATTAACCTGTATGGAAAGTGTGAGTGTTGGATCCAGATTTAAACTAGATCAATGGTGCTGGTGTAAGTGGACTTCCCCATGTCTTCCTTCCCATGAGAGCCCCTCCAGTCCCATGAAAAGGCTACACAGAGAGTCAGGAGACTGTGATGAATGGGGAGGGGTGTGGGGGAAGTGGAGCTTCCCCCAAAATTGGGCAGAGGGACCTTCCGTGACCTTCCCATCCTCTAGCAGAAGGCAGAAACGACATCCATAAAACAAAAGAAAACAACAACCACAACAGCAAGCTATGCTTCACCTGCATATGCAGCATCCTTTCTATTAAAAAGCTTTGCTCTTGGCTGAAACATATCAGCCCCGACAAGCCAATGAATTCTGTGTATTCCACATGTTAATAACTTATGGTGCACTCAGGGCACTAATTCAGTGATTTCTCAGATCACATATCATTCTGGGAAAACACATGAATGCGTTAATAAACAGTCAGGTTTTCATAAGTCACTCCACAACCTTTTATACTTTAAATTTTAGAGCAATTTAAGCAGATGTCACATTGGAGACATGATTGCCCTTCCAAGAAACAGCTACATCAATACAAGATTATAATGACAAGGAGGCTGAACTGCTCCCAGATCGATGCAGGACCTGAGCACAATTCTAAAACTTCGTCCAATATTGGCTATGCCTGATAAATGATGAGCGTCTAGGGATGCAGTGGTTCTGACTACTAATGCTGTACCCTAACAAAGTTATTTGGGAGTTGGCTCAAGGTCTTCAACTGACAAATAGATTGAAATACCATACTTGCCAATAATAGATTATTCAAAGGGGGGGGGATATCACCCTTTCTTCACAAAACATAAGCTTCCAAGAACTGACTTATGACCCAAACAAAGCTAAGAAATTAGATTGATTATTTTAGATTTATATCTATTTAGTGTATATTTTAAATGTGTATTAAATGGCAAAATACTCAAGAATGTAGTATCAATTTTGAAGACACAGATATTTAGGTATACATTGGATTGTTAATTAATGCTCGTTCTGAGGGAATAAAACTGAATCCAAACCTCAAAAGCAGTTCAGAAAGCTGCTCCCCCCACATCATCTGGAACTAAACCCAAATTTAAAATCTCACAGTTTCATTGAACATGACTTAGAACTGAACCCTAAATACAAGGAAGGAAGGAAGGAAAGAAAGAGGGCAACTGATTCAGAGTTAGTGGTGCAAACAGAAGTGTGTGCATGTGTCTTTGAGGATCTTAGGGCACAATCATATTCTGATAGGCAGCCGCCCTCCAACTCGGAGGCAACCACCTGCCCAATGCAGGGCAGAAGAATCATGGAGGGGATCGTTCCCTCTGTGCTTGTCCTGCCCTGCATTTTTGGCTAGATAGAAGATTGCGGCTGTCTAGTCACAGGGAAGTCGCTGAGTGGGGGAAGAGGCTACTGTACAACACACTGGGTGTGTTGTACAGGCATTTTTGCTTTCCCCACCCCGGAATGCCCTCCGGGAACGCCACTTTTTGGCTGCTCCCCGCTCATCTTGTGAGTGAGGAGTATGGGGCTGTTCCACACTGCTTCTGAGGCAGAGCGGAAGTGCGGGGAGGTCGGTTCTCTTTGAAATGACCTCGGAGCGTGGGCTCCGAGGTGGGTTCCTGGAAAACCAGATATCCTATGGCCATCTAGCCAGTGTCTAGTGGCCATAGGATTGCTTCCTCTATCTCTTTCAGCCCTTGAGATTATTTTCCAGGAAACCATGAAATCAGTGGAGATCTGGGACTGGTAGTCCTCACGCATTTACTTTCAACTAAGAACGAACTGCTTCTCTCACACAAGAAGAAAGAAAAAGCTAATCTAACTAAATGATGGGCTAATCTGGAAATTCTACATATTTATATTCCAAATGGTGAGTTTGAGTGTGACTGATTTTTCAGTCAGAAATGCCTAGGTAGTTCAGATGACAACCCCGAGTGTGAGACTTTCCAAAATGCACATGACACGAGAAAACTGGTTAGAGTGATGCGCGCAAGCAATCTTTAATCAATGAGTCTCATTCTCAGCCATCCACTGATAAAATCCACAGCCTTATATTTAACTCCCTCTTCCCACACTGTAATGTCTAGTGGTACTTACCATATCACAACACAGCAATGTTTCCTAGCAATGCTTATTGGCAGCTGCTGATGGAGACTGGGGAAATTAGAACACTGTGACATCAAACATGGTAAGAACAAACTATGGGTTGGGAGCCAGGTGAATAGCTGCTGTTCTTCTCAGAGAGGGGGAGGCAGGAGGAGATGAGATCAGAACCTGCTCCAAATGGACTTTCCCCTTCCTCTCCCCCACAGGGCTATCTACCACCAGCTGCCCTGTAGAACTAGGAAGGATCCTGATGATTTTTAACATGATAATATTGTTTACTGTCATTTTGTTATTGTAGTTTGAGATTACTTGAAAGAAGGGATAAGCACATCAGCAAAGCTCAAGCTCATCAAAGTTTTCCAGATTCCACCTCAAAGTTCATTTCGACTCATGTCCATATCAAATTGTGAGCTTGGTTTTTTCTTTTCACACACAAATTTGTGCATATGTTCATATGCATTTCCCGAAATGTATGTATCAATTCTGCTCATTTTTGAAATGTATGCATTTGATTAAAGTGTGTTTGTGCACATTTTTTTTCAAAAGTATGCATTTTTATGTGCATTTTTCAAATGTGCATTTTTCAAATGCATTTATTGTACTATGAATATTGTATCCCTTTTCTACATTAATCTACAATATTTTTTTAAAAAAATCTGCCTTAACATTCATATTAAATACATATTTTTGAATGCATTTTCTGACAAAATACATGCTGCTAAATAGTTTCCTCCTAAATTACACATTTCTAAACATATTGTACCTGTGAATGTGCATTTTAATATGCATTTTGGTACATTTTTGAGCTATGAATGGCATTGCAAAATTAGAAGTGTGAAATCCGAAGGATAATTGCATTCCAATCTGCACCTTCATCTTGAAGGTGCAGGTCAGGTCAGGTCATCTTGGAATTCACAAAGAATAATTTCCTGAAATCTTCCCGACATAATGGCATTACAGGTGCAATTCTATGCCCTAAATGTCATTTACTGCTAGGAGAGATGAAAAAAAAGAACTACCTGCAATGAGCTGCAATTGCACCATCTGTTCCTTGCTGCCCGAGCCAATGTAGAACAAATGTTGGGGGAGATGAAATTAATTTGTGGGCAAAGATGATTAACTGAATTCTGGAGGATGTGGTATTAGCGAAAGTTTTAAAAATGCATTTTTCTCAAATTAAATATTTACCATTGTCACTTTATGCAAATCATTTTGCAATCATAAAAAACTGTCATTTGTTCGTATGAAATGGATCTGAACTAGTTCATAGCGACTGGACCAGTTAATGGGCCATTTATAAAAGTTAGCATCTGAACCAGTCCTGAGCTGGACTGGAGAGTTAAAATACAGATGCACCCAAATTGTAATGAGTCCATTTTCAGTGCTTTGGCTCTGTGATTCTACCCTGGGGTGTAATAGGGTCAATTCCACTGAAGCATACTGATCTCCCAGTTACCTTCCTACCACCCATTTGGGGGCAGATTAGCCACAGATGCAGCTCTGGCTGTATTTGTCAGCCTCAGGAGTAATGACAAGGCTGCCCTGAAGCAACAGCACACCCAACAGCCTGGAAGCCATCCAGTTATATGCCACACAGCCTGATTAGCTAGTTTCACTTTGAGGCAAAGCCAAGGCATTTTTTTCCTGAGAAACGTCTGCCCAGTTCTGGGGAAGGCAGGAGGGATAAAGAACTTGTTTTCCCCAAAGCCCCCTAATAACAACTCGCAGAAGGAGCACCTTTAGAAATACTCCAGGCAACTGATAATTTATAGCTTTGTTTGTTTCTTTGAAGTAAGTCTTTAGCTCTTGTCTTTATGGTGATATAAATAAAAATGTGTAGGCAGTATTCTGTTCAATTGCCCTGTAAGGGGTGGGGCAGGAGTAGGGGTCTTGGAGAAATCAGCAACGGATTCAAATGAGTTCAGATTTCTATGAATCCAACCTGCGGATTCTGCAGCGGACCAGCTTTTTCTTAGCTGCATGGACCTGTGGACAGTGGTGTGTGTGTGTGTGTGTGTGTGTGTGTTTTAAACATGTTTTGGCGGGGATTGCACAAATTCGCACTTGTGAAAATGTGCATTAGCAGAAGGTGCACCTTAGCACACATGTGCATTTGCAAAAGTGGAATGAAATTCTCACACATCCCTGAAAATTATCTCATTCTGTTGATCAGCGGGTCATGGAATGAAAGACTCCTGGCAATCTACGCAACACAGATGGAAAGGATTCAGCGAAAGCCATACATTCCTAGGCAGGAGAAATCTCAAGATGCCGTGAGTGCAGACTTCTGCACTGAATCAGTTGACCCCCATGGAGCAGGGGTGGGAACTACTTTAAAGCAGAGGGCTCACTGGCCCCCACTGGGTTCTCTGAGGGACAGATGACAGCAGTGGCCGTGGCCTCACCCCACCATTTCCTTGGTGCTGAGAGACACATGGAGTTTTGTGTCTCTCTCAGCTCAGAGAAAGGGACTTGGCCAGCAGCAGGAAGAGCCCCTTTGGCCAGTCCCTGGCTTCATGCCCACCCAAATCCGTGCAGTTATCCCCAGTCTATGATAACAAGGGGGATGCCCCTGTGTGACACTCGGTCTCTGGAGCCTTGTGTCACCCAGCCTCCAACCCAGGAGGAATCCAAGGAGGCTATGCAGGACAGGTGTGGAACCTCCATGGGTCGAATTAGGCCAGAGGTTCCCCATCTCTACTTTACAGGTTGAGATCATTCTTTTATTTATTTGTAATACTTACATGCTGCTTAATATAATAACGTCCCTAAGTGGTTTGTTCTCTCTCTCTCTCTCTCTCTTTCACACACACACACACACACACACACGAAAGATAGAAAGACTAACAACAGAGCATTAGAAATATATTTTAAGCAAAACGTTTTGGCTTCTGCCTTCATCATTAGCTCTGCTGCTAACACATGATACACTCTTCAAAAGAATTTCAGCTATAGTAACAACACAAATCACAATTGAAATACACGATTAAAAACAACTCCAACTCCAATAACACCACTAGTGGATTGAATTCCCATTCCCCCTCCAGCTCGCTTGTGCATCCACTAAATCTGCTCTGGAGGGTTGTGGCATTTATTGAACTACTTATTCAAAGCATTATTATCTCACCAAGGCTCCCAACACAGCTTACAAGATCAGAATTAAGACAAGTTGCTGCCTGCAGGCTTACAGCCTAAGGGGCCCAAAAGAAAATGAAAGCGAACTGAGAGGGAGAAGGAAAAAAGCATATCCAGTCATGAGATTCTTGGTTGCAATCTTCAGCAGGCCGTGGAGTTGGACCTAAACCCAAGGGAAGGGATGCTTATTCCTCTCGTGCTGATGGCCTCAATAGTGGCCGTTGGTGGCATGTGGGAGGGAAAGGAAACTCCTCTTGCTCAAGTGGTCATCTGCTCACACAGCATTGGTTTTAGCTTATAAATGTTATTTATAACCACTGAATGGTAGCATGAATGCATAACTATTTGCCTGAGAAATAATTATGACAAATCTTTAATGCTAGTGTTATATGAGATCGAGACACTGGCCCCCGGAGAGAGAAAAAAATCCACTAAAAAGCCATTGAACAGCTGTCATGTAATAAAGTTCCATCAGACTGCCTTTTCTTGTACCAGATTTAACTTGTGGTGTACCAAACTCCTGGAAATTATCTTTCCAAACAGAAAACAGATTGGCACTGTGTTTAGTTGCTGCAGAGCAGCGGTCTGCTCAAAAATCTCTCTTCTATCTTAAATCAAAACAGTAGGAGATTGGAACAGAACATTGCAATGATTTAAAAGGCCTCAGCATGTGAAGATTTGAAGACCCATCTTGTCAGGCTTCTCTGTTGTGATATTAACAAGTGAATGCTACTACTAGTGTTCATGGTGGGCGGTATACCAGAGTACATCGATCCTACATGCTATTCAAGGCAACACAAGGTATTCAGCTCTATTTTGTGTGAAGCATACAATGTGGGAAAGGGCACCCAAACCAAATAAAACACATTTTTGAAAATCCAAGTCTGCATCAATGTAGCCAATGTTCTCTGCGGCAGAAAATGAAACTGTGTGAGATCAGAAATGTGTCATTTCAGCGGTCCTGCTTTGCAGAATGGATTCTGTTTCCAAGAGGGGAAGGAGCCATGGCTCAGTGCTGCGGTATAGGCTTTCAGGCTGAAGGTCTCAATCCCTGGCATTGCATTGCCAATTAAAAGGATCTGGGAGCAGTCCAGGGCTGGCTCTATGATTAGGCAGAGATTGCCAGCTCAGGCAGCAGGTGCTAGGGGTGGGGAGTGGTGCTGAGGTGCTGTGAGTGCCGGACAGCCTACCCTGGGCTTCTTACATTAGCTTGCTGCCATCCAGTGAAGTCTTTCTAGTGGAGGCTGGTGGCTCTGCTGTCACTGGAGCAGTGAATCTGCTCTGGGTTTCAGTCATAACCAGTCAGAACTTTAAAGGAGCTATTCAAGATGCTGAACCTATTTTTTGGGGGGAGGGTTCAGCACCTTGGATAGCTCCTTTAGAGTTCTGACTGAAACCCAGAGCAGATTCACTGCCCCATGACATTGTAGCCACCAGCCTTCACTGTGTCCTTTGCCTCAGGCAGCAAAATGTCTTGGGCTGGCCTAGCGCGTGATGTGTAAGACAGTCTCTGTCTGAAACCCTGCCAGAGTAGGCAATACTGAGCTTCATGGGGAAATACTATGGCCAGGTATCATGCAGCTTCCAATGTTCCAAGAGCCAGGGTAGATTTTTTGTTTTTTAATACTATGTCTTCCCTCCTGGGAGCTCAACAGAAACCATCAGTTTAACAATTAAAAACATCCTTACAGTTTAAAACAAACCCTAAACCCATTAAAACACAAACATCCATTTTCCATAATAGCAAATGCTGCCACATTCAGCGCTGTGATCATTCCAGCCTGCCATTTTTAAAAAGCAAGCTCTCTGGGCATGTGTGTGTTTTTTTAATTGCTAATCATGTGGCATGTAACTGATCCTGACCACTTTATTTACTCTAGTGTAACTGTTTATGGTCCCAATATGGATTGGGACCAGTGTGCTCCAGGACAGAAGAATTACCCAGTGTGATGTAGTGAGCCAGTGTGGTGCAGTGGCTACAGTGTTGGGCTGAGTGCCGGGAGATCTGGGTTCTAGACCCCACTCGGCAATGGAAGCTCACTGGATGACTTTGGGCCCATCACTGACTCTCAGCCCAATCTACCTCACAGGGTTATTGTTGTGAGGATAAAATGGAGAGGACGAGGATCATGTAAGCTGCCTTGGGTTTCTTGTAAGAGGGGAAAAAAGCGGGATATAAATGCAACAAATACATTCCACATCCCGAGGCGGTGGGGGTTACAAAAAGGAACAAAAGTCTTCATTGGACTCAGTGGAAGCTTCCCCCCCCTTTTTTAATCCCCATGGAGTGATAGAATTTTTTTTGGGGGGGAATGGATGGGGGGTCATTCAATCCTCCCCTGCAAGAGTATGCTATTCGCAATCTGAATCAGGACTGCATGCAGTTACACAAGAGTAAATAAAATGCTCAGGCTCAGCTACATGCTACATGATTAGCATAATGTATCGTTTGGCCTTAATATACTGCTCCAGAGGAGGGGGAGATACAACACTATAAACAGTGTGGGCTTCTATGAGATAGCAAGATTTCAGAAGCCACAGAGGCTGGGCTTACTATCTTAAATAATTTTCCCTCCTCCTAGTTTCTATTTCCTGAGTTACTCTTGTCCCTACAACTCAGCTACGGGGTGTTGGACCAGAAAGGCAAGGTCCATATGTTTCTAGGGAAACATTTTTCCCTGAGGGAATGGGGGAAGAAGCAGACACAGCTTGGTGAGCTGCCATCATGTAGGTCCCAATGGTGGCCTCTCCCTCCCCCAGCTGCCACCAGAATGGCATCGGAAGAAAATCTTGCCTTGAGGGGAAGGGAGAAGAAAAAGATTAAGCTTGAATTCAAAAGAGAAGAGAGGCTGCAGAAGAGAAGAGACACAGGCCAGCCCAGAAGGACAATACCTGCAGTGCAAACCTGAGTACAGTTGGATCCAGAATAGGTATATTCCCATTTCCCACCCACCTGGGCAACTGGATCACCACTGTGCCTTTTTCCTCCTCCTTCCCAATCCCCATCCTTGTGTCTCATGTCATTTTTATATTGTAAGCCTGAGGCAGGGACTGTCTCATTATAGGTTCTTGTAAACCACTCTGGGAGCCTTTTGACTGAAGGGTGGGATAAAAAAAAAATGCTTTGAATGTATGTATGAATGAATGAGAAGATAATAAATAAATGTTGATGGAGGAGGGGAATCAAGGCCTGCCCAAGATACTTTGGTGCCTGAGGTAGAGCAGCAAATGGCACCTGCCACCCCACATCAGATTGTATGGTGCCCATAGCTAGTCGAGTTATTTTGGCACCTAAGGCAAAATATCCTGGCCTTGCCCCCATCCCCTGTCCCTGCAAAGATGGGGAGCTGGGCCCCAGGATCATGGTAGCTGTCTGAAGTGACCACCTGCCTCTGCCTAATAGTAATGCTGAACCTGATTTTTGAGAAAAGTGCCTTGGTTACAAGGTTGCCACCAGTATGGGAAACCTGCTAAGTACTATCAACACCAGAAATAGGAATGTCTGATAGTTACAGACACAAAATGGACAGTGTGTGTGTGTGTGTGTGTGTGTGTGGGTGTCCCCATGGATCTGAGAACAATGTCACACATTAAAGATTCAGGAAAGATGTTACATCTGACAATGATAAAAAGCAATCAGCGTTGCAGCCAATGAGCTAAATATAAAGTAAGCTGTAATGAGTTCATAAAAATCTCATAACACAAAAAGCTAGGAAGAATGTAGCATATCAAAATTACTGTAGATAAAGGGCAGTATTGAATACTGCCTGTCTGTGAGCTGGGCCACCTCCGTTCTGTGAGTGGCTGCCCACCCACTTCTAGCCCACTACGCTATTTGTGTTCCCCGTTTTTTTCACTGTACTAGCCTACGTAAATATTTACATAGACTAAAACGGCAAAAAATAGGGAACGCAAATGGCGGCTGCCGTAGCCACCACCATTTGCGTACGCCGTTGGGTTTTTTTTTCCCAGTCATGATAGGCTATGTAAATACTTATGTAGCCTATCACGGCTGCCTGGCTGGACGCTAATGGCCACCATTTGCGTCCGCAGCAGCCTGTCCGCGGCCGGAACTCTGGCTGCGGACAGGCCTGGCTGGCTGCGGAGTGGAGCCAGCCGGGCAGGATTCCGGGGGGGAGGACCGGATTGCCTCTGCCCCGTCGAGGATTCTGGGTGGAGGGATGGAGCACCTCCCCCCCCCACTGCGAACACAATCCGCGAAAAGGTAAGTGACTTTCGTACATCCCTAAGTTAAATACACAGGGATTCCAACCTAGGCTTTTAAGTGCTAAGCAATCAAAGCCCTGGGCCTAAATGGACGAATTCATCAGTTTTGGTTTCTTCCACAAATCTCAAGCTCTTTTTCTCCTGAATATGGAGAACTTTGTGAATTTTGGTAAACTCTTATCAAAACCAAACTGAAACGAGATTCTCACCTGTCCCTAATTCTGGTTCCATAAAAGAGATTGTGAAGGCACCATCCCATTTAGTCCTAGAAAGGGAGGGTTAATTGGTTAATAGTTTGAACATGCCCCTGGTGTGAGGAGGGGGCACTGTATAGTATTACTCTGGGTGAGGGATGGGGTGGAGTCAACCTGGGTGTTTGATGATGCTCTTGTCCTTTGCTTTTAATAACTATGCAGAGATTTTGGTTTGAGTTTTTGAAATATTTTCTATGAATTGCTATTGTAATATTGTGTTTGAAGTGTATTGTTGTTGTTGACATGCTTATTGATTTTTATGTATTGCTGTTATTGTTTGTTTATCTTGTACTGCAGGGGTGTCCAAGTTGTGGACTTCCAGATGTTTTGGCCTACCACTCCCATAATCCCTCACCATTGGTTATGCTGGCTAGGGCTGATGGGAGTTGTAAGCCAAAACTTTTTGAAGGCCACAAGTTGCCTACCTCTGTTGTACTGCCTTGAATACAATTTCCTTTGTGGGAAGCCTGCATATACATAAAAGTCTAATCTATTTAACGTAACACTGGCATACCCATGAGCTGTTCTCTACAGGAGAAGTAGGTGTCATGGGGAAGGAAGAGTTCAAGTTCAGCTGGTGCACATTTAATCCTTTCTTTCTATGGTAAATGCACCAGGTAAAGGTTAGAATTGCAGGAGATGTAGCTTCAAGAGTTTTACTGAAAATGCGAAGGAAAACCGGAATAATAAAGGCTGACAATGCAGAAGATAGCACAAGGTAATATTGCTTGACCTTGAAATTCTCTGAAGGTTCTCAAGAGCTTATAAGCAGAAATACAGGAAGAGCTGGCCAGAAACGAAGATCTTTAGGCTGGGAAATAGGGATGCTTATTATTTCAATGTATTAATCACCCTTGGTTTTTAATTTTCTAAACAGGACCCAGGGGCAACTCTGTTCTTCCCCTCTGGTGACAATTATCTGCTCTAAATTTGCATATTAAACAATTGTTAAATATAAATAATCTGTAAACCAGGGAGAAGTTGCAAAAGGACTGCTAGGGAAGGAAATAGGTCCTTATTAGTATTCATTAAAGACTCCATAATCACTGTTTGGAGATGGATAATAGCTCCACAGGCGTATCTGAGACTGTTGATTATCATTAGAGTCCCAAGTGGCTACTGTGGCAAGGAGTGCTTATTACTACTCCAGTTGGTATGTCAGCTACATCTTTTCCTGGACAGGGATAGTCTGGCCACTGTAGTCCATGCATTGGGAGCCTCACATTTAGATTACTGTAATGTGCTTTATGTGGGGTACCCTTGTGCTTGGTCCAGAAGCTGCAGCCAGGATGCTGAGTGGGGCACCTGGCCATGCACATACTACACTGGTGTTGATTGAAGCAACTGCACTGGCTACCTATTAGCTACAGAGCGAAGTACAAGGTCTTGCTGTTGGCATATAAAGTCCTGAACAGACTGGGTCCAGGTTACCTGGTGGATCATCTTCCCCAGTACAAACCTGTGCAAGCATTAAGATCATCAGAGGTGGTCTTGCTGGTTGTAGCATGACCTGCAGACTGCCATCTCGCAGCAACCAGGAAGAGGGCCTTCTCCATGGTGGCACCACCTTGTGGAATGACCTCTTCTCTACTACCCGGGAGGCACCAACTATAACATGTTTTAGCCTCCAGTTAAAGGCCCATTTCTTTACCAAAGCCTTCCCTGAGTGAGTGTGCTGCCCAGTTTGTTTGTTAATTATGGTGTTGTATTGGTTTTTATCAATGTTTTATATCAATGTTTTAGAAATTATTCTGTATTTTAACTGTATTTTAATATACATCACAAATGTTGTAATATACATACATCTTCTAAACAGCTTAGAAATTTTTTAAAATATGGAAAGTGGTATACTGAACAACAACATATAATAATAATAATAATAATAATAATAGTGAAACAAGAACAACAAGAAGTGCAGCAGTCAGGGATAGAAGCAGGTTATGGGGTCCACAATACACAGCTGATAGATATTGCATGCAAAAAGGAGGACAACATAAAGGACTGCACTTGGGTACCAATGGCAGCAGAGGCAAAAGCAGTACATCATAAGTACAAGATGTCATAGGGATGTCGGAGAATTTCTCCACGAATCTCCGGGAGGCTGAATGCCAATGCATTCGGACCCCCGAAATTGGCGGTGAAATTCTCCGCCCCCCCCGGGATGGGACTTACCTCCCTCGAATGTCCCTCTCGGCGGCAGGTCCTGGCGGCGTTTCGGCGGCGTTTCGGCGGGGCTGGGAGTGGCGGACGGTCTTCCAACCGGCTGCCGCCGCCGCCATTACAAAGTAAATGTAAAAAACCCCCACACACACGTGATAGGCTATGTAACGATTTACTTAGCCTATCACGGCTAGATTTCCAAAGTCAGCCGTGATAGGCTACATAAATCGTTACGTAGCCTATCACGGGTGACTTTGGAAAAAAAAAAGCATGTATGCAAATGGCGGCGCCCATGGGCGCCGCCATTTGCGTTCCTTATTTGGGCCCAGCTAGTCTATGTAAAGATTTACGTAGACTACGGCAAAAATAAGGGCAATGCTATTTGCATTGCCCTTATTTTCGCCGTAGTCTATGTAAATCTTTATGTAGACTACCCGGGCCCAAATAAGGAATGCAAATGGTGGCGCCCATGGGCGCCGCCATTTGCATTCGCGCTTTTTTTTTTTTCAAAGTCACCCGTGATAGGCTACGTAACGATTTACGTAGCCTATCACGGCTGACTTTGGAAATCTAGCCGTGATAGGCTATGTAAATCGTTACGTAGCCTATCACGTGTGTGTGTGTGTGTTTTTTACATTTACTTTTTATTTCGCGGCCGGGGAGACGGGGCGCTTCTCCCCGGCCTGAATTTCGGCAGCGAGGGATGGGGCGCCTCCCCCCCGGCCTGAATTTCAGCCGGGTGAGGCGGGGCGCCTCCCCCCCCGGCCTGAACTTCGGGGGGGAGAACCGAAGCGCCTCCCCCCACCGCGAAGCAAGCTGCGGGACCAGGTAAGGGACTTTCGTCCATCCTTAGTCATGTACAATGGATGTTGTTCAGTTGTTAAGTTGTGTCCGACTCTTTGTGACCCCATGGACCATAGCACGCCAGGCCTTCCTGTCCTCCGCTCTCTCCCAGAGTGTGCTCAAGTCCATATTAATTGCATCGGTGATGCTATCTAGCCATCTTATCCTCTGCTGTCCCCTTCTCCTTTTGCCTTCAATCAATCTGTCCCAACAACAGGGTCTTTTCCAGTGAGTTTTCTCTTCGCATTAGGTGGCCAAAATATTTGCGCTTCAGTTTCAGTATCTGTTCCTCCAATGAGCAGTCAGGGTTGATTTCTCATGGTACAATGGATAGTGTCCAATATTAGTCCCATGTAGTGTAGATCTATGGAAATTGGATTCCTGCATGGAGCAGAGGGTTCGACTCGATGGCCTTGTAGGCCCCTTCCAACCCTACTATTCTATGATTTTATAAATGAATGTGCCATGACTACCTTAAGTCCAATTCATTTCAATGGGACTCCTCTGTGTAGAACTTATGTACATTGGATGCTACTCAACCTATCCAGACAGTTTACGATAATAAAATAAAGTGCAAATATAAAGTAAACTAAAACAATAATTATACAATAAAACCAGCAGCTAGGTGCATCTCACAACAACTTCAATGTTGCATTGTGCACTAACTGCGACTCCTGGATATGGGCAGCTCCACACAGAGCATGTTACAATAGTCGAGACATGAAGTTACCAATGACACAATCATAGCTAAGCTATCCTTGTCCAGGAACAGCTGTAGCTACTACACCAGCCATAGCTAGCAAAAGGTGTTCCTTATCACTGTAGCCCTTGGACCTGCCATGGCATTGGCCATAATATGAACACCCACAGACTATGTGCCTATTCCTTCAGAGGGAGTACAATCCTGTTCAAACCAGGCAACCTGTCTAATTCCTGGACCCAGGAATTGTAGGACTTCTGACTTACCAGGATTCGGCCACATTTTATTGCCTCCTATCCAGCCCAACACTGCATCCAGACACCACCCTAGGACCTGCATGGCTTCTCCTGAATCAGGTGTGATAGAGAAACAGAGCTCAGTGTCATCAGCATACTGATGACCCCATGCTCCAAATCTCCTAATGCTCCCAACAGCTTCATATACAGTCACTGCCAGAAATATTGGAACAAGGATAACTGTATTGGCAGTTGGCCTCTGTACACCACCACATTGAAGTTGAAAGGAAACACACCCAGATGGGAGTGAAGTCAGGACTTTCAGCTGTAATTCAAGGGGTTTGGCAAAAGTGGGGCACTAACCATTCAGGAAGGACAGCCAGTGGCATACACAAACTGCCATCGTTGGTGGCTCATAAGTAATGGAACGAATGGCTGACAAGCAGCTGCATGGCCAGGAGTGGCCTGCTTCCTGGGTACCCCATGACCAATCAAGCAGATTAAAGGCCTGGAGGTGGTTCTGAGTGTTACAGTTGCATTTGGTAGCTGTTCACTGGGACTCCCAACATGAAGTCCAAAGAGGTGTCCTTGCGAGTGAAGGAGGCCATCATTAGGCTGAGGAAACAAAATAAACCCATCAGAGAGATAGCAAAAACATTGGGAGTAGCCAACACAACAGTCTGGAACATCCTGAAAAAGAAGGAATTAACTGGCAAGCTCAGCAACAGCAAAAGGCTGGAAGACCATGGAAAGACAACTAAAGTGGATGACTACCACAGAATTCTGCTCATGGTGAAGAGGAACCCTTTCACAACATCTAGTCAGGTCAAGAACACTCTTGCGGAGGTAGGCATGTCATTGTCAACATCTACAGTCAAGAGACGGCTTTATGAATGTAAATACAGAGGCTTCACAACAAGGTGCAAAACACCGGTAACGCTCAAGAACAGACAGGCCAGATTAGCCTTTGCCAGCAAACACCTAAAAAAGCCTGCCCAGTTCTGGAATAAGATTCTTTGGACTGGTGAGACCAAGATTAGCTTGTACCAGAATGATGGGAAGAGAAAAGTATGGAGAAGGAAAGGAACAGCTCATGATCCAAAGCATACCACATCATCTGTCAAACATGGTGGATAGTGTTATGGCATGGGCATGTATGGCTGCCAATGGAACTGGGTCACTGGTGTTTATTGATGACCTGACTGATGATAAAAGCAGTAGGATGAATTCTGAAGTGTATAGGGCTATACAGCAAAAGCTACCCAAGAATTTCTCAAGGCAAAGAAATGGGATGTTCTGCAATGGCCAAGTCAGTCACCTGATCTCCACCCAATAGAGCATGCTTTTCACTTACTGAAGACAAGACTGAAGGCAGAAAGACCCACAAACAAGCAGCAGTTGAAGGCAGCTGCAGTAAAGGCCTGGCAAAGTGTCTTGAGGGAGGAAACTCAGCATTTGGTCATGTCCATGGGTTCCAGACTTCAGGCAGTCATTGACTGCAATGTTGACATCCAGGTATTAAAGGTGATCCTTAAGTTTGAAATGATGTTGGTTTGTTCCATTACTTATGAGCCACCACCGATTGGGGTGTGTGTGTATGCCACTGGCTGTACTTCCTGAATGGTTAGTGTCCCACTTTTGCCAAACCCCTTGAATTACAGCTGAAAGTCCTGACTTCGCTCCCATCTGGGTGTGTTTCCTTTCAACTTCAATGTGGTGGTGTACAGAGGCCAACTGCCAAAACAGTTATCCTTGTTCCAATATTTCTGGCCCTGACTGTAGATGTTGAATAGCATTGGGGACAAGATGGTATCTTGTGGCACTCCCTGGCAAAATTGCCAGGGGCCTGAAAAATTATCACCCAGTGTTACTCACTGTAACCAGTTCTGTAAGTATGAGCAGAAACACCATGAGATGGTGCTGCTTGCCCCCAACTCACAGAAATGGTCCAGTAGGATTCCATGGTCAATGATATCAAAAGCCACTGAGAAAGTAAGCAAGAGTAACAGGGTCGCACTCCCTATGTCCATCTCCTGATAAAGGTCATCCATCAGGTTGACTAAGGCTGATTCAGTCCCAAAACAGGGCCTGAACCCAGACTGAAATGGCTCTAGAAAATGTAATTTTCCACCAAGTGTGCCTGGAGCTGCAACACCACCACTCTCTCAAGTACCTTTCCCAAATAGGGGGCACTGCACTGGCAATCGGGCAATAGCTGTCCAATAGTTCTGGGTCTAGAATGGGTGCACAACCACATCTTCAGAGACAGTCAGCACCATCCCTCATGCAATGATGCATTAATCACCATGCTCTTGTCTTGAGCCACCCAGCCAACTTACATTAGCCATGATGGGCAGGGGTCGAGAGATAAGTGGTCAGCCTTATAGTTACAAACACTCTGTCCACATTCTCAGGCCACAGCAACTGAAACTGGTCCCCAAAAACAGACTTTGCTTTGGTCACCCCCCTCCCCCAAACAGGGGTAGGGTGACCAATCAACAGGGAGGTGAGAGTTTTTATCCTGAAAGTAGGGTTGTCCATTACTGTGAAATCCAGCCCTTTGGGGGCTCAACAAGCACCCAGCTTGGCTCACGTTTGCAGGCCGAGCTGTGCAGCTTTTCTCAAAATCCAAGAACTTTTCCATTTTTTAAAAAATGGCATAAATAGAAATTTGTGCAAACTGCAGTAGCAATTTGCATAAATTACACACATTTCTATTGATGCAATTTTTAAAAAAGAAAAAAGAAACTTGTGAAATGGCCCAAGCTGGGCCAGCTTTTGGGGAAATGAGCTGAAGTCCAGGGGACTGAGCTGATGAAACCTCGGTGAACTCCACACCCTGGATGGATTCCTCCGATACCTCGGAAAACTTCCTAATATCCACAGAATGGTAGTGTACCACAGTCACTGAGGCAGATGTTAACAACTCCCAAACAATTTCATACGGTGGCTACTTGAGGATGCAATGGAGGCAGCAAACAAATCTTTTCCCCTGTCTTCGCTATGAAGCAATAGGCATCTCCAATTACAATTACCATATCAGGTAAGGAGTGGAAAGCCTTTGCCAGAGCTCTGGTGACCTGCTATGAGTCAGAGTATTGGTCTTGATGGGCAAATAATTTGACCTGACATAATGCAGCTTTCTATGTTCCTATGTACCATCTCTTTATCACACTCTCATATGGCTCATAAACAGAATCCAGCATGGAGCTATGCAGACAGAGTGATCTCTGTTCTCAATGACTCCCATTGATCTGTGTGGAAAAAAATAACTGGATTCCAGTCTGGGCCTCGGTTGAGGTAAGGAAGGTGAGCTGCATCTAATTTCTTGACTTTCACACATGGATAAATGAATGACGGCCCTTCCTGGCAATGGGGAAAAGTCAAATGTTATCCTTGGAGAGACTTGCAATGAGGGCAAAACTGTCCTTGATTGACACTGAGTGTCCTCCCTGCATCCATTTGCAAGGACTGTGTATGGGAGGTGGTGAGGAACTAAGGTCTCTCAGCTGCACAGAATGCATAGACACACATTGGCACACACTGTGTAATATACCCTGCAATATAGCAAAAACATTCCTTACACAACCCAGCCCCACCTGTTATAATGACTGACATTTCATAAGTATAAATTATACATTTTGTGACAGCTTAGCCTTCAACACGTCTTCACTGGCAAGAAGAATTCACAATTTCATTGACTGTCATAGCAAATGTCAAATTTTCAGAAATCTGCAAATAATGCCCAAGGTTCTCTGAAAGGCCCTGGGCAGCGTTTGACTTGCCAGAATGATGGTAGGGCACAAATTATCTCCAGGATGCCTGAACATCTTTGCCTTTGTTACCAGGTATGTTGTGGTACCTCCCCAAGGCCAACTGGCAGTCTCACATGGAGAATATGGCTCTGCACATACTATTCTGTGGTTTGAATGCATTTTGATTAACATATTGTCCATCCATTAATCCCCTAGTATTTTTGAAATGGGAGCTGGATGAATAACAGATCCTTACAGAAAACAACATTATGATCTAACAAGTAATGACAGTAATAAGGCTCTTCATAAATGGATTTTATGTAAATTGCTCCCCGAAATCCATAGAATTAAATGGAAAATGGCTTCCCTCATTCAGACCCTAAAACCTTTCCATGCACTTCAGTACGGAACTATATCCTGTGGTTGAACAGAGGAGATTGCCTAAAAAATCGCCTAGAAAGGTTATCGCTGCCTCTTAAATTCTATAGGCTTTTAAAGGTTAAAATTTGAATATCTAAGCTCTCAGGCTCTCACTCAGCTGCTTCAATCTTCACTGTGCAGTTTGAAGCAGCATTAATCAGCCTGAAATAACGAGACTCTTGCAGGCAGAATTATTTCTTTATTTCACTTTAATTATAACTTACAAATTTAATGCTGAGAATTTGACAAATGGGCAAGCAGGAAGAATCATTGCTCTAAGGGCAATTATGGCTAGATTGAGCGATATATTAAACCTCAATGAAACACAATTTCTTCTTTATCAGCACAAGGGGAGATGTGTGCTGTCATTAAACCTGCCTTCATGTTGATAAAGAACAAGCCTTTGAAAAGAAATATGGAGGCATTGAAGTGACACAACTGCCATATTCTGGAAGCTGAGGTAGCTTGTAACAAAGAACACCGTTCTCTGGGACCACAATACAGACATATTACTGACTTCTCCCATTTACTTTCAGTCAAAATGAAAGTGGCTGTCATTCCAAGCTGATATTCTTAGGGTAGAATGACAACTGGACAGGAAATGGTGCAGCTGTCCAAAATGGTGTCCCTGTGTTAAGTTTCCCCCTCTTCCCATAAGGTGTGGGATCATTAAACCTGGGTCCTGACTAGGGATGGACAAATGAGCAATGTTTGAGATCACTGGGATTCTCTGAACTATGTCTTGCCACTCAGCTTGTGTACAATTCTTGGTCATGTTTGCGATCACACTGCACGCCCTGTGCGAACAGGAAACTTGTGCAAATCGAGCAATGATCCAATGGGAGATTTGTGCAAATCTCCCCAAATTTGCACAAATTTCCTCCATAAGCAGGGCTGATTTGGTCTACTGAGGAAATTTGTGCAAATTAAGAAATGTGCACAAATCGGGCTAGGAATTGGGAACAAGGTGAACATGAGCACGTGTTCGAAAATATGCAAATATCTTTGGCAGACAGCTCCGAATGGGGCATGCTCAGTGCTCACATGTTTTGCAAGCAAAAATGAAAATCTCATACATCTCTAGTCCTGACATTATTATGTTGTGTGTTTCCTAGCCCCTCAAAGAGATGTAGGGCTTGGTAGGGGGAGAACAAAACATGAGTTAAATGATGCTACATGTTATGGGAGAGAATGCAACACAGAGACGTCATTTTCAGCAGCACCCTCATGTTCCATGTAATGTGTAACTCCATCCTTTGGTCCAAACTAGATGGTCTAGAAAAGCAGCCTAGAAATATTTTAAATAACTAATAAAGAGACATGACATTAAAAATGGCATAGCCTCCCTTGAGTTTTTTTCTTTTTAAATAAAACTGCTCTCTCTCTTTCGCTCTCTCTGTGTGTTTAACCCTTTCCCCCATGCCACTTTCCTGCCAAAATTGGCTCTCTCAAAATCGTTATTTGCCCCCAAATGTGCCTTCGAAGTAAATGGCACCTTCAAGGGCAAATAGCAACTGGAAATGTGAGTCATAGAAGGAAAATGGCACGGGGGAAGGGCAAAAATTCCTATTATTTTTCCTGAACATTCCACTCCCCAGCGTGGCTGCTGTTTAAAAAAGAAACAAACACAAGACAGAGAACGATCTGTCTTCAATGCCACACCTAATTCGGCCCTATTGTCTGAAGAGACATCTTCAGGAAGTGCCTACCTGTGTGCCCAGTGTAAACTGTTGGCTAAAAATTAAAAGCACATTCTCCAAAGAGATTCCCCACCCCCTGAAATATTTCATGGTTAGTTGAAAAACACCGAGAAACATTGGGCAATAAATAGGATGGGCAACATGACTGACCGATTGTGATCACCAAAAATTGCACTACTCTGAAGAAAAATAGAACAGTGAGTTTGGAGCTGATGAGGGATGAGCTCTTTGTCAGCAGGGCCTCACTGTACAAGTGATGGTGATTCTAAGCACATTCAGAAGGTGGCTAGGCTGCAGCATTCTCCAGTTTGTGCTGCCTGGCCTCCTGATCCTTCATCAGAGTTTGGCTAGATAGGAAAATATGTCTGAAACTGGTGAAATGCTCAATGGTTAGAATCCTACTGCTTCTAATAAGTTCACTAGGAACACAGCTCCAACATAAACTAAGGATGTCTTTGCCTAAACCAAGTTAAATTTATATCAGAGCAAAATTCCTGCAACACTTAATTCAGTTTTATATAATTGAGAAACCTCCATCCCTCCCTCGACCACTTCTGTAAAACATCCCTCACAAGCCCACAAAGTAAACGGTGATCTCCAGCAGTCATTAAGGGCTTGTGTGATATCCAGAACATATTGTCTCTGTGCTTTCCCTCAAGGAAAGAGCTTTTTAACACAAGATACTAAACCAAGATCTTCAGTAACCTTGTCTGGCTTATTTATTTATTACATTTCTAGGCTGCCCCATAGCTGAAGCTCTCTGGGCAGTTGACAACAATTAAAACCATAAAATACAACATGATATAATACAATATAAAAGTTTTAAAGTTTAAACCTACAGCATAAAATAAAAAATAACCAAATAAAACTTAGCAGCAGTGCAAAGATTAAAATACAGCAACAACAGAAACTGAGAGTCTAAAATGCCTGGGAAAATTAAGTCTTCACCTGGCACCAAAAAGAGTACAACATAGGTGCCAGGTGAACCATTCTGGGAAGCTCATTCCACAACTGGGGTGCCACAGCAGGGAAGACCCTCTTCTTAGTAGCCACCCACCTCACTTTCTTTGGCGGGGGCTCCCAGAGAAGGACAGCTGAAGATGATCTTAGGGTCCAGGCAGGTACATATGGGAGGAGATGATCCTTCAGGTAACCTGAACCAAAGCCATTTGGGCTTTGAATATTAATGCCAGCACTTTCAATTGGGCTCAGAAATGGACCTGTAGCCAGTGCAGATGGAAAAGTACTGGCATAATATGATCACATTGGCCAGTCCCTGTTAAAAAGAAGTTTCTGGACCATTTTCAAAGGAACCCCATGTATAATACTTTGCAGAAATCCAGATGAGGGGTTACCAGAGCATGGATAACTGTAGCCAGGCTATCTTTGTCCAGTTAAGGACATAATTGGTATATCGCCCTCAGCTGATAAAAGCTGCTCCATGCCGCCAAATCCACCTGTGCCTCTAATGACAATGCTGGATCCAAGAGCACTGCCAAACTATGAACCTGATCCTTTATGGGGAGTACAACCCCTTCCAAATTAGGTTGAACATTACTTAGCCGGGCAGACGAACCATCTACTAACAGCACCAACATCTTCTCTGGACTGAGTCTCAGTTTATTAGCTCCATCCAGCCCATTACTGCACCCAGGCACTGGTTCAAACACCCACTGCCTCACCTATGTTTGATGAAAAGGTAGGGATGTCAGAGAATTTCGCCACGAATCTTGGGGGGGCCGAATGCCAGCGCATTCGGCCCCCCGAAATTGGTAGTGAAACAGTGTGCCCTCCCGCCCCACCTGGGATGGGACTTACCTTGGGCGAATCCTCCTGGCGGCGGCGGCTCTGGCGGCGGTTCAGTGGCAGTTTGGTGGCGGCGGCTGCGGCGGTCGGTCTTCTGACCAGCTGCCGCTGCTGCCATTTCCAGTAAAAACAACAACAACAACAACAAAAGTGATAGGCTACGTAAATCTTTATCACGGCTAGATTTTAAAAAAATACTGTTAGGCTACGTAAATCTTCACGTAGCCTATCACGGCTGAGTGAAAAGAAAAAACAAAAAACCGCGCGTATGCAAATGGCTGTGCCCATGGGCACCAGCTTTTGCATTCCTTATTTTGGCACGTCTAGTCTACGTAAACATTTATGTAGACTATGGCGAAAATAAGGGGAATGCAAATAGCGTAGACGCTACGCTATTTGCGTTCCCCTTATTTTCGCCATAGTCTACGTAAATGTTTACGTAGACTAGATTTGCCAAAATAAGGAACGCAAAAGCTGGTGCCCATGGGCACCGCTATTTGCATACACGCGGTTTTCTTTTTCACTCAGCCGTGATAGGCTATGTAAACATTTACGTAGCCTATCACGGCTGACTGCAGGGACGCAAACGGTGGCAGCTATGGCCGCCGCCATTTGCGGCCCGGCCGGCCAGGATTCAGGGGTGGAGGGATGGAGCACCTCCCACCCGGGCCAGAATTTCGGGGGGAGGGACAGAGCGCCTCCCCCCCACCGCAAATCAAATTTCGATACAGGTAAGATACTTTTGTACATCCCTAGCAGAAAAGGAGAGATAGAGCTGGGTAGGGATGTCAGAGAATTCTGCCACAGATCTCGGTGAGGCCGAATGCCAGTGCATTTGGCCCCCTGAAATCCATGGCGGAACGAAGCCTCCACCCCCTCACCCCACGAAAGGCGCATGAAATGGAGCACTTACCTGCTGCAGTCCATGCTGACTTGTGAACGGTGGCTACAGTGCGGCCGCCATTCGCTTCCTCATCATAGCTGTGATAGGCTACATAAATAATTACGTAGCCTATCACGGCTAACACAGGGACACCATTTGCGTCCCTGCGGGGGCCGTGATAGGCTACGTAAGTATTTACGTAGCCTATCATGGCAAGCTAAAAAAAAAAACCACGTACGCAAATGGCGGTGGCTATGGCGGCCGCCATTTGCATTCCCTTTTTTCTGCTGTTTTAGCCTATGTAAATACTTATGTAAGCTATTATGGTGGGAAAAAAGGGGAACACAAATAGCGTAGTGGGCGCTATTTGCGTTCCTTTTTTTCCCGCCGTAATAGCTTACGTAAATATTTACATAGGCTAAAACAGCGGAAAAAAGGGAATGCAAATGGCGGCCGCCATAGCCACCGCCATTTGCATACTTTTTTTTTTTTTTTAGCTTGCCGTGATAGGCTACGTAAATACTTACGTAGCCTATCATGGCCTCCGCAGGGACGTAAATGGTGCCCAGCGGCTGGATGTCCGGCTGCAGTAGGAATGTCAGAAAATTTCGCCACGAATCTCGGGGAGGCCGAATGCCAATGCATTCAGCCCCCCAAAATTGGTGGTGAAATGGTCTGCCCCCCCGCCCCCCCCAGGATGGGACTTAACTTGGGCGAATCTTCCTGGCGGCGGCAGCTTTGGCAGCTGTTCAGCGGCGGCTCCAGCGGTGGTTCGGCGGCGGTTCGGCGGCGGTGCGGCAGCAGTGGCTGCGGCGGCCGGTCTTCCGACTGGCTGCCGCCGCCGCCATTTCCAGTAAAACCCCCCCCCAAACAAAAAAAAGTGATAGGCTACGTAAAGATTTATGTAGCCTATCACGGCTAGATTTTTAAAAAACGCCGTGATAGGCTACGTAACTGTTTACGTAGTCTATCACGGCTGATTTAAAAGAAAAATAAAACACGCGCGTACGCAAGTTTGCGTTCCTTATTTTGACATCTCTTAGTCTACGTAAACATTTACATAAACTAAGACGGCGAAAATAAGGGGAACGCAAATAGCATAGCATTTCCCCTATTTGCATTCCCCTTATTTTCGCCGTCTTAGTCTACATAAATGTTTACGTAGACTAAGATGTGTCAAAATAAGGAACGCAAATGGCGGTGCCCATGGGCACCGCCATTTGCGTACGCACGTTTTTTTTCTTTTAAATCAGCCGTGATAGGCTACGTAAACATTTACGTAGCCTATCATGGCTGACTGCAGGGACGCAAACGGCGGCTACGGCCGCCGCCATTTGCGGACCCAGCCAGCCAGGATTCGGGGGGCAGGGATGGAGCACCTCCCCCCCAGCCAGAATTTCGGGGGGAGGGACAGAGCGCCTCTCCCCCACCGCGAATCAATTTCGTTAAAAGGTAAGTGACTTTCGTACATCCCTAGGCTGTGGGTGGCCCTGGCCGGTGGCTCTGCAGAATCTCCGCGGAGCAGATCTGGCCGGGTTAGGATTTCAGGGGGAGGTGCGGAGCGCCTCCCCCCCAACCATGAATCACCTCGTCAAAAAGTTAAGTGACTTTTGTACATCCCTAGAGCTGGGTTTCATCAGCATATTGGTGACATCTCAGTCTGTATCTCTGGATAACCTCCCCCAGCAGTTTCATGTAGATGTTGAACAGGATGGGGATAAAATAGAGCCCTGTGGCACCCCCTGGTATAACTGACAAAGGACAGAACAATAATCCCCCAGCACCACCTTCTGGAATTGGCCAACCAAGTACGAATAGAACCTCTGCAACGCAGTACCTCCAATTCCAAGCTCAGATAGCCTACGCAGGATACCATGGTCGATGGATCGAAAGCCACTGAGATGGCCAAGAAAATCAACAGAGCCACACTCCTCCTTTCTGTACATTCAGCTTTAGTACAGTAATGTTGCAATATCAAAGATCAATAAGTTCAGGCAATGAAGCAAAGCAGAAATGTAATTCCCCAAAACCTTAGAGCCCAATCAACTGTTATCCCCCCAAAATTTTGGAGTGTGATTTGACATGGGACTATACATCTTATTAACTTAAAACTCTGTGGATGTTGAACTGAAATCACAGTCAATTTTTATCAATCATATACCTGAAGTAAGGGAACAGGGGGAAACTACACAGTCCAACTTCCCTATAAGCTCAGCTTGATAGAAATATCAATTATATACCTGGGCAGTAGCACGAGGACATAAGAGGAGTCCTGATGGATCAGATCAAAGGTCAATCTAGTTCAGCATCTTGTTTCCCATAGTGGCCAACCAGATGCCTCTAGTAAACCCATAAACAATATCTCTCACCCACAGTTTCTCCTCAGCAACTGGTATTCACATTTCCTCCAAACATGAAGATTTCATATAGTCTCCATTCCCTCTATTTCTGATGTCCAGGCTGTGAGTGCCAGTCCTTATGAAGCCACAGTGGTGCAACCCATGCACAAGAAGGAGGTATCAACAGGCATGGGGGAACACAGGAATTTGCAGAAGTACAAGAGCTCTAAAAGATTGCTGAGGCAGGACATTCCTTTATAGCTGCCATACTGACTCTTCCTCAGCAAGGCTTGTTCTTCTATATGATGAACAATTTTTCATCATTTACAATTTACAATTTTTCATTTTAAAATATTTTACAAATATTTGTATCTGTAATTATTGTTATGTGAGATGTTAAAACCATGGTGCTGACTAATTCTTAGTTTTGCACAAGCTAACCATTATTACTGAAATGACATGATGCTCCAGAGGATCTAGGAAAATTGAGTTTTGCCTTTATGTTGTGACTGAAGCTGAAATTTGTGATCAAATATCCTGAACTGTGTTTTTATAATTTATGGGTAGATATATTGGGGAGGGGCATCCAAATTCGATCAGACCAGTGGGGTGGGGGTTTAACCCTTTCTCCCTGCCAGTTTCTTTATCTAAATCCCCTCAAAGCTGCTATTACCTCCCTACAGAACAAATACAGGTGTGATACAAGTGCTTGACACAAACACACACATGGTTAACAATAGGGCTATGCATCACTTCAGTGCCAAATCTGAATCCTGATGTGAATTGGGGTGCTTCTGGGGTGCCTCAGTGTGATATAAAGCAAATCAGACCATTGAGATGCTCTGAAGCAAAGTAAGTCACCGACAAAGTGCCTCAATGATCTGCCTAGGAGATTTGGAACTATTCTGATGCCTTCTGAAGACCAGACAGACTGTCTCTAAAATGTATCAGCTTGAGAAACATCAGGGAGGGGGAGAGGAGGAGTGAATGAGCTTCAGCGAATGGCAACTCTAGTTGCCAAATTAGGGCTGAACGTAACCCAGCAGTCTCCAGTGACAGTGGTGGAGGAAGGGTGGGAGGAATACTGGATATATTGGAGAAAAAAGCCTGTATTTGTTCATTGTCAGAAAGAGATATGTGGTGGTGTTACTAGAGAGAGCTCTGCAGTTATTTGGCTATTTGGTGTGTGTGCGTGCGTGTGTATGTGTGTGTTGGGCTCTTTCCCACTCTTTCTTCATAGTTTTCCAGCTAGATCCTTTTAAAAAACACTGTCTGTCTGTACTTTCCTTTCCTTGTTCTTGGCTTGATCTCTCCCTTTCTCTCTCCCCCCCCCCCCGCCCTCAGTTTCTGTATTCCTTCCCTTCCCATTTTTGAACTCTATATCTTTCCCCTAAAAAATAAAATATACAGCCTTTTCTTTGCTTGTAGGTAGTTCTGTATTTACTTTTCTTTTGCTTGTGTGTGTGCTTCTCTGTGTGTGTGCTTATGTCGTGGTCAAGCAAAGCACTACCCATGTCCACATTTCAAAATACAGTGGGCAAAGCACTACATTTATTATTTAAATAATACTCCACTCTATGGCAAAGAAAGCAAGCCCAATATGAGGCATCACTGGGGTCTTGAATCCATTGCAGATTTCTTCAACATCCCTACTGTTACAATCAAACAGAATGCTAGTGTGTGTGTGTGTGTGGGGGGGAGTTATATGGATTTAGAAAAGATGGAGCTAGGCACATTAAGTTGACCAGAGTTTAGAAATCCAGCAGATTCTTTACCACAGGGCAGTTGCATGAATCAACCATATCTTAAGTCCAAGATGGGAAATTGGCAGTCCACAGCTTGGATGCCAAATTTATCTGGCCCCAGATTACCAGATTTACTAGTACTAAGGGAAAGGGGTATTTGCACTTCAAAGAAACCTACAGCAGGGATTAGGGATAGTGACCTCCTCCTAATCACCACTTAAACACCTACCTTCTCTGATTATCCATTTATGACCTTTGGTTTGAGTGTCTGAGAATAGCACCTTTTATCTGTGCCTAGCACAAAAACCTCTGGGCCAAACTGTCTGACATTTGGCAGGTGGAATCCCTCCATAGGGGCTGAGAGGTCCCCAAATTTCATGCACTTCTGTGGAAACAGTGAAAAGTGATTGCTTTTTGCTTTGAGAGTTTTTGTTGAAAAAAAATCAAATTTTAACTCTGCCTAATACAAAAGTTACTGGGCCAACCTGTCTGACATTTGGCAGGTGGAATCCTCTCCATGTGGGCTGCCAGGTCACCAAAGTACATGTATTTACCATAAAAACTGAAAAGTTATGGTTGTTTCTATTTTCCAATGCAAGTCAATGGAGAAAGATCATATCAGAATGATTCGGATATCCTAATCTCGCTTCCTATCTGAATCCAAAGTGAAGCAGGTTGGGTCTGATCTGAATCAGTCCAAAGTGAAGTGGGGCTGCTTTGGAAGGTCCGAAGCAGCATCCGAAGTGAAGCGGGGGGGGGGGTCCATGCACAGCCCTAGTTAACAGCAGATTTGGAAGGAGCAATTTAGACTGGGAAAGAAGACTTAGATACCATTAAACCACCTTTTCCACTACTCTCATTAAAATAGGAGTCTCCTGTACCTGCTGTTTAAATTATTTATTTATTTATTTATTTATTTCATTTCTATACCGCCCAATAGCCAAAGCTCTCTGGGTGGTTCACAAAAATTCAAACCAAACAGCACACAATAAAACAATTTAAAATATACAGAACATTAAAATCACAATATAACAATACAAACACAATAAAACCTAGCAGCAGTGCAGGAGTTTAAAATACAGATTTAAAACAGCAAAGCTAAAAGTCTAAAATGCCTGGGAAAATAAAAAGGTCTCCACCTGGCGCCGAAAGGAATACAATGTCGGTGCCAGGCGAATCATAAATAAATAATGTCAAGAGATCTTATCACAGATCTCCCACCTCATGTCCATTTCAGCCTGTGGATAGGGTGAAAGTCTTGCCATTGTTAGGGAGGATATATGAACATGTTATTTATGGAGCACATTTCAGAACTGGAAGGGGAGGAAGAAGTTAATTCTACAAGCACAGAGAGCTGTATTCTAAAATGCTTCATGTAATCCACCTGTTAGAAGAGTAAATAGATGGTGTGAATCCACATGGCTGGAATGGTGGGAGGTGGGAGGGGATATGCATTTACCATTCATTTCATCTCCCTCCCTGTCCCACAGAAGAGCCAGGGAAATTGTTAAGCAAACCCCCAGTGGTCTGACCTTTGATCTTGATGTAGCTTGTAAATGAAGGAAACATGGTTGAGATAGATTGGGAAGACATCACTGTTAAATGTTGGAAAGCAGGAGGCATGTCACTTGTCCCATTGTGTTTGTGGTAGTGATTGATGTTCCCATTGTTTCTCCAATAAGTCAGATTGGCTCATTATTGCTTGGCAAGGGCATTTATTTAAATGATGACTAATGCAAAATGTTCCCTCTCAATGAATTCTCAACCATAGGAGATCAATGAAAATGCTTTTCTCTCTTTCTAGATAAAGATTTTCGAAGATCTTTCTAGCTTCTGCCCCATAACCTATGTACTTCTTTGCATTTTGGTTTGTATAGTGGAATATTTAGGAAGAAACTTCCCTGGCCTGTTTAAGGATGGGTTTGGGGCAAAATAATTTGATCTGAAGCACATTTAATAAATTGTAAATGAAATTGTTTTATTTATGAGAGCATTCTGAGTCAAGGTGTTGTTTTATTTATTATTAAATTGTTGAACTCCCAACAGTGTCATCAGGCGCACAACTGGGTCTTGGGGCATTTCTGTCTCCTCATTCCTGTCATGACCCACCCCTGCTGTCCACACATCCTCCTCCTTTTCCCTGCCCCCAGAACATATGCTGCTGCAGCAGTGGGGCTCATGGTGGTGCCTCCATTAGGCCCTAGTTCAGGGGCAGGCAACCTATGGCCATCCAGATGTGGTTGGACTAAAACTCCCATAATCCCTGACCATTGGTCAGTCTGGCTGGGGCTGATGGGAGTCCAACAAAATCTGGACGGCCACAGCTTCCCCGTCTCTGTCCTAGATGCTGCTGTGATCATGCATGGCCTACATCCAGGAAGATGCTGTTGTGAGCATCTTTGTTTCTAATGGGGATTCCTCCCTCCTGCTGCCAGGTAGATTTGGGCGGGAAAGGTAAGGCAATGGCAGAGGGAGAAAAGGCTCACAGCTAAGTGAGTCCAATACAAACCAGACCTAAACGTTCAAGAGGTCTGGATTGAATTTGTAATGGGCTTATGGGAGTTCAGAATTTATTTCTCAGTTCCCATTTCTGGACATTGCCCATCACCAGTAACGTTCCCTCCTTATATGAATGCCAGGGTTGTGTCTTCTGTAGGAAGATGAGTGGTAAGGGGGGCAACACACAAGCACACCCTAGTGCTATGTTTTCCACATTTCAACTCTAGTTTAGTTATCTTATTTGCTGTACGCATCGCCTCCTAACACTGCAACTCCTCATTTAGACCCTGTCAGAACAAAAACAACAAAATACGATATCTATTGGCATTTTTCAAAAATGCTTAAAAGGTGCTTAAAACACCTGCTTTTGCTGCACCATCCAAGAGAAGACACCTATTAATAGAAACCCAACAACACTAGTCTGTGCTGTAGAAGCCTCTGTTTAATCAAAATAGCCTGGCTACTGAAGATGAGTTGACTGCAATGATACCCAAGAAAGATATTCACTGAATGGAACTTCAGTAATGGCTAATTGCAGTTTAACTCTGCACTCTTTAAGCTGCCCATGGCCATGGTTGAGCAGATACTTGAACCCAGGTTTCCCTGGAGTGGCCACTTACACATAAACCCAAATGAGGAAATGCAGCGCCCAAAAAGAGGACAAAAGAGGTGGCTGATGCTAATATGCTAATTATATAGATGCAAATTTAGAAATAATTAGTATATTTTAAGTAGAAATACAGTACATCTCTCATCATAGTGAGGAAGGCTGTGACCTGCTCTGTCAGCTATCCAGGTCCGAACTGTTGATGGACAACTTCAAGGCCCTGTGGCTCTCCTTTCTTATGGTTCTTTCTCTTTAAACCAGACGTGGCCTGGACAACTCTTCAATTAGAGGAGTGTCCTCTGTAAAGTAGGATATATGGCCACCCTAGGTTCCCCAGACAGGAATCTAGCTCCTTATGTACCAATTTCAGTCATGTGTAAATGAACTAAACACCATACAATACCGAATACCGTGAAACTTGTCTTAATGATTGACATTTACTACCCCATTTTCTCATACGTTTATTAATTTACTTATTAAGTTCTATCCAGGCTTTTTTTTCTATGATAGAACTCATGGGCTTACTAGGTGCCCTCCTATCCAGGCACTGATGAGATTCAGCCCTGCTTAACTTCAGCAACTCTTGCTATATTTAGCAAGTTGGAGAATTCCGCCACAGATTCCAATGAGGCCGGATTCTTTAGAATCCGCCCCTCGGATAGGGATGTACAAAAGTGACTTACCTTTTCACGGATTCTGTTCATGGTGGGGGGGGAGGTGTTCCGTCCCTCCCCCTGGAATCCTTGATGGGGGAGAGGCGATCCGGTCCTCCCCCCTGGAATCCTCGACGGCCGGCTGTGCTCCGCGGCGGCTCTGTGGAGCAGCCGCCCAGGCCCAGGCCAGGGCCGTCCGCAGCCGGATTTCTGGCCGCAGAAGGCTCTGGGTAAAAAAATCAAAACAATAGCGTAGTGGGCACTATTTGTGTTCCCCTTTCTTTTCTTCGTCTTAGTCTACGTAAATATTTACGTAGACTAAGACGGCGAAAAATAAGGAACACAAATGGTGGCGGCCATAGCCGCCACCATTTGCGTACGCGGTTTTTTTTTTTTAAACCCAGACATGGTAGGCTACTTTCATGATAAGCTCTTTATGTAACCTATCATGTCTGTGGGAAAAAAGAGAGAAAAAGACCAGACTGCAAATGGCGGTGGCAGAGCTGGTCGGAAGACCAGCCGCCGCCGCTGCCATCGCCGAAGCCGCCGCCGTCCGGAACATCCGCCCCAGGTAAGTCTCATCCCGGGGGGGATCCGTGGGGGGTGGGGGGTGGCAGGCCATTCCGTGATGGATTTCGGGGGGCTGAATGCAGTGGCATTCGGCCTCACCAAGATCCATCATGGAATTCTGTGACATCCCTACCCTCGGAGTCTGTGGCAGAACAGGGCAATCCCCCCGTCACCCCATGGAATCCCCCTGGGACGGAGCCCACCTGGCAGCGGTGGTGGCCCCAGGTGGTCTTCTGGCTGCTGCTGGCCTGCGGCCACAAATGGCGGCCGCTACGCCAGCTGCCATTTGCGCCCCTGCGAAGCTGTGATAGGCTACGTAAGTATCTATGTAGCCTATCACGGCTAATGCAGGGATGCCATTTGCGACCCTGTCTTTTGCTGTGATAGGCTATGTAAATATATATGTAGCCTATCACAGCTACGGCAGGGATGCAAATGTCGTAGCAGCCGCCACTTGCGTTCCTGCCTTTTGCCGTGTTAGGCTACGTAAATATATACGTAGCCTATCATGGCTAAGGCAGGGATGCAAATGGCGGTCGCTATGGCGGCCGCCATTTGCAGCCGCAGCCCAGCAGCAGGAGGGCCCAGCCGGCGGCTCCACAGAGTTGCCGCAGAGTGGAGCCAGCTGGGGAGGATTCGGGGGGGGGGGACGGAGTACCTCCCCCACCCGCGGATGGCCCCAGCAAAACAAGGTAAGTGTTTCGTACACCCCTAGCTTTATCATGTGTCTTCAGAGCAATCCTGGCTCCCAGTCCTTTCCCTAACCTCACAATTTCTTTGTTGCCTGCAATAATGCCTTAAATGGGAGTAAATATATATAATTAACATCTATCAGTGTTGATATAATGCACTGAAGAAATTGCACTCTACTTCAACATTTCACCAAAATTACAACTTATGAGGCAATTTCCCCACACAATCAAATTTAAAGGTGGTCTCTGCACTCTTGACTGTGTATCCTAGGTAGTGATAAATAAAGGATAAGCAATTCCTTCCAGTATCAGAAGAAGAAAAAAAAGTTGATCTATTTACTCCATGGGAGCATGGGCGATACATCACTTTGATCTAAATCAAATTCACACTGATGTTTTACTCAAACCACATTAAAATGACTCCCTGTGGCTAGAGATATATGAAATATTCAGAGGGCATGAAGGGTATTTCCTTCCTAGTAAATATGCTTCACTCTGCAGAAGCAGTGGAGTTATGAAATAAAAATCAGCTTTTTTTTTTTAAGATGCAAAGAAAGTTGGAGTGAGTATACTTTGTTTTCTGATTTGTGTCATTCCAAAATGCTGAATTCTACCATGCAACCATATGTCATAGATAGACAAGTGAGGTTCATGTGAATCATAGAGATGCCTGACAACTTACTGTATGTAGCCAATTCACAATAAACTTTTTACATACCATCCTGTATTTGTGTCCACTGCTGAAATTGAGAAATTTAGCAGTGTGAACAGTCTCTTAGGGTGCAATCCACTGCAGGTTTACACAGAAAGAAGTCCTACAGTTCAGTTCCCAGCATGGCTGGCTGGGGAATGCTGGGAGTTGCAGGACTGTTTTCTGTCTAAACATGCAGAGGATTATGCTTTTAATTGTGGCGATATGGACAGAGGTCCAATTGAAGATAATGCATTTGGTCCATAGCAGGGTGGCAGAACCTGTTGCCCTCCAGATCTTGTTGTACTAACACTCTCATCAGCCCGAGCCAGCATGACCAATGGTCAGGGGTGATGGAAGGCCACAGGTTCCCAAGTCCTGTGCTATAGGTATATGTGAAACCTCTATGAGAAATCATCAGAGTCTAACAAAACAATATTCTTCCCTTGAAATTCCTCAGTTGTTGCCTAAACTGATTTTTTTTAGTGAACATCTGATAACCAATATCAAAAGGCTGAATCCTGATTTACACTGGATGACCTGGGCTGGTGGAAGTGGAGTTCCTCACCCTCTCCTTTCACTGGCAGCTCCTCCAGGCCCCTGAAAATACTACACAGAGAATCAGGGGACTCTTTTGAATGGGGTGGGCTGCGGTTTTTGTGGGGGAAGTGGAATCCCCCCAAATCAGGCAGAGGGACTTATGACAAGTGGAGCCCTGAACCTTGCAGAAGGCTAATCCTGGATCCAACCCCTAGAAAAGCAGGGAACCTTCATATGAAATTAAGCCAGTATGAGCTTAATCTATATCAGCTTCTGTCAGAATACTGGCATAGATAGTCTTTGAAGGAAGACAATGTGAATTTCAGTTTAGACAAAATTCTGGTGGTAGCTCTTTCCCGTTATTAATTACTTTCCATATAGGTTTTACAGCAGAAAACCTATGCAACATCCAGCAGACATCAGGTATATCGTAAAAGAATATTGATCTTTCCAGGCAACTGGGTTGGTTGCTCATTAGTCATTACTGCACATTGTGGTCCCACTGATTCGATTTAGTGCACCCAGGAAGTGATGAACAACCATTTTGCTTTCTGATTATTCCTTGTTCACACAAGGAACAATCTGTAATCCACAAAGCACTTAAAAATTGGCAGACTTTCACTGAAACCCTTCCAGTTTCAGCCCTTTGATTCTAACGGGACCTGGTGGAAGTTTGGAAGGTAATTTTAATTGGTGAATGGTCATGAAGACAGATCGTGGTGACATTTTATTAGACAAACTTTCACTGAAGATATTGTGCAAGCTTTTGAGAAGGAAAACTTGTTTAAGTATGGATGAAGCAGAGCTGAGGCTGTTCTATAGCAGATAATAGGGGATGCTTAAGAACAGTGCTAGATAATGACAGTATTGTAAAAAAAAAGACAAATGGTCAATGAGCTACAGGGAAAAATTCAGTTGAATTTGTTATATATTTATATTTGTCACTGACTAAAAAGTGAAAATTCTATCTTCTTGCCTTTTGCACTTGAAAGAATATGACTGTTAAAATGCAGTGTCATAATTGCCAGTATGCTCTACATGCGCTAGCACAAAGGACCCCAACCTCTTTGTACCTATGGGCCCATTTGGGAATTTCAGAAACTGCCTTGGGACACCACCACAAAATGGCTCCCCACAGTGGATGTGGCTGGTAGGGATGTGCGAACTCACCCCCCTCTAGATTCTCCAAATGCCTTACCAGCCCCTGCCTCTGCTTGCCGGACCCCAGACTGCACTTGAGCCCCTCCCACACCTGGTGAACATTCTGCACTCACCCCAGCAGCCTTGGTGAGCTCCATGGTTGCCATTTAAAAAAATAAATAAAATGGCAATCGCAAAAATGCACGTTTTTGTATGCGCCAAATGCACATTTTTGCGAATGCGCATACTCTTATGTGTGAAATGTGCATTTTTGCAAAAGCACACATTAGTGTGTGTGTGAAAATGTGTACTTTTTAGAAAATATGCATTTTCACACATACACCAATATGCACATTCACAAAAAGCGCATGTTTGTGTGGGCGCAAATTTGTGCATTTTTGCGAACGCCATGGTATTTCTCAAAAAATGGCAACTGTGAAGTTCGATGAGGCCACCAGGCTGAGTGCAGGCCCTTTGCCGAGTGCGGGCAGGGGGCGAGCAGGGGCAGGCGCTCAGTGAGTGGGGTTCGTGGGTGCAGGCAGAAGCAGGTCTGCTGGATTCCCAGACTGAATCGAGTGCCCACACCATCCCTAGTGGCTAGTCAAATAATAGCTGCCACAGGGGGTAGCTAGTCAAAAGTGAGCTAAAGAGGTGGTTGGGGGAGAGAAATAAGTGAGGTTAGGGTCTAGGAAAGGAGAGAAAGAAGAAAGGTAGGGGAAGGGAGAGAAATAGTAAGGAAAGGGGTTGCGGGGAGAGAAATAGCGAGAATAGAGGCTGCGAGTGAAGAGAGAGGTCAAAGGGGAAAGGTCTGTATGGGTGGAAGAAGATTGGGCAGGGCCAGGAAGCAATTCTTTCCTTCTCTTCCTGCTTGGCAAAATAGGGATGGCGGAGAATTTCTGAGAATTTCTCCACGAATCTTAGTGACGCCAAATGCCAACGCATTCGGCCCCCCGAAATCGGCGGTGAAATTCTCCGCCACCCCCCCCACCCCCCGGGATGGGACTTACCTTTCACGAATGTCCCTCCCGGCGGCGGGTCCCGGCGGCGGTTCATCGGGTCTTCGTCAGGGGCGGGGGCAGCAGCCAGTCTTTTGACCGGCTGCTGCCGCTGCCATTACAAGTGCAGTAAAAAAAAACCCCAAACCCCGTGATAGGCTACGTAACGATTAACATAGCCTATCACGGCTAGATCTCCAAAGTCAGCCGTGATAGGCTACGTTAATCGTCACGTAGCCTATCACGGGTGACTTTGGAAAAAAAAAAGTGCGTACGCAAATGGCGGCCCCCATAGGGAGCCGCCATTTGCGTTCCTTATTTGGTCCCTGTAGTCTACGTAAAGATTTACGTCGACTACGGCGAAAATAAGGGCAACGCAATAATAGTGTTGCCCTTATTTTCACCGTAGTCTACGTAAATCTTTACGTAGACTACAGGGACCAAATAAGGAACTCAAATGGCGGCTCCCTACGGGGGCCGCCATTTGCGTACGCGCTTTTTTTTTTTCCCAAAGTCACCCGTGATAGGCTATGTTAATTGTTACGTAGCCTATCACGGGGGTGGTTTTTTTTTTTTTTTTTCACGGCCGGGTAGACGGGGCGCTTCTACCCGGCCTGAAATTTGCCGGCAAGGGATGGGGCGCCTCCCACCCGGCCTGAATTTCGGCCGGGCGAGGCGGGGCGCCTCCCCCCCTCGCATGAACTTCGGGGGGAGAAGCGAAGTGCCTCCCCCCCACTGCGAAGCAAGCTTCGAGGACAGGTAAGGGACTTTCGTCCATCCCTACAAACGGATGATCAGAAGCATGTTCAGAAACAGTAAGGGGAACCTGGCACCCTCACATTTTTCAAGTTTTTAAATTAAAAATTAATTGGCAGGGAATGGAAAGCTTCATGGATGCCATCTGGAGGTCCCTGTGGGCTCTATTGTGCCCATTGGTGCTGCATTGGGGACCTCTGCGCTAGCACAGCTAAAGCAAAACATATACCGTGAGCTGGATCCAAGGGAGCCTTGCATGAGTTGAAAGGAATTTCTACTCACACAAGGTTCCCCCAACCCCAAATTTAATTGATTCCTCCCATAGGCCCTCACATCCATTTCCAGGCCATTTTAGAGGTTTTACTGACTCTCAAAGCATATTTTCAGAGGACACAATGGTTGCCATGGAGGAGTAGGAAAACCCAGCTGTGTGAGCAGAATTGTGCTTTCACTTCTCTAGATCCATCCATATATTTCTCCAAAGAGGTTAAAGACCTGGATAAATTCTCTTGGCTTCTTTTATTTTAAATTATTTTAGGCTAGGGATGTACGAAAGTCACTTATGTTTTCTCAGGGGTGCTTCGCGGTGGGGGGAGGCGCTTCGCTTCTCCCCCCGAAGTTCAGGTGAGGGGGGAGAGGCATCCCGCCTCGCCCGGCCAAAATTCAGGCTGGGGAGAAGCACCCCGTCTCCCCGGCCGCGAAACAAAAAGTGTAAAAAAACAACAACCCCGTGATAGGCTACGTGACGATTAACGTAGCCTATCACGGGTGGTTTTTTTTTTTACACTTTACTTTGTAATGGCAGCGGAGGCAGCCGGTCTTCTGACCGGCTGCCGCCCCCACCCCCGAGGAAAAGCTGACGAACCGCCGCCGGGACCCGCCGCTGGGAGGGACATTCAGCAAAGGTAAGTCCCATCCCGGGGGGGGGGCGGGGGGGCGGAGAATTTCACCGCTGATTTTGGGGGGCCGAATGCGTTGGCACTCTGCCCCCTGAAGATTCAGGGAGAAATTCTCTGCCATCCCTATTTTAGGCCACCTTTAAGGGTGGAGTCTCTCACTTTCTGAAATCCCTGCTAAGAAATCAGGGACATTTTCTTTGACATCTTCTGTACTTCTTTAGGCACAAATCTTTAGGTGCAAATTTAGCAGTGTGAATAGTCTCTTAGGGTGCAATTCAATGTATGTTTAGACAGAACGCAAATAGCGTTGCCCTTATTTTCTCCGTAGTCTACGTAAATGTTTACGTAGACTACAGCGACCAAATAAGGAACGGGAATGGTGGCTCCCTATGGGGGCCACCATTATCCGTACACACTTTTTTTTTTTTTTTTAAGTCACCCGTGATAGGCTATGTGACGATTGACGTAGCCTATCATGGCTGACTTTGCAAATCTAGCCGTGATAGGCTACGTGAATTGTTCCGTAGCCTATCAGGGGGTGTTTTTTTTTTCTTTTATTGCAATGGCGGCGGCGGCAGCCGGTCGAAAGACCAGCTGCCGCTCCCGCCCCGCTCGAACACCCGCCGAACCGCCAGCTGGACCCGCCGCCAGGAGGGACATTCAGTGAAGGTAAGTCCCGTCCTGGGGGGGTGCGGGGGGCGGGGGGGTTCGGAGGAATTCTCCCCGAAACTTGTTCGGGGGGCCGAACACGTCGGCGCTTGGCCCCCCAAAGTTTCGGGGAGAAATTCTCCGCCAACCCTACCTGGATTTTCTGATGTAAATTTGTTAAGTGCATTTTTCAATGTTTATTCTTGCTTAAAATCCATTGTGCTTGCTTACTATTCATAAAGCCTAGGCACCTCTGTCAGATAGATAGATAGATAGATAGATAGACAGACAGACAGACAGACAGACAGACATATATACGTACATACAGTATATCCCACATAACTCCCATTAACATCCTTGGAAAATACCCGGATTTGTGGAGTGGGAGTATGTTCACTAGTGTTGCTTGTTTCAGTGCTGAGCTTTGACAGCGTCTCTTAAAGCCTTGTTTAGCATGTGCTTGATTTTTTAAAACTTTCCTGTACAGTTTTAGGAAGCTTCAAGTTTAGCACCTACTGTTTGTGCTTTTAACAAGTCGAGTAATGCTATTTCATTACAAAATGACTTGGGACTAGGAATGTATGAAACCCATTTACCTTTTCGCAGAATCTTTTGTGGGGGGGGGATGGGGGGAGGTGATCCAGTCCTCCCCCCCAGAATCCTCAATGGCTGGCTCCACTCCACGGCCAGGCCATGGAGCAGCCGGCCAGGGCCGTCCGCAGCCAGATTTCCGGCCGTGGACGAGCTGCTGAGGATGCAAATGGTGGCTGCCGTAGCAGCCGCCATTTGCGTCCAGCCAGGCAGCCATGATAGGTTACATAAAAATTTAGGTATCCTATCACATCTGGGTAAAAAAAAACAGCTTACGTAAATGGCAGCGGCTACGGCGGCCGCCATTTGCGTTTCCTATTTTTCGCCGATTTATCTTATGTAAATATTTACGTAAGATAAAACGGCGAAAAAAAGGGAATGAAAATAGCATCATGGGCGCTATTTGCATTCCTTCATTTTTTGCCATTCTAGCCTACGTAAATATTTATGTAGGCTAAAACAACGAATAAAAAAGGAACGCAAATAGTGCCCACTATGCTATTTGCATTCCCCCTTTTTTCCCACTGTAATAGTCTATGTAAATATTTATGTAGACTAAAACGGCGAAAAATAAGGAACGCAAATGGCGGCCGCTATAGCCGCCGCCATTTGCGTACGCCTTTTTTTTTTTTTAACCCAGACGTGATAGGCTATTTAAGTCTTTACATAGCCTATCATGTCTGGGTAAAAAAAAAAAAAAAGACTAGATAGCAAATGGTGGCTGCGGCAGTCGGTTGAAAGACCAGCCGCCGCCGCCCCCGCCAAAGCTGCTGCTGGAGCTACCGCCATCTGGAACATCTGCCCCAGGTAAGTCTTGTCCCAGGGCGATCCAGGGGGGGCAGGGGGCAGGCCATTTACTGGCATTCGGCCCCCCGAAATCCATGGCGGAATTCTCCACCATCCCTACTTGGGACACATCTTAGCATGACCTCCTTTAGAAATTCTAACCTTAGCTGTCAGTGAAAAGGATGAGGAAAGGAACTTGCTTTATTTGAGAAATGCTGAACAACGAAACCTGTCATATCTATGTTCTTATTAGTGGTGTGCCAAAACTTTCTCCCACATTTTTTGACCATTCTCATTCAATTTGATAGAAAAGAAATTGCTTTTGAAAAAAATTTCAAAGGAGGAGACATTTCGGAGAAATTCCCATGGTTGGGTTTGGGGTTCATGTGCTTACTTTACTTATGAGGTGGCTGAGGAGTGTGCATGAGTGTCCTGTCTGTCATTGTACAGTAATCTCTGTGGCAGCCTGTAGCCTCCTCGGCTTCCCACACCTCAGTTAAAGCCATCACAAGGAAGACATCATGAGGCGATTCCTCCCATGGGGCTTTTTCAGTTCAGGAAGTGCAGGTGGCCTGGGAGGCTGCAGAGCAATGGAAAGATGTGTAATAAAGAGGGAAAACACACACAGCACCCTCAGCCACCTCACAGTGATTGGGTAAGCTCAAAACTACCACAAAAAGAAATTCAAAATCCTGCCTTGACAAAGTGGAAGCCTCACCAACCCTTAGGAAAAAAAGAAAGAACCTGTGCTTCAGCCCCTGCCAATATTGAGCTGTATCAGTGAGAAACTATTGGAAAATTCTCCCCCGCAGGAGAATTTTTTGTGAAATTCTCCCCCCAATTTCTCTGCCCACAAACACGCTGGAGAATTTTGAGAGGCTATTTGTGCACAGCTGTAGTTTTTATCCACTGTATTGGTATCTGAGCTGTCATTGTACACTTTCTGAAATGCATTAAACATAATTTCCTAATTGTTTAAGCCAGGATGTCAAACTCAGGTCCATTGACCAAATCCAGCCCATGTGTTGTCCCAATCCAGCCATCCCCTTCCCCTGGCCCCACATCCTCTCCCCATCCACTGACTGTTTGGTGGTTTCCTAGCTTTTGTGCAGGGTTTGTTTTGTCATTCTAAAATGCTGACAAACTTCTACAGCTTAGTTACTTGAAGTAAGAACTTTACATTAAAATAGGCTGGTATCTTAGGGTTTTTGGCTGCCCCTTTTCCTGTCAGCCCTGCCTACCACTGGAATGCAGTCCCCGAGAGCTTCTCTGAAATATAATCCAGGCCTTAGGCTGAAAGAGGTTCAGCACCTCTGGTTTATGCCCTGAAGGTCATAGCAACCCAAGAAACACAAAAGGCAGCCAGCCAGCCAGCCAGCCAGCCAGCCAGCCAGCAAATAACATACCAACATCAGTTGATGATGTTAGTCACTGACTACATATTTGGCTGAAGGAAGGTACCATTGTTTTTTTGTTATTGTTGGTTTTTTAGAAATTTTTCACAAGTTTTGGCCATGATCATTTCACAGTGTAGTAACTTGCTAGCAATAGAAATACTCTTGTGTCTCCCAATATAAACCTGACTGTGTCATAAAGAGCTGAGACCAATTAGTAATATAGAAGATATTTCACTGTCTCTGTGCCACAACTACAAAATCAGATCTTTTCTTATAAGGAGTTTTCATATAATGATGAAAAGATATCACCTGGAATTAGAAGGCTGTGGATGCTAGGGATGAAAGTCACTTACCTTTTACGAAATTTGATTCGCAGGGGGGAGGCGCTCTGTCCCTCCCCCCGAAATTCTGGCTGGGGGGGAGGTGCCCCGTCCCTGGCTGGACGGCTCTGCAAATGGCGGCGGCCATAGCCGCCGCCGTTTGCGTCCCTGCAGTCAGCCGTGATAGGCTACATAAATGTTTACGTAGCCTATCACGGCTGAGTTAAAAAAAACAAAAAAACCCGCGTGTACACAAATGGTTGCGCCCATGGGCGCTGCCATTTGCGTTCCTTATTTTGGCACGTCTAGTCTATGTAAACATTTACGTAGACTACGGCAAAAATAAGGGGAATGCAAATAGCGTAGACGGTACGCTATTTGCGTTCCCCTTATTTTCGCCGTAGTCTATGTAAATGTTTACGTAGACTAGACGTGCCAAAATAAGGAACGCAAATGGCGGTGCCCATGGGTGCCGCCATTTGCGTATGCGCGGTTTTTTGTTTTTTGTTTAACTCAGCCGTGATAGGCTACGTAAATATTTACGTAGCCTATCACGGTATTTTTAAAAAATCTAGCCGTGATTGGCTATGTAAATTTTTACGTAGCCTATCACTTTTTTTTAAAAAAAACTTGGAAATGGCGGTGGCGGCGGCAGCCGGTTGGAAGACTGGCCGCTGCTGCTGCTGCCGCACCGCCGCCGCACCACCGCCACACCTCAGCCACCGCCGCCAGGGAGATTCGCCCAAGGTAGGTCCCGTCCTGGGGGGGCGCGGGGGGTGGTGGCAGACCATTTCACCACCGATTTCGCCAGCGCATTCGGCCTCCCCGAGATTCATGGAGAAATTCTCTGACATCCCTAGTGGATGCACTCCTTGCCTCATGGTTGAATGGCATTCAAAGAGAACACTCTTTCACACTTCTTGTATCTCTTTCGACAGAAGATCAAGAGACAAAATCTTCTTGTTAGTTGTGGATATTCAGCACCAAAATGTGAAAAAGGAGACTGGTGTGACAGTGTAGGTCTGAACCATCTTCTTGATCATCATCATCATCATCGAAGTAGTCGTTGTGGTAAGCATTTCTATTGCACTTTACAGAGTGTTCAAAACATGTGATGTATGATATCACAGTATTCCTACAACAACCCAGTAAGACAGGCTAGTATTATGAGCTAACTACTAGCTTACAAATATGTGTAAAAGAGCATTAAAAATTGTTTTTTACTTATTTTGTTTTATTAACTTCTATTTAAACTATTTATTTTTTTAAAGCAGGAAAGCAGCTCCAGGAGTGGGAAATTTGGGGTGGAGAAGCAGCAGGGGGAGAGGGTATGTCATCTTTTTCTGCCCACAATTTCCGTGTTCCATATTACCTCCCCCCTCTCTCTCCATACAACACTCTCTCTACTTATGAAGCACCAACCTTGCTGAAGCTAAGCAGATCTGATGGAGGATCTGAGAACCCCATGAACCACAACTTGAGCTCCCTGGGGGGGATCTTCACAACAACGTAATGAGAAGCATGTTATAGTATTACCTGGATTTTCATGGATTTGGCTTTGGTTAGGGATGGCATGGGTGCCCAATTCCATCCAGGAATCTGATGGAACCCCATACACACACCCGAGCCCTGCTCACTGAGCCCCTGCCCCCACTTGTGCCCTGCCTATGCTCGGTGAGAGGCCCACACTCACCCCACAGCCTCCTCAAGCTCCACGGTTGCCATTTTTTGAAAAAAAATGGTGACAGAAAAATGCTCATATTTGCATATGTGAGGAAATGGACATTTGTGTGAATGCACATATTTGTGTATGCACAAAAATGCACATTTTTGCAGATATGCAAATTTTGTGACTGCCATTTTATTTTTTTAAAAATGGCGACCACAGAGCTCAATGAGGCTGCCAGGGTGAGTGTGGGTTGCTCACCGAGTGTGGTTGGAGCTTGAGTGCAGTCCAGGGACCGGCAAGTGGGGGCAGGGGCTGTGCGGGCACCTGGAGAACCCAGACAGGGGTGGGTTCACACATCCCCAGCTTTGTTCCATCAGGGACACACAAAGCAAGATAAGCTGAGTATACCATACCTTTAAAATCTGATTTTCAGGGGTCACTGAGAGCTTGAAAGGAACATAGTTCTGGGTGGGGTGGGTAGGGGAGTAAAACTGAAAGTCATAAAACTGGCAGGGGCTGCTCAACCAACGAGGGAGGCTTGTTTCCGGCCCCTGTCCAGGCTCCCCCTTGCTACTACATTGTGTGCAGATTTCCCTGAAGAAGCCAAAATCCCTGGTTCTTGAGTGCAGCATCTGAAGGCTGCCCCCGAGACCTTCCCTCCACCCCAATTTCACCCCATTCCAGCAATCTGCCGCGGAATTATTGCTTCCACACTATTTTTCCCCATGTGCACACTTTTGCCTTGAGAAGCCAAAATCCCCAATTCTTGATTCTTGAGTGCAGCATCAGAAGGCTTCCCCTGAGAGCAGCTCAGCCCCCCAATTTTGCCCCATTCCAGCACTCTGCCCCAGAGTTATTGCTTCCAACCTCCCTTTCTCCTCCCTGCTTGCAATAAGAAGCTTCCGTAAACCCAAAAGATCATTACTGTGATAAAGCGGAGAAGGGACTTTACATAACAACACAGAAACGACTTTACATCAGAGAAACTACAGAACATCAAAGAAACACAACATTGCAGTAGAGATGACAGCATCAGAGAAGTGAAAGAGCACTTTAGGGTGAGTTATTAAGGTTAGCCTTTAACCCTTTCACTGCAGGGGACAGGGATTTATTTCTTACTTCTGAGTAAACATGCACAGAAGGGGGAATATATTAAAGATTAAAAGCAGGCTAGCTAAGGTGAATGAGTGTCCCCACTACTCCAGTAATGTGCACTCCTGGGGATTTTCTCAATGGGACAAACTACTTCCATTGGGGAAACAAGAGGGAATGGCGCATCCTGACCATGTCACTGCCAGTTCGCAGAGGCACACCCAGGATTTTATGCAGGGCGTAGGGGGAGACATGGCACACTGTGGTAAAACCACCAGGGAGCTGCTCTCAGTTTAAAAAAAAAATGGAGTAAAAGGAGTTTCAGAAAATGCAGCTTTTCAAGTGGCTGGTTGTTGGCAGCAGACTGGTGACGACGTCATCTATCACGAAGGAACTCAGACTGCTCTAACTTCATACTAAATTGCTCATGAAGACAGCCCCCTGGAGAAATGGTGGTTATCAATATAATTACTAAAGATTTTTTTAAAATAGGAATGAATAAGCTGAAGGCAATGGAATCATGAAGTCATTAACTCACCCACCCACTGCTTCACTGCAAATTCACCCCTCCCAAAGCTGCTTTTCTTTTCTGTTTTAAAGATATTGGAGCTCTCTGACATGTCTGAATACAATTTATCTCCACATCAGAGGTGTGGAGCTGAGGCAGAGTAATTGTGGCTTGCCTAAGACCAGCTGATACATCCATGGGTGAGGCAAGATTTGAACTGGGATCTTTCTGCCCCACAGTCCAACACATGCGGAATACTTGGGTATGTCCAATGAGCAGTCCTGACATTCCCCAGTTATGCACTCTCATGGAGAAACAGAACATGGCAGTTGAAAGAACTATCAGAATTTCTGTGGTTATGACAGCCATGCTTCCATACATTTGGGGCAGTCTCCCCCATGACTCCCCCAGCCTGTGTCTGAGTTGGAGTGGTCCCAATTAAAATTCAGTTAATTTGGAGCATATCCAACAAACATTCAAAATTAATCCTATTTTAAATGGGACCCATTCTGAATAAGTTACGGCCCCATGGGATGCTTTTGTGTTAGCCACTAACTGGAAAGCTAACACTGCTGATCTTCATGAGCTGTATGAGTATGTCATGATAAACCATCAAGTCTACTGTTCTCAAAGTTATCACTACCATTCTTTTAACAGGAATTATATAGGGATGGTGGAGAATTTCTCCACGAATCTTCGGGAGGCCGAGCGCCGAGGCATTCGGCCCCCCAAAAGTGTTGGGGAAATTCTCCACTGGCCCCCCGCCCCCCCCTGGGTGGGACTTACCTTCAGCGAATGTCCCTCTCGGCGGCGGTTCCCGGCGGCGTTTCGGTGGCGTTTCGGCGGGGGCGGCGGCCAGTCTCCAGACCGGCTGCTGCCACCGCCATTACAAAATAAAAAAGTGAAAAAAACAAACAAACACACACCCGTGATAGGCTACGTGACGATTTACATAGCCTATCATGGCTAGATTTCCAAAGTCAGCCGTGATAGGCTACGTAAATCGTCACGTAGCCTATCACGGGTGACTTTGGGGAAAAAAAAAGTGCGTACGCAAATGGCGGCGCCCATGGGCCACCGCCATTTCCGTATGCGCTTTTTTTTTTCCCCCCAAAGTCACCCGTGATAGGCTACGTGACGATTAACGTAGCCTATCACAGCTGACTTTGGAAATCTAGCCGTGATAGGCTACGTTAATCATTACATAGCCTATCACTTTTTTTTTTTTTTTACTTTTTCTTTCGCGGCCAGGGAGACAGGGTGCTTCTCCCCGGCCTGAATTTCAGCCGGGCGAGGCGGGGCACCTCCCCCCCTCGCCTGAACTTCGGGGGGAGAAGCGAAGTGCCTCCCCCCCACTGCGAATCACCCCTGCGAAAAGGTAAGTGACTTTCGTATATCCCTATGTCCAGTTTTACAGAAGCCCAATTATCCACTCTAAAAGTGCTAGTGCTAAAGTCAAAACAAACCAACAAAAAACACCCAAGATGCAGAAAGGTGGACATGAGCCCACTAGCAGGCTCTTTTGCATGTGTTCCATACGTTCTACCAGGGGCGGCTCTCCCATGAGGCAAGGTGAATCCCCTGCCTCAGGCAATGGAGCAGGAGGAGCAGCGAACTGCATACTCCCCACCACCACCAGGAGGGCCTCCCACAGGTGCCCCTGGGAGGGCAGGCAGCTGGGTAAGCAAGTGCCAAGGCCAGGCTCTGTACAGCTTGGCTGGCTGCTGTCCCACCATAGCATTTGCTACAGTGGGAGAATGGAGCCAATGGGGCTGTCCGGGGCTGCCACCTGGCAGCACTACAGCAAGTCTGTTTTGGGATGGATGAGGGTGAACAAGCTCAAATGTAATCCAGACAAGACAGAGGTACTGTGGGTTGGGAAACCAACTACTTCGGATGGAAGTTAACAACTGGTCTTAGATGGGGTTGCATTCCCTCTGAAAGACCAAGTATGCAGTCTGGGAGTCCTCCTGGACTCAGAGCTGACTGGGGAAGCCCAGGTGGCTGCAGTGTCCAGGACTGCTTTTCACCAGCTTAGGCTGGTACGCCAACTGCAGCCCTATCTGGAGAGGATGGACCGTGCCTCAGTTAACCACACACTAGTCATGTCCAGGCTGGACTACTGCAATGCACTATATGGGGGCTGCCTTTCAAGATGGTTCGAACTCCAGCTTGTGCAGAATGCGGCTGCCTGGGTACTGGTGGGGGCAAGGCGATTCAATCATATAACGCCTATACTGCACCAGCTGCACTGGTTACCGGTGCATTTCTGAACCCAATTCAAAGTGCTGGTTTTGACCTTTAAAGTCTTAAATGGTTTGGGACCAAGTTACTTGAAGGACCACCTACACCCATATCAGCCTGCCCACACTTTAAGATCAGAACGAGAGGCCCTTCTCATTTGCCCACCCGTGAGAACAGTCAGGTGGGTGACCACACGTGAGAAGGCCTTCTCTGCAGTGGCCCCACACCTCTGGAAAAAGCTGCCATCAGAGGTCCGACATGCTCCGTCATTGCAGACTTTTAAGAAGGCCTTGAAAACATATTCTTTTACCTTGGCCTTCTACTGATATGCTTGCTATTGTTGATGTTGCAGCTGTTAACATCGCCGTCACTGCTTTTAACATCATTGTTGGTTTTATTATTGGCTTTTATTGTTTTTTATTGTTTCTATATTGTTATCACTTTTAATATTTTAATTGCTTTTATGTATTTTATTGTTGTAAGCCCTTGGGAGGGCTTCTGCCCTGAAAGGCAGCCAAGAAATATTTTAAATAATAAATACATTAATAAATAAGTCCTCTAGAGAGCCCTGTCAGCTCCACTCTCCCAGTGTGGAGCAGCCCCACCTGCCCTCTGGCTCATTCAGAGGATTCTCTCAGAGCAAGCTGGTGGGAGGGCGGTTGGGCTCACACTCTGGTTAGCCTCGTTGGCTGTAAAAAGCATTGGGCACGGTTCTGCAGAGAGCTGGCTGATGTTATGATAACCCAATATGGAGGATACCAAGGCATGTATTGTGATAGCCAGTTATTAATGATCAGTCCTGGAGCTTTAAGTGGAAACTATCCTAAGAATCCAGATCATCTAGGAGCAATTTACAGCAGTATAGAAAATAGCCTGTTCCCTTACTTCTGATACCTCACTTTGAGATGTAAGTTGTTCCCTGCTGAGATTTAGCCCCCCCCCTCAAAAAAAAAAATCCCTGAAGTCAAGCCCTGAGATGTGGCAACCCTCTCCACTGGGCTGTGAAAACTCCTGTACTTGGATGCCCGAAAGAAGGCTTACAGCGGAGTAAGTATTCCATTGCTTCTTGGCACCTCAAACCTAGCTCTCAAGGAGCCTACCAGATGGCGTAGGATCATCAGTTGTTATGAAGGACATCGAAATACAGCACTTGGCAGCAACATAAAAATCTTGCCTGAGGAGGAATTAGAAGGCAGCGGTGTCCAGACTGGCAACTCCTCACAGTAAGGAGCTGTTTCAAGAAACAGCTTTAAAGAACTTTACTCAGCAGAAAGCAGGATGTGTCAGGTACAGATAACTTCACATAGCATCCATTAGTGTTTGAGAGGCTGTCCTGCCACATGACCTCTCAAAAAAACATTTTCTTTTGGGATCTGTTCAGTCACTTATTTGACTCAACTTTGGGAGAAACGTCATAGAAGGGTTATTGTGTTTGCACTCTTCACTATTTAAGCGTAAACACCCCATAACATCAGTATGTTTGGTTCCTTTATGTGAGATTTTATATACATGTTTAGGTGTATAACCAATTCTATACTGGCTGAGGGCAGATAACCTTACCACCACATTTACTTGTACAACAATCATGTAAGTTAGGTATGGTCAGTTATTGTGCCCATTTTTGGGGTGAGGAATTAAGACAGAATACTGAGTTCATTTCAGAAAGAAAACAAACAGACGGACAAGCCAGATGAAAGGAAGGAAGGAAAAAAGTCTGTGGTTGACTCAGGATTTGAATTCCATGCTCCTAGATCCAAGGCCAGTGCTATTCATAGGATCTCACAGGAAAAATTAAACAATTCCTGTTTTACAGTGTAATCCTATACATATCAACATTAATGTAAGGCCCACTGAGTTCAATAGGGCTTACTCCAAAGTAAGTAGATATAGGATTGCAGTCTTAGAAATTCTTCTCCCATTACTATCATATTACTGTAAGAAAGATCTGGCTTGTCAATGAACTCCATATCTAGTGGAACTGAAAGGAATTTTGCAAGAGAGAATACCTCCCCCCACCCCCAGTTTTGCCTCTGCAAAATCCCCCAAACCTTTAAAACTGATCTCCCCCCATCTTACGGACATTCAGGAAGGTGCTGCCCTTCCAGATAACAGTCTAGAGATCAACTTGGATGCTCCACACTTGAATCCCTCCATACTGTCACTGCTGTTGCCGGAGCGGTCATTGGCAGCTTTTTTGAACTTGAGATTTCAGTCATCAGTCATCTCTCCAGTGGTATTAATCCTCTTCCTAGCCAGAAGGAAACATCCCAGTTGCTCCATAAGATTGCCTGAATATGGGTAGAGGCATCATGCATACCTTTGTGCACTCAAGACAGTAGAGGGGAAGAGTGTCAAGCCAATCTCCTCACATGTTACACACAGAGAACTCTGGCTTACAAGGGGGGGTCCCTCATTGGCCAAAGATTCCAACCACATGGAGGAGCCATAGCTCCAACAGAGGGGCCATAGCTCAGGGTGATAGAGCACCCACTTTGCATGCAGAAGCTCCCAGGTTCGATCCCCAGCTTCTCCAGGCAGGGCCAGGAATGAATCCTGCCTGAAACCCTGGAAAGCAGGGTCAACAATACTAGGCTAGATGGACCAATGATCTGACTCACTATAGTATAGGGCAGCTTCCAATGTTATTTACTTACTTACTTACTTATTTTTTTGATTTATTAGCCGCCCATCTGGCCAGCTACCCAGCCACTCTAGGCGGTGTACAATATTAATAACAAATTACATAATCAACTGAACAACAACAAAAAACATAACAAAACAACACAGCTCTAAAAACACATGGCTCGAGAGCCAGTGTGATGTAGTGGCTAGAGTGCTGGACTGGGAGTCAGGAGATTTGGGTTCTAGTCCCCACTCAGCTCACTGGGTGACTTTGGGCCAGTCTCAGACTCTCAGCCCCACCTACCTCACAGGGTTGTTGTTGTGAGGATAAAATGGAGGAGGAGGAGGACTATGTACTCTGCCTTGAGTTCCTTGGAGGAAGAAAAAGGCAGTATAAATGTAATAAATAAATAAACAATAAACAAACAAACAAACAAATAAATAAATAAAAAACCCTAACTCACCCCAAATGCCCGCCTGAACAGCCAGGTTTTTAAAGCCTGGTGGAAGCTCATCAAAGAATGTTCCTATGTTCCTGAGCTCGATGGCAGCCTTCCCCAACCTGGGCCATCCAGATGGGTTGGACTACAAGTCTCACCATCCTCTGTCAGCTTGGCCAATGTTTGGGATGATAGTAGATCACAACAAACTGTGGCAAATTCTTAAAGTGATGGGAGTACCAGACCACCTTACCTGTCTCCTGAGAAACCTGTACGAGGGTCAAGAAGCAACAGTAAGAACCAGACATGGAACAACCGATTGGTTCAAAATTGGGAAAGGAGTACGACAAGGCTGCATATTGTCACCCTGCTTATTTAACTTATATGCAGAGTACATCATGAGAAATGCCGGGTTGGATGAATCACAGGTCGGAATTAAGATTGCCGGGAGAATTATCAACAACCTCCGATATGCAGACGATACCACCCTAATGGCAGAAAGCGAAGAGGATCTCAAGAGCCTCTTGTTGAGGGTGAAAGAGGAGAGTGCAAAAGCTGGTTTGAAACTCAACATTAAAAAAACGAAGATCATGGCATCTGGCCCCATCACTTCCTGGCATATAGTAGGGGAAGAAATGGAAGCAGTGACAGATTTTACTTTCTTGGGCTCCAAGATCACCGCAGACGGTGACTGTAGCCATGAAATTAAAAGACGCTTGCTCCTTGGGAGGAAAGCTATGGCCAACCTAGATAGCATAGTAAGAAGCAGAGACATCACCTTGCCGACAAAGGTCCGTCTAATCAAAGCTATGGTTTTCCCAGTAGTAATGTATGGCTGTGAGAGCTGGACTATAAGGAAGGCTGAGCGCCGAAGAATTGATGCTTTCGAACTGTGGTGCTGGAGAAGACTCTTACGAGTCCCCTGGACTGCAAGGAGGTCAAATCAGTCCATCCTAAGGGAAATCAACCCTGAGTGCTCATTGGAAGGACAGATAATGAAGCTGAAGCTCCAATATTTTGGCCACCTAATGCGAAGAGAAAACTCCCTGGAAAAGACCCTGATGCTGGGAAAGACTGAAGGCAAAAGGAGAAGGGGACGGCAGAGGATGAGATGGCTAGATAGCATCACGGATGCAATGAATATGAACTTGAGCACGCTCCGGGAGAGAGCGCAGGACAGGAAGGCCTGGCGTGCTATGGTCCATGGGGTCACGAAGAGTCGGACACGACTGAACGACTGAACAACAACAACAATCTGGAGGGCGCCAGGTTAGGGAAGGCAGCTCTGTGTGCATATGTCACTATGTGCGTAGAGCCCCTTCTGACACCTCTCTCCTCTCCCCCTTAACACATGAAGGGTGTTTGAACACCCCCAAAGTCACCAATAGACTGGTATGTAGCTGTTTTTGCTATCGCCATTTCCGGATGGGATCAGATTCTGGATAGGAATAGATGCAAACTGAATCCTAGATCTAGTTTACTGGAGCACCAACTTCCATGGAATTCCTTCATATAATTTCACATGTTCCTACTAAGACAGAAAATGGGAAATACAAACCACTATGGGTCAATTGTTGAGTCTTGGTCCAGCTAGACAACCTGACAGATGGGGGAAATGACAAATAAGACTAATTTCAAAATAGGAAGTGATACTTTTCAAAAACAAGGTTTCAGAATTTTCCCCTGCAGCCATGAATCCTCTACAGAGCTTTCAGTGTTTTATCATTACCAGTGTTATACAGTGGCAGTGTCGAAATGTCCAAAACGTCAGAATGACATTATTATTTTTTACTTACTATTTTCAGTAAGCGCAATAAAAAAATAAAGTTGCTACTTGGCCAATTTAAATTAGCTCTATCTTGATTTTTCCATCATCACTGGTTTTTTTTCAAAGCTTATTTGTTATAGTTTTCTCCATTCTAAATAGCTGCCTTTGTTTTATCTGTGTATCAATCAAGCAATGTGCATTCTAAGGGACCAGGACCACAGATTGATTTACTTCCAATCTTAAGCATGTTTACTCAGAATTCAATGGGGCTTACTCCAAGTAAGTGGATATATAGGATTAGGATTGCAGCCTACAAATCAATCAGATGGACACAGCTTTTGATGTCCTGAGATCTAGAAAGCCACTTACCTGGTTCCTTGCAGAATCCAACCAGTAAGTTCTATGCATGTATTTAATTCCCCTATTCATCCCTTGATAGTCTAAAAATAATGGAAACTGCTGTTGAAGAGCGTAGCATCATCATTCACTTGTAGCTAATTTGTTGTGGATGAAATGTTAGCTATAACCAACTGAGAAAAGAAGGATCCTGTGTTATAGAAGAAATGCAAAAAAGCTTCAGAAACATGTGACACTGAAATGATGAAGGGAAATGTGTTGACAGCATGTATTAGCTGAATGTTTAAAGCCATACTGAAGGATAATTCCAACTTCATGTTCACTTGGCAATAATAATTATTGGAAGCCAGCATGCTGACCAGATTAATTGTAATAAAAAGCCAGAAGAAGATATGTAATATGAGTCACACCTAGTTACACCTAGTTCCCAGAAAATCATATTTCTAGATGGAGAAGAAAAGCCTTTAGCTAAATACAAATGTTTCTCTTGAAACAGGTGGCTGTGAAAAATGTATCAACACCAGTTTTACATTTGTCTTCTTAATACCAAACATCATTTCCATTTTCCTGCAAAGTGACAGTGCAATCCTAATCAGATCTACTCAGAAGTAAGTCCCACTGAGTTCAATTTCACTTATTCCCAGGTAAGTGTTCATAGGATTGAAGGGTTGCAATCCTATACATATTTACTTGGGAAGGGAGTAAGTCCCACTGAACTCAATGAGGCTTGCTTCTGAGTAAGTGTGCCTGATTGCACAGCTCAACTACGCCCAGATTAAAGGAACAGCACTACCTGCCCATATTATACATATGAGTTCAAAAACTATTCTGGAGTAAATCAGCATGCCTGTAAAGTGGATTTGCTTTTTTACCATATCGTAATCATTAAAGCACAATTGTTTTCAAACCAGCAGCTGCAACATCTTTAATAAGAGGAAGATTATATACAATGAAATATTAAGTTAATAATAATGATAATAACAACAACAAAAATATCATTTTTAAAGACTCTATTTTGGGAGCTGGGTCTAATTAAATTTCCCAGGAGTCATGGATAATAATCTGATCCTTATGTATTATCATAGGTATCTGGAGAACAATACTTATAGCAGTGAAGAAAGAGCTTCACTCATGACACAGCAATGGTTTATTTTCCATTCCAGCATGGAGTTTTGGTATCTAGAACTGATATAACTCCAATCCTCTGGTGCTAAATCAGATTTTTGCTTTCATGCATTCAGGTGCAATGAGACATGCAAGTAAGAATTTTATCGTTCTGATCTTCAGACTCATTTTAATTATGACAATTCATATGGGCAGGAAGGGCTATATATTTCCAGAGATCCAAAATAAGCACCAAAATACCCTATTTTTTTTTAATGCTGACCTTTGCAGAGCTATTCTCAATAACCTGAGTCAAATCCATCTTCTGAAGACTCCCACAGCATCTGCCTGAGATCAGTTATATATGGCCATGGTGTGTCATCTGTACGTTTCCCAGATAACATTGGTCATTTGACATCTGAAGCTGATAGCTTACTAAGCTTAGCAACCCTAGCAGAGGAACAGCTGGAGGTCTATTATGCTCTCAGGGCATCCTGATTGTATATTTGTGGAAGTGCTAATAAATTATCCCATGAACCTGTAGCCAAGTGTCATTTTAAATTACAAATTCTGCTGAAGTAAGCTAGGATCTTTGATTAGCAACCATAGAAAGGGTTGTTTGAATTAACTTCATTAAAGTGCAGATGCATCATCTTACAGGATGGATGTGACATTTGCATGGTGATTTCCTCAGTTTAAACTTCATCTCGTTTTTAAAAAAAGGAAAATGATTTAGCCAGATACAGAATTTCCCAAGCATCAGTTTACTGGAGGAGTGCAAATGAAGTCCCCCCCCCCCCCGCAAATGATCATCACCCTTATGGGCAGCTCAAAAAGTAAAGAAAAGAAAAGAAAATATTCCTTCATGATTCACAAGGCTTTGTAGCTATTTGCAAAATGTTGCATACATTGGGTTCAAAAGGGTAACCTCTCCCGGAAGGAGATGAGACAACCCTTTCAGTTCATCTGCAGTTCAGAAACTAATTTAATTTTGCTCTCGATTAGTTGATGCTCCATTCCCTGGGCCATAAGGACAGCAAGTTTGCTGCATTATGAAAAGCTGGAAGAATTCCATATCACTCAAAATATTCAATTGTACACTTACCCATTTAGAAAGGGTGTGTGCGTACATACGATCCCATCATGTGTTCCCATGGCATGCAACTGGAAGTGAGACAGGGCTGGCCTACCAAGTCCCTTATGTGCCAGTGCACCAGCTAATGACATCCCCTCTGGGTCATTTCAGCATGTCCCCTCTGCACCAACATAGTGGCCAGTCATGCCTCCACCACCATCCCGCTCCCAGCAGCTGCATATATTCAGCATCAGTGAGAATGGGTCAGGCACGTAGGGATATTGGAGCACGAGGCTCAGTCACATGATGGGGAATCCTGGATGTGCCTTATGCACACGTGCCTGTTCTCACTGAGGCCTAAGATGTGGCTGCCAGTCGGCATGATTCCATTTCTACCTCAACACATCCCTAAAATCAGACTAAGGGCACAATCCTATGCAGATAGGTGGCCGCCTCCAAACTTGGAGGTGACCGCCTATCCAATGCAGGGCAGGAGAAGCACGAAGGGGATTGTTCCCTCCGCGCTCCTCGTGCCCTGCATTTTTGGCTAGACAGACGATTGCAGCTGTCTAGCCGCGGGAAGGCAGAGTGGGGGAGGAGGCTTCCCTATGACACGTTGGATTTGTCATACAGGCATTTCCTCCCTCCCTGCCCCGGAACGCCCCCTGGGAATGCCCCTTTTCAGCCACCCCACACTCCTCTTGTGAGTGCGGAACACAGGGCTTTTCTGTGCTGCCTGTGAGGCAGCGCAGAAGTGGGGGAAAGTCGGTTCCTGGAAAACCAGATATCCTATGGCCGTCTAGCCACTGACTAGCAGCTATAGGATTGCTCCTTTAATCAAGAATAACTACCAGTTGAGGTCCTGTAGCCAGTAATCTCACTAGTACTGCATAATTCAGAAAGTACTGAAATAAAATGTTGGTTTAACTACCCTAACTGCTAGACCATATGGACAAATTTGATAGTTTTGCTTTCTCCCACATTCATTTTTTAAAAAATCTCAAGTTCTTTCTGTCCGGTTTATGAAGAAATTTGCACATTTTGGTAAATTCTTATAAAAATGAACTGAACTGAAATTCTCAGCCATCTGAGCCAGCCATATTCAAGAGGTGCAGCTATTCCCAGCAAGAACAGCATCACGTTGTGCCTGCCTGCCATGAGCTGTTAAAGATGAGGAGCATGTCAGAAAAGAAGTGGCAAGTGACAACCCTAATTCAGTACCACAAACCTGGTTGCATACACAGGGATTCAAAGACAGACTTTCAAGAGCTAAGCACCCCAAGCCCTGGGCCTGGATGGATGAATGGTCAGTTTTGCTTCCTCCCACCTGCAGATAGATAGATAGATAGATAGATAGATAGATAGATAGATAGATTTCAAGTTCTTTCCATCCTTTTAATGGAAATATTTGTGCATTTTGACAAGTTCTTATGACCCCCCCCCCCCAACCAAACAAAATTATCACCCATCCCTACTGTATGGGTATCTGTACATTTTTTCCCATGGGGCAAATAGCCGGGTTTGTGGAGGATGGAATTTATCAAGAAAACACCAAAGGGAAAACCTTACACCATGCTAAGGTTTCAAACCAAAATCACCTGCCCAGATGTTTTAGCTTTGAAAAAATCTGCGGAAAATTCAGTCACAGATCTCCTGTCATCTGATTTAGTTTGATTCAAGAGAACTATTACAATCTGTGTTGTTGCTGTTCTTCAGTTGTTAAGTCATGTCTGACTCTTCGTGACCCCATGGGCCATAGCACACCAGGCCTTTCTGTCCTCTGCTCTCTCCCGGAGTGTGCTCAGGTTCACATTAATTGCATCGGTGATGCTATCTAGCCATCTCATCTTCTGCCATCCCCTTCTCCTTTTGCCTCCAATCTTTCCCAGCATCAGGGTCTTTTCCAGTGACTTTTCTCTTCGCATTAGGTGGCCAAAATATTTGAGCTTCAGCTTCAGTATCTGTCCTTCCAAGGAGCACTCAGGGTTGATTTCCTTTAGGATTGATTGATTTGACCTCCTTGCAGTCCAGGGGACTCGTAAGAGTCTTCTCCAGCACCACAGTTCGAAAGCATCAATTCTAGGGATGGGGGAGAATTTCTCCCCGAAACTTCGGGGGGCTGAGTGCCAACGTGTTCAGCCCCCTGAAGTAGTTTTGGGGAGAAATTCTCTGCCCCCCTGCCCCCCGCACTCCCCCCAGGACGGGACTTACCTTTCCCGAATGTCCCTCCCAGCGGCAGGTCCCGGCGGCGGTTCGTCAGGTCTTCGACAGGGGCAGAGGCGGCAGCCGGTCTTTCAACCGGCTGCCGCCACTGCCATTCCAATAAAAGTAAAAAAAAAAACAAACGCCCCCGTGATAGGCTACGTGACGATTAACGTAGCCTATCACGGCTAGATTTGCAAAGTCAGCCGTGATAGGCTACGTTAATCGTCACGTAGCCTATCACGGGTGACTTAAAAAAAAAAAAAAAAGCGCATACGGCTAATGGTGGCCCCCACAGGGAGCCGCCATTCACGTTCCTTATTTGGTCGCTGTAGTCTATGTAAAGATTATGTAGACTACGGCAAAAATAAGGGCAACGCTATTTGCGTTGCCCTTATTTTTGCCATAGTCTACAGGCTACGTGACGATTTACGTAGCTTATCATGGCTGACTTTGCAGATCTAGCCGTGATAGGCTACGTTAATCGTCACGTAGCCTATCATGGGGGCGTGTTTTTTTTTTAACTTTTTAGTTCGCGGCCGGGCAAGGCGAGGCGCCTCCTCCCCGGCCTGAACTTCACGGGGGGAGCAGCGAAGCGCCTCCCCCCCACCGTGAAAAGCTTCGAGGACAGGTAAGGGACTTTCGTGCACCCCTACTACAGTCACCATCTGCGGTGATCTTGGAGCCCAAGAAAGTAAAATCTGTCACTGCTTCCATTTCTTCCCCTTCTATATGCCAGGAAGTGATGGGGCCAGATGCCATGAACTTAGTTTTTGTAATGTTGAGTTTCAAACCAGCTTTTGCACTCTCAACTTTCACCCTCAACAAGAGGCTCTTGAGATCCTCTTCACTTTCTGCCATTAGGGTGGTATTGTCTGAGTATCTGAGGTTGTTGATAATTCTCCCGGCAATCTTAATTCTGACCTGTGATTCATCCAACCTGGCGTTTCTCATGAGGTACTCTGCATAGAAGTTAAATAAGCAGGGCGATAATATGCAGCCTTTTTGTACTCCTTTCCCAATTTTGAACCAATCGGTTGTTCCATGTCTGGTTCTTACTGTTGCTTCTTGACCCTCGTAGAGGTTTCTCAGGAGGCAGGTAAGGTGGTCTGGTACTCCCATCTCTTTCAGAATTTGCCACAGCTTGTTGTGATCCACATAATCAAAGGCTTTAGCATGGTCAATGAAGCAGAAATAGACGTTTCTCTGGAATTCTCTTGCTTTCTCCATGATCCAGCAAATGTTGGAAATTTGATCTCTAGTTCCTCTGCCTCTTCGAAACCCAGCTTGTACTTCCGGTAGTTCTTGGTTCACTTCACATACTGCTGAAGCCTAGCTTGTAGGATTTTGAGCATAACCTTGCTGGCATGTGAAATGAGTGCAATTGTGCGGTAGTTTGAACACTCTTTGGCATTGCCCTTCTTTGGAATTGGAATGTAAACTGACCTTTTCCAGTCTTGTGGCCACTGTTGAGTGTTCCAAATTTGTTGGCATATTGAGTGCAGCACTTTAACAGCATCATCTTTTAGGATTTTAAATAGCTCAGCTGAAATACTGTCATCTCTGCTAGCTTTGTTGTTACTAATGCTTCCTAAGGCCCACTTGACTTCACTCTCTAGGATGTCCGGCTCAAGTTCAGTGACAGCACTATCATGGCTATCAGGGACATTCAGATCTTTCCTGTATAGTTCTTCTGTGTATTCTTGCCACCTCTTCTTAATCTCATTTGCTTCTGTTAGGTCCCTGCCTTCTTTGTCCTTTATCATGCCCGTCTTTGCACAAAACGTTCCCTTGAGATCTCCGATTTTCTTGAAAAGATCTCTAGTCTTCCCCATTCTATTTTTTCCCTCCATTTCTTTGCATTGTTCATTTAAGAAGGCCTTCTTGTCTCTCTTTGCTATTCTCTGGAACTCTGCATTCAGTTGGAGATATCTTCCCCTTTCTCCCTTGCTTTTCACTTCCCTTCTTTCCTCAGCTACTTGTAAAACCTCATCAGACAGCCACTTTGCTTTCTTGCATTTCTTTTTCTTTGGGATGGATTGAGTTGCTGCCTCCTGAACAATGTTAAGGACCTCTGTCCATAGTTCCTCAGGCACTCTGTCTATCAGGTCTAATCCCTGAAATCTATTCCTCACCTCCACTGTATATTCATAAGGGATATGATTTAGGACGTACCTGAATGGTTTAGTGGTTTTCCCTATGTTCTTCAGTTTAAGCCGAAATTTTGCAACAAGAAGCTCATGATCTGAGCCACAGTCAGCTCCAGGTCTTGTTTTGACTGACTGTATGGAGCTTCTCCATCTTTGGCTGCAAAGTACATAATCAATCTGATTTAAATATTGACCATCTGGTGATGTTCATGTGTAGCCTCTTGTGCTGTTGGAAAAGAGTGTTTGCTATGATCAGCATGTTCTCTTGGCAAAACTCTATTAGCTTTTGTCCTGCTTCATTTTGTACACCAAGACCATGCTTGCCTGTTATCCCGGTGATTTCTACTTCCTACTTTAGCATTCCAGTCCCCTATGATGAAAAGGACATCTGTTTTTGGTGTTAGTTCTAGAAGGTGTTGTAGCTGGTCTTCATAGAACTGATCAACCTCAGCTTCTTCGGCCTCAGTGGTTGAGGCATAGGCTTGAATTACTGTGATCTTGAATGGTTTGCCTTGGATTCGTACTGAGATCATTCTATCGTTTTTGAGATTGTACCCCAGTACTGCTTTTCCCACCCTTTTACTGACTATGAGTGCTACTCCATTTCTTCTAAGGGATTCTTGCCCACAGTAGTAGATATAATAGTTACCTGAATTACATTTGCCCATGCTTGTCCATTTTAGTTTGCTGATTCCCAAGATGTCGATGTTCAATCTTGCCATCTCATGTTTGACCACCTCCAGCTTACCTTGATTCATCGATCTTACATTCCAGGTTCCTAAACAATATTGTTCTTTACAGCACCAGATTTTCTTTTCACCACCAGACACATCCACAGCTGAGTGTCCTTTCTTTCGGCTTTGGCCCAGCCGCTTCACTCTTTCTGGCGCTACTTGGAAATTCCCTCTGCTCTTCCCTAGTAGTATATTGGACACCTTCCAACCTGAGGGGCTCATCTTCCGGCATCATCTCTTTTAGCCTTGTGATACGTTCCATATGGTTTTCTTGGCAAGAATACTGGAGTGGGTTGCCATTTCCTTCTCCAGTGGACCACATTTTGTCAGAACTCTCTGCCATGACCTGTCCGTCTTGGGTGGCCCTGCACAGCATAGCTTATGGCCTGACTGAGTTACGCAAGCCCCTTCACCACAACAAGGCAGTGATCTATGAAGGGGAAAATCTGTGTTACTTAATGTTATTTATGCACCTCTCTTTGTTTTTGTTTTTTTGTAGCCACTACAGGAGTGTTCCTTAAGGAAACTGCATAGCAGAAGAGAGCACAGCCATCCAGAACATTCAGGTGCCACTTAGGGTTATTTTGCTAATATGAAAGTATTCAAACTGGGCCTCTGTCTTTTTTTCACTTGCCCATCTTCCATTTCTGTTATTTATGTAGCATGTAGCTGACCCCCCTCTTTGTTTTTGTTTTTTTGTTTGTTTATTTTACTCTAGTTTAAGGGTATATGGTCCTGATTCAGATTGGGACTGCAGGTCGCTAGGAAGGGAGGGTTACACTTTCCCCCCAGCTGTGTGTTTTCTGAAATCTTCTCCTCCTCCCAACCCTGCAGAGGGGGCTTAAAAAAGCCTCCACCTGCCACTGGAGACATTTTTCCTTTGTTATCCCCTTCCATGGGGTGGGGGAGATTTCAGGAAGCAAACGTCTTGAGGAAAGGCTGAAACCTCCCCTCCCGGTGTGCTGTTGTCCCAAATCCATCACAGCCACACACACTTACACTAGAGGAAAAACAACAACAACAACAAAGAGAGGGGTGAGCTACGTGCCACATAACTAACATAACATGTAGTTTGACCCTAGGATTCTTAAGTGAGCCTAGGATTCTTAAGGTGAAGATAGATGTTAAGAGAGAAAGAATGGGTCTCTGGCCCCATCCACTGCCAGCATGTGGCCCACAAGGGAATGCAGTCCTTGACAGAAAAAAAGGTTGCCCACTCTCAGGATAGAGCAATATCCCTCTGCATACTGCCTCTGAACCACATCCTGGAAATAGCAATCTGGAAAGGAAGAGAACCACTGGAGCACAATGTCCCCCCCAGTCCCCATCTCAGACATGGTGGATGGTATCAAAAGTTTCTGAGACATCTAGGAGAATTAATTAAGACACACACTGCCTCTCCTTTTCTCTGCCTTCATCCAGCGCAGTGGCCAAAACTATCTCAGTGCCAAGCCTCATTCTGAAATCTGATTTAAATGGGTCCAGATGATTGGTGTCATCAATGAGAGTGTCAGTAGTTTCTCACCACCTGCTCAAGCACTTTTTCCCAAGGAGGCTATATTTGTGACTACATGGTAGTTCGAATAGTCCTCAGGAGGGATATTGTTCTTGCACTGAGAGGAGGATTCCGCCTCCCCCCCCCCCCCGAATCAACCTGAGACAAAATCCATGTTGAACTGTGTTGTGGAAAGGGTATGGCATGAATTCCATTCTAAAGGTAACAGGAGTTTGGCCAGCTTGATTTGTGCATCTGGCCAAACTCATTAGCCAAATAGGCACTGGGTGTTTCATGCCAGTCCTCGGTAACACGCTCGTGGATCATGGTTTCAGCTAAGGAATAGTTAGTTTTGTACATGCAGTTGGAATTAGCTCACATTTCCTCCCTTATATATATGAAGAAATATTATGTAGACTTCAGCAGGGGCCTTGGCCAAGGGAAAAATGTGAAGTTCAAGGAGCATAAATGTGCAGTTTTATTGAATCCCCCCGCGCCCCAGCTCTCAATACATATAAGCAGGTGCTGCGTCTCAAGTGGAGCTGAATTCTTTTTAATTACACTGAGAGACACTCCAACATTTCAGTCTAGATGCAGAAGTTCAGCTAGTGTGATAATTAAATGGGCTCTATGCCAGTTCAGCTAACACCTACACAGAGAATACTGCAAGAGGGAAGTGCTGGTGATCCAGCCAGGTTTTGTGCATCATACCATCTTTAAATAACAAAAGTTAAAATGTGCTCATATAGGTTAATTTAATCCTATCACATCAGTGACAGCACCCTAGTTCCATCCATGGGGCGATGGATATTTCCTCACAGTACCAAAGGAAGACTGAAAGAAATTCCCATTGGCTCTGTTTGTTATGCAAATTGCATTTTCCATGCGGCTAAAATTCCAAAAGGTAGCTGACAACTGTGTTTTTTTCAGCCAGTTGAGTCACTCCAACGCCTGCCCAAATGGTGAAATGTTTTGTGAGAATTCCTAACATACTTTTCTGACTTCCCAACTGAACTGCATATGCCAGTTCCATTTCCAGATGTTGAACATCATATGTCTCATTCTCAGGGAGTCGAGCATGTGTCTTACTAATTACCAATTAACACCATGTTTTGCCATGCTTATGAAAGCAGAAATGTGTACATTGATAGTTAATTTTTTACAGCACTTTTTGATCTAATATGCTTCTCATTTCTTGCGCACCATGAGCAGAATGTTCTCGGTGCTGTTTCTTTCTTCATGGGTGATTAATGAGCCGACCGCATAGAAAAAAACTTCTCAACATGACACTGTTTTTCAAAGGACAAACTTTTGGGAGCAGCTTCATGAATAAAAATCATACCATGACAACTGGTCACTGTGGAGTAGTGGATAGTGGCTGGGTAAAACGTGGGTTCAAATCTTTTACTAAACCAGGAGGGGCAAGGGGTCAAGTTACTAACCCATCTCACAGGTTTGTTATGGGGAGAGAATGGGAGGACCCCTGAATGCCACCCTAATCCCCTTGGACTAAAGATAAATAAATAAAGGTCAGCCCCATTGCAACTTCAGCCTCCATCATAATATCACCAGCTCTGATGATAATGAGGATGGGAATAATAATGAATATTTGTTGTTGTGGTTCAGTCATTCAGTCGTGTCTGACTCTTCGTGACCCCATGGACCATAGCACACCAGGCCTTCCTCTCCTGCGCTCTCTCCCGGAGCGTGCCCAAATCCATATTCATTGCAACGGTGATGCTATCTAGCCATCTCATCCTCTGCCATCCCCTTCTCCTTTTGCCTTCAGTCTTTCCCAGCATCAGGGTCTTTTCCAGAAAGTTTCCTCTTCGCATTAGGTGGCCAAAATATTTCACCTTCAGCTTCAGTATCTGTCCTTCCAATGATAACTCAGGGTTGATTTCCTTTAGGATTGACTGATTCGACCTCCTTGCAGTCCAGGGGACTCGTAAGAGTCTTCTCCAGCACCACAGTTCGAAAGCATCAATTCTTCGGCGCTCAGCCTTCCTTATAGTCCAGCTCTCACAGCCATACATTACTACTGGGAAAACCATAGCTTTGATTAGACAGACCTTTGTCAGCAAGGTGATGTCTCTGCTTCTTACTATGCTGTCTAGGTTTGCCATAGCTTTCCTCCCAAGGAGCAAGCGTCTTTTAATTTCATGGCTACAGTCACCGTCTGCGGTGATCTTGGAGCCCAAGAAAATAAAATCTGTCACTGATTCCATTTCTTCCCCTTCCATATGCCAGGAAGTGATGGGGACAGAGGCCATGATCTTCATTTTTTTAATGTTGAGTTTCAAACCAGCTTTTGCACTCTCCTCCTTCACCCTCAACAAGAGGCTCTTTAGATCCTCTTCGCTTTCTGCCATTAGGGTGGTATCATCTGAGTATCTGAGGTTGTTGATAATTCTCCCAGCAATCTTAATTCCGACCTGTGAGTCATCCAACCCGGCATTTCTCATGATGTACTCTGCATAGAAGTTAAATAAGCAGGGCGACAATATGCAGCCTTGTCGTACTCCTTTCCCAATTTTGAACCACTCGGTTGTTCCATGACTGGTTCTTACTGTTGCTTCTTGACCCTCGTACAGGTTTCTCAGGAGACAGGTAAGGTGGTCTGGTACTCCCATCACTTTAAGAATTTGCCACAGTTTGTTGTGATCCACACAATCAAAGGATTTAGCGTAGTCAATGAAGCAGAAATAGACGTTTCTCTGGAATTCTCCTGCTTTCTCCATGATCCAACAAATGTTGGCAATTTGAACTCTAGTTCCTCTGCCTCTTCAGAACCCAGCTTGTACTTCCAGTAGTTCTTGGTTCACTTCACATACTGCTGAAGCCTAGCTTGTAGGATTTTGAGCATATCCTTGCTAGCATGTGAAATGAGCGCAATTGTGCGGTAGTTTGAACACTCTTTGGCGTTGCCCTTCTTTGGAATTGAAATGTAAACAGACCTTTTCCAGTCTTCTGGCCACTGTTGAGTGTTCCAAATTTTTTGGCATATTGAGTGCAGCACTTTAACAGCATCATCTTTTAGGATTTTAAATAGCTCAGCTGGAATACTGTCATCTCCGCTAGCTTTGTTGTTAGTAATGCTTCCTAAGGCCCACTTGACTTCACTCTCGAGGATGTCTGGCTCAAGTTCAGTGACCACACTATCACGGCTATCAGGGACATTAAGATCTTTCCTATATAGTTCTTCTGTGTATTCTTGCCACCTCTTCTTAATCTCATTTGCTTCTGTTAGGTCCCTGCCTTCTTTGTCCTTTATCATGCCCATCTTTGCACAAAACGTTCCCTTGAGATCTCCGATTTTCTTGAAGAGATGTCTAGTCTTTCCCATTCTGTTGTTTTCCTCAATTTCTTTGCATTGTTCATTTAAGAAGGCCTTCTTGTCTCTCCTTGCTATTCTCTGGAACTCTGCATTCAGTTGGAGATATCTTCCCCTTTCTCCCTTGCTTTTCACTTCCTTTCTTTCCTCAGCTACTTGTAAAGCCTCATCAGACAGCCACTTGGCTTTTTTGCATTTCTTTTTCTTTGGGATGGATTGAGTTGCTGCCTCCTGAACAGTGTTATGGACCTCCATCCATAGTTCCTCAGGCACTCTGTCTATCAGGTCTAATCCCTGGAATCTATTCCTCACCTCCACTGTATATTCATAAGGGATATGATTTAGGACGTACCTGAATGGTTTAGTGGTTTTCCCTACATTCTTCAATTTAAGCCGAAATTTTGCAACAAGAAGCTCATGATCTGAGCCACAGTCAGCTCCAGGTCTGTTTTGACTGACTGTATGGAGCTTCTCCGTCTTTGGCTGCAAAGTACATAATCAATCTGATTTCAATATTAACCATCTGGTGATGTCCATGTGTAGAGTCGCCTCTTGTGCTGTTGGAAAAGAGTGTTTGCTATGATCAGCATGTTCTCTTGGCAAAACTCTATTAGCCTTTGTCCTGCTTCATTTTGTACACCAAGGCCATGCCTGCCTGTTATCCCGGTGATTTCTTGACTTCCTACTTTAGCATTCCAATCCCCTATGATGAAGAGGACATCTTTTTTGGGTGTTAGTTCTAGAAGGTGTTGTAGCTGGTCTTCATAGAACCGATCAACCTCAGCTTCTTCGGCCTCAGTGGTTGGGGCATAGACTTGAATTACTGTGATCTTGAATGGTTTGCCTTGGATTCGTACTGAGATCATTCTATCGTTTTTGAGATTGTACCCCAGTACTGCTTTTCCCACCCTTTTGTTGACTATGAGTGCTACTCCATTTCTTCTAAGGGATTCTTGCCCACAGTAGTAGATATGATGGTTACCTGAATTAAATTCACCCATGCCTGTCCATTTTAGTTTGCTGATGTCGATGTTCAATCTTCTCATGTTTGACCACCTCCAGCTTACCTTTATTCATTGATCTGACATTCCAGGTTCCTAAACAATATTGTTCTTTACAGCACCAGATTTTCTTTTCACCACCAGACACATCCACAGCTGAGTGTCCTTTCAGCCTTGGCCCAGCCGCTTCACTCTTTCTGGCGCTACTTGGAAATTCCCTCTGCTCTTCCCCAGTAGTATATTGGACACCTTCCGACCTGAGGGGCTCATCTTCCGGTGTCATCTCTTTTAGCCTTGTGATACGTTCCATGGGGTTTTCTTGGCAAGAATACTGGAGTGGGTTGCCATTTCCTTCTCCAGTGGACCACATTTTGTCAGAACTCTCTGCCATGACCTGTCCGTCTTGGATGGCCCTGCGCGGCATAGCTAATGGCTTCACTGAGTTATGCAAGCCCCTTCGCCACAACAAGGCAGTGATCCGTGAAGGGGATAATGAATATTAATGAATATTATATGTTAATAATTTAAAAATAACCAAGCCTGTGCACAGCTGTTTAAAAACACAACCCCCAGCTTGCAGTTTGCAATCTACTTACTTAAGGCAACACAAAGACAAAGAAAAAAATAGAGGGAGATTCGTATAGCACACAACTACAAGTTATTAAGAATCATTGGTAAGATTTTGAAAAGTGTTTTATGTAAGTATAAAGTTCCACTGGCACCAATGAGGTAGCCACTTCCAGTGCAATTCACAAACAGGCCATCTTAATGGAAAATACCTGTGAAATTCAACAGGACAGAGGAAAACCTCAGGCTGCTGCACCAAATGATGATATATACAAAAACAGAGAGCTTGAGTTTGTAATTGCAGTTGGGTCCATCAGCCCAAATTACAGGACGGCAGATTTGGAATCCTTTGTGTGTGCATCAACCAAAAAAGGAACATCTGCCAGAGAACAAAAAGAAATAAACCTCATACCACTAAGACAGAAAAGGCCCAAGGAAGGCCCATGGCTGAGTGGCAGAGCAAATGCTTTGCATGCAAAACATCGCAAGTCCAGTCCCAGTATCTCCAGGAATGGCTGGAAAAGATTCTTGCCTGAAACCCTGGAGAGCCCTGGCCAATCAGTAGATGACACTGAGCTCAATGGTCTGATTAGGTAGAAGGTAGCTTCCCGTGCTCCTTCCCTATGTTAGGGCTAAGTGCATGGCTAGATATATGAGCTAAACAGGAAACAGAATTTAGGTTTAGAGTCAAATGTTCAAGTGATTAAAAACAGGTGTATTTTTAATTAATCATTGCTCCAGAGTGACAGAAAATCAATGGAATCTAATATACTTACTGCTATACAGAAACAGAATATAGCTCTTCTAGTTTGTGACTTGAACTACCCCCTCCCCCAATCCAGCATTAACATACATAGTTACCTGGGAGTAATCACCATTAAAAATAAGAAGAATTCTGAGTAAACAAGTATAAGATTGTCCTGTAGCTGAGGGTGCTTCCAGACAAGGATTTATCTCCCTCCCTCATTCACAGAATTTTTCAGGGGTTCCATGTCACACAGTCATCCCCTTGACACGCTCCTGTAGGAAAGACAGAACAGCTACACAAGGCCTTTGGATTGGCACATTAGCACTCCCTCTGTCTGGAAGCCCCCTGAATGAATTGGTTTTAGTAGATTCTAATTTCAGTACCTGGAAACAAAATCAATAACAGTTTAAAATCAGAAGGATGGAGTTACTGAAGTGTAAAATATGGTAAAAATGAGTGAAAGGGCCTGCTGAGCATGTTACCCAATAATTTAACAGAACCACTTTCATATTTCTGTATCAGACAAGGGTAACACAGATGGTCTTGCTAGGAGATGAGGCTCATTAGTGTTTGCTGCAGCCATTATTGATAAGGAAGTCTGGCACAACAGGCCAGTCTCATCCTTTCGTTGCGCAGAGATTCTAAAACTAGGAATGCTCATTTTTTTTAATTTTTCATAACCCAAATAAGTATCTGAAAAATATTTGACTCAAAGTTATAATTACTTCCCATATTGTTCCTTCAAATCGTTCCAACTGCTATATTTGAATATTAAAGCAACGTTCCAGCCCATGGAAACCTTTTACTCACTCTGCTTTCTCTGAGTGGAATACATATGTTCCAAAAGATTGGATGCTGTAACCGCTCCAGACATTCCAAGGAGACTTCTAAAGCATTGTGATTCAGCCAATCTCTCCACAGCCCCTAGTAAATCTATGGGATGTGAGCGGATCTCCACTTGTGCAGTGGGACTTTCCCCTCCACTTATCTCCCCCCCCCCGCAACCCCAGCACCCCCACAACTGCTCTGGAAGATCCTTATCATAGTTTAAGGGTGCAATCCCATGCATGTTTAGACAGAAAAGTCCTACAACTCCCAGCATTCCTCAGCCAACATGGCTGGGTGGGGAATGCTGGGAGTTGTGAGACTTTTTGGGGGGTCTAAACATGCATAGGATTGTGCCCTTAGACACCATTACTAAACTTATCCCCCTGCCCTCTCCACACACACACATTGTAGTTGCTTTATTAAAAAGTAGCAGTGTGATGAATGCAAATTCAGTGTTCTGTGACTTTGCAAAGTGCCCTAATGGACATTTGCAAGTATAAATTAATTGTATATTCTGCGTCAATCTAAAGCTAGATTAAATTTATGTTTATGAATATTCTAGTCATGTTTTTCTATTATGGACACATTTCCCTACTCAATCAGTGTATTTCATTTCATCATGAACAACTAAATGTCTGGGGACAGTTGGCAGCCGAGTTCTAATCTGCTGGTCCAGTAATTAGCTCCAAATGCTATATTCATGAAGCCATCGTCTTCTTGATATCACCTCAACTCCAGAGCTATTTTCTACACTTGGCCTATTATCTAAATGTCAGGAATCTCAATATTGAAAGAAATGACAGAAAAACTGGAACAAACTGCCCTCTGAATTACTTCCATAGATCCTTTAGACTGAGATGAATCATAGGTGTTGCTCATGTTTTTCATGAGAATGGTTCTAAGGAATCTTCCACATGACCAATATTTTGTGCAATAAAATGCAGGCTTGTTTCTCATTTGTTCTGCACCATCTTCAGATCTTCTCTGCAGCTGACATTCTATTTCATGATGTAGAATTTTCCAAGCATGCCATCTGCAAAGTTTTGCATCTGGGAAAATGTGATTAACCATCTATAGAGTGACGTAGGGCACAATCCTATGAATGTTTAGGCAGAAAAAAGTCCTACAACATCCAGCATGCCCCAGCCAGGGTGGGAATGGTAGGACGTGTTTCTGTCTAAACAGACATAAGATTGCACTCTTAATTGTTATCCCGATAGACCTCTGGTTCTCCATATGTCATGTTCATCTGCTGAATATAACTTCAGCAGTGAAGAATGTCACAACTCCCTTTCCATGGCCGTACCTTGAATTCCTTGGATGTTATATTCTTCACCACTGAATTGTTCTGTTATGAGAATGATCATCAAGCTATATTTTTAAAGTAGAGGACACTAGGAATCAGTAGCTACTGTAGTAAAAATGTAACCTAAAAGCCATTGTATGTGTCTTAAGCAGCATGTAGTATTGTAGAGCTGCACATGCCTGGAATGAGTGAGCAGTAACCCTAAGATAAGGTAGCTAGGCAAACTGCTAGCAACCAATCAAAGTGATACACTAGCTAAGGAATGCAAGCTGAAGTGATAAAACTGTAGCGCAGGAGTTGCTCAGGGTCGACTCTGCTTTTGAGTGTGAGCTCCTTTGTCGAACTGTTTGCAAACAATAAAATCGAGTTGGACCCAGCCTGAAGTTGACTCTCCTCTTTGGGGCAAATTGGACTAGCCTCCAGGGGGCAACACTAGCAATTTGTACAACAATCTGGTGAGCCATTCAGGAGTCCTCTTGGAGCACCCTGGGATTGAACAACAAGACCGGCGAAGGTGCCCGTGGGGCATGCCAGACTGCCTTTGAGGTCTGCCACAGCACCGGAGAACGGGGGTTGGGACACCCGGGAGGTTAAAGCTGTGGACTCCATTGACTGAGTCAACCAGGCTGAATGGGTGCAAAGGAATGGCGCCAGGGTGCAGGGTGGAGTAAGTATTTGATTTCCCTTGTGTCTTTCTGTTTGAGTTGCCTTCAGAGCATCTGAGGTTTGTCAGGCTCTGTGTATGGTTTTGAATAGAGGTAGGCACAATGGGGTTGGGTAGCTCCCATTAAGAAAATTCCACAACCCCACTGGGATGCTTAGGAACTTTAGGAAGTTCAAAAGAGATTTTGGAGTCAAAATGGTCAAAGGCAGACTGATAACTCTTTGCCAATTAGAATGGCCATCATTCAGTGTTAATTCACCAGATATAGGATGCTTTGATGTAAATCTTATAAATTCTGTATATAAGATTGTGGTGAATGATGGGCATTGGGATCAATTCCCCTGTATTGATTGTTGGTTGAATTGGTGCGGAAAGAATCCCCCTTAGTTACAGAAGTGTAAAAGTAAAATGTGTAAATGTGTTACTGGCAAAGGATCGCAGGGGTAAGGGACCCTGGGTGCTGTCTGAATCAAGTAGTGAGATACATTTGACTCAGGGAAAATGAGGTTATCAGCATTTGGAAAAGTACTGACTAAAATCCACTGAAGGCGAGAAAAGGTTAAATATAAAGTTCAATATTGTAAAGTCATGATGGTATGCTCTGAGGTGAAGCCCAAAGCCCCTGTTCTCCCTGATTCAAGCCCCACGGAAGGAGCTTGAAGATTGGGAGACCCTGCCCAAGGTGCCCTGAGCTCCCCCCATCTTACTCGGTCTGTTAGGTTGGGAGGAGAGGTTGTTGGGGTGGGAGGGGGCCCTCCAGAGACAGTTTATCTGCCACCGTATCCAAGAAGCAAAAGCAGTTGAAAAAGTTGCAACTTCTGAAGAAAGAGATTTGTTTGAAGTCTTAAAGACTGTGGCAAAATCAACAGAGCAAGTTCTTAAAATATCGGCATCTGTGTAAGCTTATCTCTGTCAGCCTGCTCAGAGCAGAGGGGGAGTTACCTAACCCCCCTCGCCGCAGCTGGTTTAGCCTTAGCAAGCAGAGAGGCTGGAAGGTGTCTGTGAGGACCTGACGAAAGAGTGAGATTTGCAAAAAAAAGCATCACAGCTGGAAAGCTGAGCAGCACTGCTCTATTCTTCTGTTGAGGATGAGGAATCTAGAAGAGATGTAAGGTTACCCCTTCCCCAACTGATGAAGAGACAGAGAGCTTTTGTTAAAAACATCCCGTCTTTATGACCCAAAGCCTTCTTTGTTCAGATCTATCATTGTTCAGACTTTTGAGAGGCACTCTGCACATGGACTGGAACTTTGGACAGTTAAAGACTTGCCGTAAAAAGTACTGTAAGGCTTGTCATAGCCTTAAACTCCCGTTGTTGTAGATTGTGTGTTTGTTTGTAATCAGCTCAGTGTACAGTTTGATTTGTGATTTTAACACTCAGATAAAAAGCTGCATTTGACTGAAAGAACTGGGCATATTTAGCCTTGAGAACTTGAGAAGAGAAGACTGAGGGGAGATATGATAGCGCTCTTCAAGTACGTGAAAGGTTGTCACAGAGAGGAAGGCCAGGATCTCTTCTCGATCATCCCAGAGTGCAGGACATGGAATAATGGGCTCAAGCCAGATTCCAGCTGAACATCAGGAAAAACTTCCTGACTGTTAGAGAGCAATACGACAGTGGAGCCCATTACCTAGGGAGGAGGTGGAGCCCATTACCTAGGGAGGAGGTGGAGCCCATTACCCAGGGAGGAGGTGGAGCCCATTACCCAGGGAGGAGGTGGAGCCCATTACCCAGGGAGGAGGTGGAGCCCATTACCCAGGGAGGAGGTGGAGCCCATTACCTAGGGAGGAGGTGGAGCCCATTACCCAGGGAGGACCACATTTTGTCAGAACTCTCCGCCATGACCTGTCCGTCTTGGGTGGCCCTGCACGGCATAGCTTATGGCTTCACTGGTAGTGAGCTCTCCCCAATTCCTGTTACCCCTTTCCCCTTCGCCAAGGTTGTGTTTTTGTGTGTTGCTGTTGTTTTTTACTTGGGGAAGGCTGGGAAACTTGCAAGCAGGACTGATAGTGGCAGGGTTCAGTGCAAAATTCATTTCATTTCACACTCAGCTCAAAGAGGTCTAGAGCCAACACAAAATGGGGCCAGACATTTCCATCAGGGGATTTTTCATTCACAGCTCCTTCCACCCACATTAGATATCTTGCACATCTCTGTCTGCCACTGGCTTCACTTCCTTTGGGTCTTCCCCAGCCCCATATTTCCAGTGTGCACATGTGCATTGATAAAACCCTGCAACCAAGCAGTCCTGATGTGATCATACGTGTGAGCTAAGCAAGGTTATTTATGCACAGCTTTTGACTGATGGTCATGGGCACTGGTGTACAGACACACAATCGCGTCAAGTTTGTGATGGGTTTCCCCCCCCAGTGTTTTCTCAATGCACATGTGCATATCAGTAAAGTAGGGGATAGATGCAACTGAACTGAAAGAAATGAAAGCTGCAGCAAACTGTGCATACTCCAATTATACAATTAAGTTTAGGAATTCTGCTAAGTAAGACAAAACTTTGGAGGAGCACGAGGTAGGGCAGAACAAACCCATGGAACAATAAAAGAATGGAATCAGGAAACCGCTTTCTTCCCTTTTTATTTAAGGTGGAATCATACATGCATCCAGATTTTCTTTCTTTTTTTATAAATGAGCAAACACCAATATGATGTCAGGTATCTTGCCCACAGCAAGGCTGTCCTTCCATTACCATCAGCAAACACAGGCTGTCGGAGTATCACACTTTCTTCTGCTTTCAGTCTCAAATTACCAAACTGCCACATATGATACAGGAAAGCCATTCCTGCTTTTTCACATAACAGTGATCAACTTAGTGAGATTTACTTCTGAGCCAACATACTTTGGATTAGGCGGCAAGACAAAGTGCTGTCTTCTGCTTCACAGAGGCATCACACAGACATATTAAAGTTTATTGGAGTTCAGAGACTACCAGCTAACTCCATTAAATCTTTCTTGTGATGCATGTTTATCCTGTGGTTATTGCTGTGATTATCCTGTGATGGTTTGTTCCAGGGCAAAGTACTTTCCTCCTTGTTTCCTTTGCATAGCTTTTTGGAGCAACTGATTTCATGATCCTGCAGCATCAAAACTCTTCCTACACTCTTCCAAACAAACATTTTCTCCCAACTAGGCTTAAACTAGGGTAAGTGAACAACTGAAATAAAGCTTTACTTTGGCAATCTAACTGATGCATCTCATGGACACAATCATCCATAGAAAACGTTCTATGTAACCTTGTGCATAAATGGACTTTAACTGAGAATACTAACTACACACATTGATGATTACCCTAAAGATACATGTTCACCCTAGCATACATGAATTGGTGCATACATGTGCCACTAAAACCACAAGTGCACAGATGTGTAGAACAAACTATGCTGTTAAAGATTAATATTAAACATCTTGCATGTCCAGCTAAAAACTCTGAATGATTTCAACTGTACTGAATTTAGAGGCTTCTGAGCATCCCTTAGGCACAGCAGAGTGACAGCTCTTTGCATTCCCCTTTTTTTGTCGTAATTGCTTACGTAAATATTTACATAGGCTAAAAATGGCAAAAAAAAGGGAATGCAAATGGCGGCTGCCGTAGCCGCCGCCATTTGCGTACGCTGGTTTTTTTTCCCCCTGCCGTGATAGGCTACGTAAATATTTATGTAGCCTATCACGGCTAAATACAGGGACGCAAATGACAGCGGCTATGACAGCCACCATTTGCGTCCCTGCAGGGCTGCCCAGCGGCCGGATGTCTGGCTGCAGGTGGCCGGAGCTGACCGGCGGCTCCGCGGCTTGGCGACGGAGCGGAGCCGGCCGGGCAGGTTTCCGGGGGGGAGGACCAGATCGCCTCCCCCTCCATCGAGGATTCCGGGAGGAGGGATGGAGCATGTCCCCCCCCCAGCAGAAACAGAATGGAATGGAAGGTAAGTGTTCCATCCATCCCTACATTTCACCAATGTTAGCAGCAGGTGGGAAGGTGCTATTGCACTCATGTCCTGCTTATGGGTTTCCTATGGGCATCTGGTTGGCCACTGTGTGAACAGAATGCTGGACTAGATGGGCCTTGGTCTGATGCAGCACAGCTCTTCTTATGTTCTTAAATACAGAGTGCCTCTGAGCATGTGCAGACTGTTTTTCTTTCACCGCTGAGCACTTACATTCTTCCCTACCAATTCTATTCCCCTCCATGCAACCATCCTTCCTCATCCTACCATCCTCCAGCAACTATTCATGAGAATAGAATTCTCTTTAGGAATTCCCAAAGAGAATTCTTAAATTCACCAAAGAGAATTCTCTTTAAGAATTCTCCAAGATATGTGCTGGGTGGAATAAAGAAGAGAAAGAAAGAAAGAAAGAAAGAAAGAAAGAAAGAAAGAAAGAAAGAACAGGATAGGGGAGGGGAGGGGAGGGGAGGGGAGGGGAGAAGAAAAGAAGAATGGTGACTGGAAATGTGTGCGGGGGTGGGCAGTAGGGATGGGTGAATTCCCTACCTTCCAGTCTGTGGGGAATCCGCCCGCCGGGGGGAGGCGATCCGTTTCTCCCCCCGGAATCCTCTTTGGCCAGCTCCGTTCCACAGTGATTCTGTACAGCCACAGGTCAGCTCCGAAGTGCCAGTGATATGGCCGCCATGCCGTATTGCTGGCTGAAGGGGGCTTGACTGACTGCAGCCGCAAATTTGCAGCCATAAAGGCCTTAGTTTAAGGTAAATGCAGCTGTAAATGGCTGCATTTAGCTTAAACTAAGGCCTTTACAGCCGCAAAAGGCGTCCTGGATGCCATTTGTGTCCCTGTGTTACGTGGATAGGCTATGCAAAAGGCATCCAGGACGCCATTTGCATCCCTGTTTTACATGATAGGCTATGCAAATATTTGCATAGCCTATTGCATCAATGAAAAGCATGGATGCAAATGGCGTCCAGGATGCCTTTTTCAGCTGTAAAGGTCTTATTTTAAGCTAAATGCAGCCATTTACAGCAGCATTTACTTCAAACTAAGGCCTTTACAGCCACAAATGGTGTCCTGGACGCCATTTGTGTCCGCAGTCAGTCCCCTTCAGCCAGCGATATGGCATGGCGGCTGTGTTGCTGGAAATATGGATCCGGAGGATCCGGCAGAAAAGGATTCCGCGGGGAGGTGGAGGTAAGTGTTCCATTCCACCACGGACTCCTAAAGAATCCAGCCTCATTGGAGTCCATGGAGGAAATCTCCGCCATCCCTAGTGGGCGGTAAGAGAATTCCGTAAGCCAAGTGGCTCTTTCCAGAGGTAGTACTTCAGAGGAATTTAGGAGGCTGTGTAGGGTTTGCAAGGATTGCACGTACTTAAATGAACTTTATGAGGTGAGGTGGCTGAGGGCTTTGTCTAGCTTTTTTAAACTGTAGAGCCTATTTAAAAGCTCCAGCAGTTTCTTGATCATGATGCCACATAGTCCTAACCTTCTTTTTGGAATAATTTGAGTCCTACAGCTCTTTAGGAGAAATTAAAGTGGAGGGGGAGAAAGAAGTTTGTGGAGGCTGATTGGATCCTTTACTGTACTGAAGTTACTAAACTTCTGCAGAAGCCAAAGTTTCCAGTTTGGGGCAGTAGAAACCAGATGCTGTGTGAAATACCAGTGTTTCACATGGAGCTCTTTCTTCCCTTCCTTCTCCCTCTTCAAAATTTCATTGCAGGCAATCTCCCAACAGTGGGCATGCAAGAGCAGAAGTAGGGGGAGAGAGGTTTTTTGCACCTCAAAAAAACCCTACTCCAGAGATTAGGGATAGTGACCTCCTAATGGTCACCTTAAAGCCTTCTGATAAGGATATCTAATCCCATGTGTGTCTTGATAGTTTTTACTTTTTGTTTTATACTTTGAGAAAAGGAAACTTTATGCAGGGCTAGCACAAAAGCTGCTAGACCTAACTGTCTGAAATTTGGTAGGTTCAGTCAGCTCCATAGGGCCTGCTAGGCCCCCAAATTCCATGAATTTATGTTGACACACACAAAAAATTATAGCTCTTTGCTTTGACAGATTTTCTTGGAAAAAGCAAACTTTACCTGTGACTAGCACAAACGTTACTAGACCTAACCACCTGAAATTTGGCATATTCAATCAGCTCCATGGGGGCTACCAAGTCTACAAATTTCATGCAGTTATCACACCAACAAAAAGGTTATGGCCATTTTTGTTTTCCAATGCACGTCAATGGGAAAATGTAAAAAAAAATGGCGATTAGGACAGCTCAAAAGATCCGGGACACAGCTCAAAAAAGATCTGGGGCCCATGCCCAGGTGGCCTCCCTAATGACACCCCTGCTTAGCATGCTCCACAAGACAAATGCTTTGCACCTCTAGTCCCATCATTGTTATTCATAGCTTTCTAAAATTCCATCAAGATTTTGACTGCAATATGCATTTGATGTGCAGGCATCTTTAGAAATGCACCTGGTTCAAAGCAGAAACTTGTATATGCAATCTCATAATGAAGAGGACTAAAACAAATTCTAGAGAAGTATCTTGATGACTTCTGGTATTTCCATCAAGACTGGTGGAAATACATTTCCTGACTTCTCCTTTAAAAGTAATATCTTCTGTCTCTTTCAAACCTTGCAATATTTATTGCTCCACAAACATTAATGAAATGGTAGTGTAACATCAATAACTTTATGGCTTTACAGGCTAGCTAAGTTAAAAGTTCAAGCTTTACACTGCCCCTTAAGCTAGTGGACTGGCAGCACCAAATATTGTTTAATAAGTTTATAACTGCCAGCTTTATTAAATTTCGTAGAAAGAGGTGGGGAAAAACACTGGGTTCATATGGGTGTATTACATGTCTCATAATACTGGAAACTGGAGTGATCCCATGAAGCTGATTGGTGGGAGATTCAGAAGAGATAAGAGGAAGTACTTGTTCACACAGTGTATAGTTAAACTATGGAATTTGCTAACACAAGATATAGTGATAACTACCAATTTGGGTGGCTTTAAAAGGGGAATTAGACAAATTAATGGAGGAGAAGGCTATCAATGGCTACTAGTCCTGATGGCTATATGCTGCCATCAGTTGCCTATGTACTTCAGTTGTTGGAGAACATGAGTGGGAGAGTGCTATTGCACATTTGTACTCATGTCTGACTTGTGGGCTTCCCACAGGCAGCTGGTTTGACACTGTGTGGACAGAACGCTGGACTTGACAGACCCTTAGTCTGATCCACCATGGCTCTTCTTATGTTCTTAAGAAATTGAACAATCCTATTCAGGCTCACCTGGAAGTAAGCTCCATTGAACTGAGTGGAGCTTACTTCTGAATAGGCAGAAGGCTGTCTTAAATAGGAAGCTATTGGATTATCTTCAAAACAGCATTCCATATAGCAGCAACACTAAAGATATGGAGAAAGTGGAGGAGGATTTTATCTCCCTGATTTCACAATTAGCAGCTTTCATATTTCATCTATTATTTGATCTGAAGTTCATAAAGGAGTATTTCAGGAGGCAAAAAGTTCTAGGAATGTATCCATTTTATTGATACAATGGCCAAATGTTGGATTACAATGAAATGAAAGCATGACTGGGAACTGAGAAACTATCCTGGATGCAATACTTGTAGTTTAAACATTTCTTTAAAGAGATAGATATGTACTTAATAAAGGAAGCAGGACCTTGACTGGTTTTCCAAAAAAAAAAGATTAAAAAAATAATCATTGATGATTCATTTGCATCATCAAATGAATAATTTTATTTCCAAGTGAGCATGGGCAACCAGGAAGGGAAGTCCCTTGTGTTCCCCTTCCTCTGAAATAAGGTAAATATACTTACTTTGACTTTACTTTTACCTCCTTCTTCTGAATTTGCTCATTCTGCCCATCACATGGCCCACCCTTTGCCACTAAAACCTGAAGGTCTCTTTGCAGTGCTTAGCTTTCACCCTGTCTCACCCTCCCCACTCCTTATTTGGTCAACTATGATCATTCCCTGCCTTGGGATCCTCTTGCTCTATCATTATTGTTAGGAATAGTCTGCCAGAGTAGTGCTAGGGGGTTGGTGTACTAATCAATTATTTCCTTTCTGTGAATAATCATAGTAAAAGAAATGGTTTCAGCTATGAGTCTTTTCATGAGCTAATTTCTCCATTTTGTCAAAGTACTATGCACAATCTACCATGCGCACACCAAACGTTCCCCACAGTTCTGGGTTCATTGGGTACCCGAGTATACATTCAAGTTCACATGCATGTGTGAGCGAGGATGTTTGGTAACATCTTTCTAACTCATTTAATTCATGGGATACTCTTTTGAAGCTATTGCAAAGATTTCCATTAGGGTAAAGATCAGGATGTCAAAGAGGGAGTGAAGTTAAGGAGAAAATATAAGTGTATCTAAGACACTGAGCACAGCATGACTATGTCAATAGGTGGAATTACTTAGAATTGCAGTCTTTTGTATTATGGTCTAATTCATACCAAAAAATCCTTAGATGGAGATAAAAGATCTGCAGGTGTGAAAGTATGACGTTAATTTCCCTTGCTTGTAACTTAACAAACTGTATTTATCTGGACCTTACAATTACCTCTCTATTATACGCACATGGCTTACACAGTAGGGATTCTGTGGGCCAGCCTGCATGAAGATAATGCCAATAATTTAGCACTTCTTTCTGACATCAAGAACACAGATTTTGTCAGAGCATTCTCAGCCCACAAGCCATGGACTTTGTACTATCATGACACCATGGTTCAATGGTGCACATTAATCCTGAACTAATTTTGGTTAAAAAACATATATTCAGTTGGGAAAATGTACTTCACAAACTTAGCATATAAGAGCCTATTTGCGTGCACCATAAGGTCCATTTTTTTTGGACATATTCTGCAAACCAAAGATAGAAAGAGAAAGAAGTGTCAAGAGGGAAGGACATGGACCTGAGAACAATCCAAAAGGAGATTGTTGGTATCCCATGCAGTTAACATTTCATGGAGAAATGTTCATAATGAAGAAATGAACAACAGTGAAGAACATATGCTATTTGATCTCATTTAAGTCACATAGCCAAAAACAAACAAAAATATTAAAAGTAAAAACATGTAGGGTGCCATCCTATGCAAGTTTAGACAGAAAAAAAGGCCTACAACTCCCAGCATCCCCCTATTACTGATATATCTGAGACTGAGGTTACAGGGACTGGATCAACCTAAATCCATCAAGGGAAGGAAGGCCCATCAATTCAGGACTCAGTGTTGGATTGGCCCATTGGCAATGGGTAATGTAACAGAGCTTGGCCTTCTGACACACGAGTAATAAAGGTGTCTCATCTCTGAGGTTTGCAAGATGAGAAACAGCAATGCCAGGCCATTGGAGATTGATCATTGGCACTCTTTAATGATAAGAAAGGGATCCATACAAAGAGGTGCCCGTGTTGAATTTATTTTATTTTATTTATTTACAATATTTATATACCACTCCACATCAAAGATCTCACAGCAGTGAGAATTTATAGCTATATCTTCCTCTTAGCGTTGTAAAAAGGGTACTATAAAACAATTAGCTTCATAACAAAGCCAGGCATGCCATCAGATAAAGTAACCAGAAAGCTCATCCCAGATCGTAAAATTGGGCTTCAGGCCTGGGCATGGGACAGAAACGGCCTTGGTCGCCTTGGTGGATGATATGAGGAGGGCTCTGGATAGGGGCATATGCTCCTTCCTTGTTCTCCTTGACCTCTCAGCGGCTTTTGATACTGTTGACCACGGTATCCTCCTGGACCGCCTGGAGAGGTTGGGCATTGGAGACACCGTATTGCGGTGGTTCCGGTCCTTCCTCTCCGGCAGGTACCAGAGGGTAGCACTGGGAGAGGAGGTTTCGGACCCATGGCCGTTCACTTGTGGGGTGCCACAGGGTTCCATCCTCTCCCCGATGCGATTTAATATCTATGTGAAGCCACTGGGGGCTATCATCAGGAGGTTTGGGGTGCGGTGTCATCAATATGCGGATGACACGCAGCTCTACCTCTCATTCAAATCTTCACCAAGGTTGGCCGTAGAATCCCTGTCCAAATGTCTGGAGACGGTGAGTGGCTGGATGGGGAGGAATAAGTTGAAGCTGAACCCTGACAAGACTGAGGCACTTTTGGTGGGAGACAAGAGGAGGCTGGGGGATGTTGACCTGGTGTTGAATGGGGTAGGGCTACCCTTGAAAGACCAAGTCCGCAGCCTGGGGGTCATTTTGGACTCCCAGCTGTCCATGGAGGCTCAGGTGTCAGCTGTGAGCCGGACAGCACTGTATCAACTCCATCTGATATGGTGGCTGCACCCCTACCTTCCTGACGATCTTCTCCCATCGATAGTACATGCCTTGGTCTCCTCTCATTTAGACTACTGTAATGTGCTCTATGTGGAGTTACCCTTGAAGACGGTTTGGAAGCTGCAGCTGGTACAGAATTAGGGATGTATGAAAGTCACTTACCTTTTTGCGGATTCTGTTCATGGTAGGGGGGGAGGCGTTCCGTCCCTCCCCCCGGAATCCTCGACGGCCGGCTGTGCTATGCGGCAGCTCTGCGGAGCAGCTGGCCAGGCCCAAGCCAGGGCCGTCCGCAGCCAGATTTCCGGCCGCGGAGGGCTCTGGGTAAAAAAAAAATGCGTACGCAAATGGGGGCGGCTACAGCCACCGCCATTTGTGTTCCTTATTTTTCGCCTTCTTAGTCTACGTCAATATTTACGTAGACTAAGACGAAGAAAAGAAAGGGGAATACAAATAGCATAGCGGGTGCTATTTGCGTTAGGGTTGGCGGAGAATTTCTCTCCGAAACTTCGGGGGGCCGAGCGCCAATGTGTTCGGCCCCCCGAACAAGTTTCGGGGAGAAATTCTCCACCCCCCCGCCCCCCGCCCCCCCGGGACGGGACTTACCTTTGGCGAATGTCCCTCCCGGCGGCGGGTCCGGCCGGCAGTTCCACGGGTGTTCGCCCGGGGCGGGAGCAGCAGCCGGTCTTTCGACCCGCTGCCGCCGCTGCCATTCCAATCAAAGAAAAAAAAAACGCCCCCGTGATAGGCTACGTGACGATTAACGTAGCCTATCATGGCTAGATTTGCAAAGTCAGTCGTGATAGGCTACGTAAATCGTCACGTAGCCTATCACGGGTGACTTTAAAAAAAAAAGCGCGTACGGATAATGGCGGCCCCCATAGGGAGCTGCCATTCCCATTCCTTATGTGGTTGCTGTAGTCTACGTAAAGATTTACGTAGACTATGGCGACCAAATAAGGAACACGAATGGTGGCTCTCTATGGGGGCCGCCATTTGCGTATGCGCTTTTTTTTTTTTTTCAGTCACCCGTGATAGGCTACGTGATGATTTACGTAGCCTATCACGGCTGACTTTACAAATCTAGCCATGATAGGCTACGTTAATCATCACGTAGCCTATCACGGGAGCGTTTTTTTTTTAACTTTTTATTTCGCGGCTGGGCGAGGCGAGGCGCCTCCTCCCCGGCCTGAATTTAGGCCGGGCGAGGCGGGAAGCTTCAGGGAGAGAGCAGCGAAGCGCCTCCCCCCCCACCGCGAAAAGCTGCGAGACCAGGTAAGTGGCTTTCGTGCACTCCTAGCACTTACATAATACCTTTTTCAACTGGATATCATCCCCCATCACAAACTGAAAACTGAGTCCCTTGCTATTGCTACAACAATGTCATGTCTCACCAGCTGCAAAACATGCACACACTCCCCATTTTCAAAAGTAAAATAAAAAAGCTCCTTATTACTTGTACCTTAAGGTTTCCAATATGTCATATTACTGTCCTGAGGATTGAAATGGAGCGTTAGCATTAAATTTTCTCTTCCCAGATAATTTCCCAAAAGAACAGCTTTGAAGTAATCTCATTGCTTTTTTTCCTTCTCTTAGCATGAAAATACAATAATAGTGAAGACATCAAGGGCTCTAATTCATCATGGTTTTCTTTGTGCTGTGATATACTTTTCATATTTATTGGACTCCAAAACATGCTGTAAGGTATTTATGAAAAATAAATGTAGCTTGTCCACCACAGAACAGGGTCTGCTCTGTAGACTTTCAGGCACTAGTGAACCATGTTCAGCATTAGACTCATGCTAGTATTTGCTAGGTATGTGGGAGAAATACCTACCCTTTGCATTTTAATGTGAACCTACTTAATTCGCACTTCCAGAACCAATATGCAGACTGAAACACAATTCCTCTTCTGTATTCATATTTCTCCATTTTTTGCAGGATGCATACAAAAATGCATATATTAGGGGGAAGTGCACACATAAATGTGTATATTCATGAAAATAATGTACAAAAATGCATCATATTAGGAGAAATTTCTTGCAATATATATATATTAGGCAAAATTGTGTTTAAAATGTTATGTTAGAAGAATTGTGCACACAAATGCATACAAATTTTGGTGTGGATTTTTAAAATACACACACAAAGGGTTGGACACAATGGTGTTGCTCTGCTGGTGGAACTAGTATCTTCTCCCTTCTGTAGCCCCCTGTGCACCCCCAAAATCTGCTCTGGAGAGTTTGGGGACTGCCTGGAGAAGATTGGGGGAGCATGGGGGCCTCCCATCGCAGAAGCAAATTTCCATTCATGAAACATTAGATCTACCTGATTGGGCAATATCCAAGTCAACACTAGCACTAATGTAAATTACGTTGCACTAGCGTAAGCAACCTCTAATGTAGCACCAATAGCATTAGCTGGCACAATGGGTTTTCTGGGGGAAAACGTCATGCAAGAAATCACTATTGGCATTGTGCTAGAGGATGATTATAGTAGTGCATTCTAATTTATGTTACCACTAGTGTCAACCTGGATAGCAACCATTATGATGCAGAAACGGGATGGAATAAATGGCAGATGGGAAACATGAAGAACTGAGAGAAACTAACATTGACAGATTCCTCCATTTCTAGGGCATTTGCGCACTTGAGCACAAAACCACAACTGAACTCTTCGTTGGAATCTGCCAAATAGGGATGTCAGAGAATTTCGCCACGAATCTCGGGGAGGCCAAATGCCAGCACATTCGGCCCCCCAAAATCGGTGGTGAAACGGTCTGCCCCCCCGCCCCCGGGATGGGACTTACCTTGGGTGAATCTTCCTGGTGGCGGCAGCTCCGGCGGCGGTTTGGCGGTGGTTCGGCGGCAGTGGCCGTTCTTCTGACCGGCTGCCGCCACCACCATTTCCAGTAAAAAACAAAACAAAAAAAGTGATAGGCTACGTAAAGATTTACGTAGCCTATCACGGCTAGATTTTTAAAAAATACCATGATAGGCTACGTAAATCTTTACGTAGCCTATCACGGCTGATTTAAAAGAAAAAACAAACAAATGTGCGTACGCAAATGGCGCCGCCCATGGGCGCCGCCATTTGCGTACGCGCGTTTTTTTTCTTTTAAATCAGCTGTGATAGGCTATGTAAACATTTACATAGCCTATCATGGCTGACTGCAGGGACGCAAACGGTGGCGGCGGCTACAGCCGCCACCATTTGCGCACCCGGCCAGCCAGGATTTGGGGGGGAGGGACGGAGCGCCTCCCCCCAGCCAGAATTTTGGGGGGGAGGGACGGAGTGCCTCCCCCCCACCAGAAGTTTGGGGGGGAGGGATGGAGCACCTCCCCCCGCCGGCCAGAATTTCGGGGGGGAGGGACGGAGCACCTCCCCCCCACCTCAAATCAAATTTCGTTAAAGGTAAGTCACTTTCGTACATCCCTACTGCCAATAGGGATGTACGGAAGTCACTTACCTTATGACGAAATTGATTCACGGTGGGGGGGAGGCGCTCCGTCCCTCCCCCTGAAATTCTGGCCGGTAGGGGGAGGTGCTCCGTCCCTCCCCCCGAAATTCTGGCTGGGGGGGAGGTGCCCCGTCCCTCCCCCCTGAAATTCTGGCCGGGGGGAAAGCGCCCCATCCCTCCTGCCGTGAATCCTGGCCGGCCGGGTCCGCAAATGGCGTCAGCCATAGTCGCTGTTGCTTGCGTCCCTGCAGTCAGCCATGATAGGCTATGTAAATGTTTACGTAGCCTATCATGGCTGAGTAAAAAAAAAAAAAACCGCGCGTACGCAAATGGCATAAATCTTTACGTAGCCTATCACATTTTTTTTTTTTTTACTGGAGATGGCGGTGGCAGCAGCCGGTCGGAAGACTGGCCGCCGCCACTGCCGCAGCCGCCGCCAGAGAGATTCGCCCAAGGTAAGTCCCGTCCCGGGGGTGGGGTGGGAGGGTGGCAGACCGTTTCGCCACCGATTTCGGGGGGCCGAATGCGCTGGCATTTGGCCTCCCCGAGATTTGTGGCAAAATTCTCTGACATCCCTAACTGCCAACCCACTGTTCAGCTGGGAGGTGTGTCAGGAGGCTGAGGCAGGTGGAGGTTTTCCACCATAATGCCAGGTTGCCAGTTCTATTTCAGCATCCCACTGTAAAGGAATCAATAAAACCATCTCAATAGCAAAATGGCATTTGCTGAGCATATGCAAACAACTGAGTAAATGAAGCCACAGCTTTCTGTCACATATATACAAACAGAAAACTCCTAATGATTACACCCACAGTGCTGGAGTCTCGGCCTGGTGCTTGTTAAGCACACCCTGTGACATCTCTGCTACAGCTTTTCCAAACAATCAATAATTATGATAATCATAGCTCCAGGTGCAGGCTGAGTTTTGTTTTTGAAAACAAAAATGAGTTTGTTTTCTTTTTCATATTTCATTGTGGAGAGGCAGTTTTTATTACTTACAGCAAGTCTGGTCATTTCTTAAATTCTGCGATGAGAAGACAGAAAAATGTAGGGATGTATGAATTGTGTACCTTCCGTGCCGCTTGACTTCCACAGTTTGTGGCCAGTGTGTCAAGGGCTTCTTGGAGGCCTCTCTCAGTCTAATCCAGTAGCTAAGTCCAGACACAGACAAAGGGATTCCTTTCAAAGCTTTATTCTTCTTTTACAACTTAACAACTATACCGTTTGCAACTAGATCTGAGCAGCACAGTACCTATGCCCTAAGTTGGAACAGTTGGTCCCCGTTTGAAAGGGAATTACTGGCAGACCCCGGAACTTAAGGACTAGGGAGAGTCCCTCCCCTTTTCCCTTGGATCCTCTGGGCGCAGACCAGAGCCTTATACAATGTGCTGCACAATATATTGGTCTTACCAGCAGTGCAGCTTGTAATCTTCCTCAAAACTAAGTGCCACTCAGTTCAATGGACAATGTGGAGGCATTGCAGAATTCAATCCATAGAAAGAACCTCTGCTCAGTTTGGAGCAGACTCCATACTTTGTTACCAGTCAGCACCATGGCTCAGTTTGAGCTGACCCACATTTTCATTATCTTCTCTGTGGTGCTGCAAAATACCTTTGGGAAGTATATCTGACATTTATATTTAGGGACATTGTATAGTGGCTTTCACACATCTGTACTTCCAGTCAAACTCAGCCATACAATGGCCAATCTTGGACAAGACCTTAATCACATAATAAAAGCATCAAACTTCTTGAATGGTCCTCTCTGAGAATAAGTTCAGTATTAACTATTGCCTTTTAAAAATTTTGTACTGCCAACATAAAGATCAAGACATACCTTATGGATGGATTCTACATTCTGTGGAATGTTAAAACTGATTGTATATCTGAGACAGTGCAAGCTAAGCCATCATTACCAAGGTAACACTTGGTAGGGGTGTACGAAACCCCACTTACCTGGCTCCGCTGGGTTCAAGGGGGGGAGGCGATCCGGTCCTCCCCCCTGGAATCCTGCCCAGCTGGCTCTACTCCGTGGCCAGTCTGCGAAGCCACCGGCCAGGCCAATCCGCAGCGGGGGGGCCATCCACTGCCAGGCTGCTGCAGACTCAAATGGCATCCTGCATAGGGGACACCATTTGCGTCCCTACACTAGGCTGTGATAGGCTACATATATATGTATGTAGCCTATCATGGCTACAGCAGGGATGCAAATGGCATCCCCTATGCCATTTGCATCCCCGCTTTAGCCGTGATAGGCTACGTAAATATTTACGTAGCCTATCATGGCTACAGCAGGGATGCAAATAGTGGCCACCACAACAGCCGCCATTTGCGGCCGCAGCAGCCCAGAAGATCACCTGGAGCCTCCGCTGGAGCCGCCGCCACCGCATCCGCCGCTGCATCCACCGCATCCACCGCCAGGTAGGTCCATTCCGGGGAGGGGGATGGCGGGGGGGGTGAGGCCATTCTGCCACAGATTCCGGGGGGGCAGATTCCACGGCCTCACTGGAGTCCGTGGTGGCATTCTCCAACATCCCTAACACTTGGGGGAATTGATTGTGGTAGTCAATTGCTTATGTTAAAATTGTGTCATTAACAATAGCAATATATTATGCCTGTGAGCTTGGGGAAGGGAGGAAGGTTAAAACATCGATTATAAAGTGAACCTAGAAGTATATCCCATTCCCATCAAGTAACGATATTTATTTCCAAATATGGACGCTTAGTATTTCGTGTGTTTATATGTTTTTGTGTTACAAAACTTCACAACCTACTAGTATCTCACTCTTTCATAAAGTACTGGATTGTTCAAGAGGTTGAGTTGAACTAGTGTTTCTCATTTCAGAGAAAAATAAACCAGTGGAGCTGTTCACACATCATGCTAACCTATGGCAAGCTATGCTGCTGGGGAGGTGATTATTAACCAACTGTGCTCCTATCAGACAATCTGACAAACAAGCTACAGACAGTAATTTATTTCATCCCCCCTGCCCTCCTCCTCCTGTAATCCTCCTGCCCAGCCAGGCAGGTATCACAGCTTCCTTTGTGGAGGGAATAGCGATCGCTTGAGAGGAGCAGAGGGGTGGCAGCATTTTTGGCCGCTCTCTCCAAGCAGCTCTGTAGGCGATCTCTGTAATCCACGCTTGTGCAACAGTCAACATGCTAACCCACCAAAGGTAAAATAACCCTTACTGCAGAGAGTGGGTCCTGAGGGTGGCTTAATCAGGGGAATTAACCCTTCATGAGTGGGAAAAACACCCCTCATACGACTAGGAATGTCACAGGAGTCCGAGAGGAGGGTGGAGGCTGGTGGACTCCCCCCCACTCAGCCTTCCGGACCCCACTCAATGAGCCACTGCACGCTTACCTAGCCATTTCCTGAGCACCGCGGGGTGTGTGAGCAGCCAGTGGCAGCCTGTCCCCTCACCAAGCCACCATTTTGCGAAAAAAATGGTGGTTCGGGGTTTTCCATAAAAGTAATGTTATGTAAATGGCCCCTTTACAGACACCAATGGCAGCTCAGTGAGGGGACACGCGGCTGCCGGGCACTTGCCGGGCACTTGCTGGGCCATTCAGCAGCTTGCACAGCACAGTGAGCAGGGGCGGGCAGCAGGGGTGGTTTGGTGGGCACCCAGCAGGGACAGAGTTGAGTCTGTGCATCCCTGCACATGGCACACTAGCCCATCATGAGCAGCTCAGGCCCCTTACCCACCATGGCTTAGCGTTATGTCTAAGCCATGGTGGGACGTCTCATTCACACAGCCACTGCATTGCATTGCCAGTGCAATGATACACAAGTATATCATCCTAATGCCAAAAGCACTCTCCACCTGATGCCCCAGATGACCTAGTGTTCAGTGAACTAATATGGACTAAGATGCTTGGCAATAAATATATTTCTTTACTTTCTGTTTGGCCAAGCAAAGTCTGGTCATGAAATTGAGCATATTCTGATCTAGTTGCATTAGAGCATTACAAAAAGAAAAGCAATTCCAGCTCTTCCTTATGAATAAGTAAATAGACAGGCTGTGAATCTTCCTGTCCTTTCAGTGTGGTGTAGTAAATTATGAAGGCTTTTATAATGTCATCCTATAATGCTGCCTTTATCCAGAATTCTGTAAGCATTATTAAACTAATGTAGGAGCCCAACTATTGTATGTTCATAAACTACCTTGATATCTGAGATGTTTATTCTGTCCAGATAACCTCACACTATGACATCTCCAACTCAGATAAAAGGCATATCAGCCTCTGATGCCACACAAAGGAGGTTTGTTATCATCCCTACTGTTCCAGGACACGGAGCACTGCATGCAACCCTTGCTTCAAACACAGGCTGAGGCGCAGAGTAGGATGAGAAAATGAACCAAATTAACCAGTTTTATGGATAGGAAACTAACCGTTTTTTCTCTCTACTGCAGTATGGCAGTCTATTTTCTTATAATCTCCATAGAGACATTTGGGAGACCGCCTGGGAATCAGGCTTCCTGCATTGAGCAGGGGGTTGGACTAGGGATGGCGGAACGGACCACTCATCTCTGCCACTCCGTGAAGTTCGTGCCGGCCGGATCCTACCTGCCGTCGGCCGGGTCTGGGTCCGTCCGCTCACTCCACTGCTGGTCTGTGGACACAAATGGCGTCCGGCATAGCAGACGCCATTTGCGTCCCTGCTCTTTGCCGTGATAGGCTATGTAAATCTTTACATAGCCTATCACGGCAAAGAGCAGGGACGCAAATGGTGTCTGCTACTCTGGATGCCATTTGTGTCCGCAGACTGGCAGCGGACGGAAGTCCGGCAGCGGATGGAGCTGGCCAGTGGCTCTGCGGACTTGCTGTGGAGCGGAACTGGCCAGGGAGGATTCCAGGGGGCGGAACGGATTGCCTCCCCCCCCAGGGACCCCCCAGTGGAACCGGGTGAGTGGGGTTCATACACCCCTAGGTTGGACTCGATGGTCTTGTAGGCCTCTTCCAACACTATGATTCTATGATTCTTAGCTTACTGCCAGGGCCATCCCTATTATTTGGCAGAGTGAGGCAGACAGCTCAGTCAGCAGATGCTAGGAGGTGGCAGCAAGGTGTTGAAGAACTGTGTGTCCTGCACCTCCCAAGTTAGCCTGCTGTCTTATGTGTGGTGGAGGGTGCGGTCCCATCAGCAGAATAGGAGAAAGACTGAACTACCAGTTTCATTGGGTTTTGCACATGGAATCAGAGGGGGCACCTCCTCATTCTTCACCTTAGGCAGCAAAATGTAATGGGCCAGCCCTGCTCAATGCAAGATAAAACAGACCATGGGGATATTTGCAGGCAGTTAAGCAGAGAAAGGGAGGCTTGTGCTAAGTCCAAAAAGAGCAGGTACATGACACTGACATGTTTGGAACCAGTAATACGAGGCATGGGGAATCAGGCTATTTCCAGACAGTGTCAGTTTTCACATGTATTCAGTCATAAAACCATTCCATCCGATTTCCAGATTACTCTGAGATGTTTTTAAAAGCACAAAAATGTACATTTATTTGCATACAGATTTTTGCTAATGTACACATTTTGTACTTTCCCTCTATATGCATTTTAGAAGCAACTTTCCCAAATGCATGCTATTTTGTACAACATTTCTACTAACATACACATTTTTGTATGCACCTTTCGCTGATATACACATTGCTGCACGTGTATATTTTGAGCCAAAAACTGCATTGCAAAACATGGAGATGTGCACAATCCGAAAGATAACTGTATTCCAATCTGTGAATTAGGTTGCTTTGCTTAAAAATGTGGATCAAACAAAAATTTCCCTCATCCCTAGTGCCAACTACCTCGTTAAGGCCCAAATGGTGTCTACATTTATTAAAGTTTTAAAAGAAACCATTGTGGTTGAGACCAGTTCATTATCTATCCGGAAGCCAAATCCATAGGATTCAGCGCTTTGGATAGCTCCTTTAGAGTTATGACTGGTTTTGACTGAAACCCAGAGTGGATTCCCTGCCCCACTGAAATAGGAACCACCAAGGCACAGGTATCTGTTCTGCATCCTCTGCAGTGAAAACAGAGGAAAATAATTCATTCCTCTTCTCTGCAATCACCTTATTCTTCTTTAATATGCCTTTAACTCCATTGTCATCCAATGGTCCAACTGCCTTCCCTAGCTGGTTTCCTGCTTCTGATATATTTAAAGAATTCTTTATTGTTGGCCTTGATATTGTTAGTGATATGCCCCTCAAAATGCTGTTTTGCATCTAGGGATGTACGAAAGTCACTTACCTTTTCGCAGCTTGGCTTCGCAGTGGGGGGGAGGTGCTTCGCTTTTCCCCCCGAAGTTCAGGCGAAGGGGGGGAGGCTTCCTGCCTCGCCCGGCCGAAATTCAGGCCGGGGAGAAGCGCCCCGTCTCCCCGGCTGCGAAACAAAAAGTAAAAAAAAAAAAAAAAGACCCCCTGATAGGCTACGTAACGATTTACGTAGCCTATCACGGCTAGATTTCCAAAGTCAGCTGTGATAGGCTATGTAAATCGTCACGTAGCCTATCACGGGTGACTTTGAAAAAAAAAAAGTGTGTACGCAAATGGCGGCGTCCCATGGGCGCCGCCATTTGCGTTCCTTATTTTGGCACGTCTAGTCTACGTAAAGATTTACATAGACTACGGTGAAAATAAGGGCAATGCAAATAGCGTGCCCTTATTTTCGCCGTAGTCTACGTAAATCTTTACATAGACTAGACGTGCTAAAATAAGGAACGCAAATGGCGGCGCCCATGGGCCACCACCATTTGCGTACGCGCTTTTTTTTTTCAAAGTCACCCGTGATAGGCTACATGACGATTTACGTAGCCTATCACGGCTGTCTTTGGAAATCTAGCCGTGATAGTCTACGTAAATCGTTACGTAGCCTATCACGGGTGTGTTTTTTTTTTTACTTTAGTTTTTTTTTTTTGCAACGGCGGCGGCGGCAGCCGGTCAGGAGACCGGCCGCCGCCCCCGCCCGCGACGAACTGCCACCGAACCGCCACCGGGACCCGCCGCCAGGAGGGACATTCGCCAAAGGTAAGTCCCATCCCGGGGGGGGAGGGGGGGAGGTGGCGGAGAATTTCACCACCGATTTTGGGGGGCCGAATGCATTGGCGCTCGGCCCCCCGAAGATTCGGGGAGAAATTCTCCGCCGTCCCTATTTGCATCTCTTATTGTCTGCTTGCTTCGCCTTTGTGCACGCTTGTGCTCTCTGTTGTTCTCCCCATCTGGGCAAGTCTTCCATTTTCTGAAGGAACCTTTCTTTGCTCTAAAAGCTTTCTTGAAACTACTTGTTAACCATGCTGGTAACCTCTTGGACTTCATACTATCTTTATTAACTTAGCTGAGCTTCTGTTACATTCTAGATGAGCTTCTGTTATTGTGGCTTTGCATTTTGATGTGATCTAACCTTCTTGTCCCCTTCATGGATCACTGCCTTGTTGTGGCGAAGGGGCTTGCGTAACTCAGTGAAGCCATAAGCTATGCCGTGCAGGGCCACCCAAGACGGACAGGTCATGGCAGAGAGTTCTGACAAAATGTGGTCCACTGGAGAAGGAAATGGCAACCCACTCCAGTATTCTTGCCAAGAAAACCCCATGGAACGTATCACAAGGCTAAAAGATATGACGCCGGAAGATGAGCCCCTCAGGTCGGAAGGTGTCCAATATGCTACTGGGGAAGAGCAGAGGGTATTTCCAAGTAGCGCCAGAAAGAGTGAAGTGGCTGGGCCAAAGCCGAAAGGACACTCAGCTGTGGATGTGTCTGGTGGTGAAAAGAAAATCCGATGCTGTAAAGAACAATGTTGTTTAGGAACCTGGAATGTCAGATCAATGAATCAAGGTAAGCTGGAGGTGGTCAAACATGAGATGGCAAGATTGAACATCGACATCTTGGGAATCAGCGAACTCAAATGGACAGGCATGGGCGAATTTAATTCAGGTGACCATCATATCTACTATTGTGGGCAAGAATCCCTTAGAAGAAATGGAGTAGCACTCATAGTCAACAAAAGGGTGGGAAAAACAGTATCTTAAAAATGATAGAATGATCTCAGTACGAATCCAAGGCAAACCATTCAACATCACAGTAATTCAAGTCTATGCCCCAACCACTGAGGCCGAAGAAGCTGAGGTTGATTGGTTCTATGAAGACCTACAACACCTTCTAGAACTAACACCAAAAAAAGATGTCCTCTTCATCATAGGGTATTGGAATGCTAAAGTAGGAAGTCAAGAAATCACCGGGATAACAGGCAGGCATGGCCTTGGTGTACAAAATGAAGCAGGACAAAAGCTAATAGAGTTTTGCCAAGAGAACACGCTGATCATAGCAAACACTCTTTTCCAACAGCACAAGAGGCGACTCTACACATGGACGTCACCAGATGGTCAATATCGAAATCAGATTGATTATGTCCTTTGCAGCCAAAGAGGGAGAAGCTCCATACAGTCAGTCAAAACAAGACCTGGAGCTGACTGTGGCTCAGATCATGAGCTGCTTCTTGCAAAATTTCGGCTTAAATTGAAGAACGTCGGGAAAACCACTAAACCGTTCAGGTATGACCTAAATCATATCCCTGATGAATATACAGTGGAGGTGAGGAATAGATTTCAGGTATTAGACCTGATAGACAGAGTGCCTGAGGAGCTATGGACGGAGGTCCGTAATATTGTTCAGGAGGCAGCAACGAAATCCATCCCAAAGAAAAAGAAATGCAAGAAAGCCAAGTGGCTGTCTGATGAGGCTTTACAAGTAGCTGAGGAAAGAAGGGAAGCGAAAAGCAAGGGAGAAAGGGGAAGATATATGCAACTGAATGCAGAGTTCCAGAGAATAGCAAGGAGAGACAAGAAGGCCTTCTTAAATGAACAATGCAAAGAAATTGAGGAAAACAACAGAATGGGAAAGACTAGAGATCTCTTCAAGAAAATTGGAGATCTCAAGGGAACGTTTTGTGCAAAGACGGGCATGATCAAGGACAAAGAAAACAGGGACCTAACAGAAGCAAATGAGATTAAGAAGAGGTGGCAAGAATACACAGAAGAACTATACAGGAAAGATCTGAATGTCCCTGATAGCCATGATAGTGCGGTCACTGAACTTGAGCCTGACATCCTAGAGAGTGAAGTCAAGTGGGCCTTAGGAAGCATTAGTAACAACAAAGCTAGCGGAGATGACAGTCTTCCAGCTGAGCTATTTAAAATCCTAAAAGATGATGCTGTTAAAGTGCTGCATTCAATATGCCAACAAATCTGGAACACTCAACAGTGGCCACAAGACTGGAAAAGGTCAGTTTACATTCCAATTCCAAAGAAGGGCAACGCCAAAGAGAGTTCAAACTACCGCACAATTGCGCTCATTTCACATGCCAGCAAGGTGATGCTCAAAATCCTACAAGCTAGGCTTCAGCAGTACGCGAACCGAGAACTACCGGAAGTACAAGCTGGGTTTCGAAGAGGCAGAGGAACTAGAGATCAAATCGCCAACATTCGCTGCATCATGGAGAAAGCAAGAGAATTCCAGAGAAACGTCTATTTCTGCTTCATTGACTACGCTAAAGCCTTTGATTGTGTGGATAACAACAAACTCTGGCAAATTCTTAAAGTGATGGGAGTACCACACCACCTTACCTGTCTCCTGAGAAACCTGTACGAAGGTCAAGAAGCAACAGTAAGAACCAGACATGGAACAACCGATTGGTTCAAAATTGGGAAAGGAGTACGACAAGGCTGCATATTGTCACCCTGCTTATTTAACTTATATGCAGAGTACATCATGAGAAATGCCGGGTTGGATGAATCAGAGGTCGGAATTAAGATTGCTGGGAGAATTATCAACAACCTCCGATATGCAGACGATACCACCCTAATGGCAGAAAGCGAAGAGGATCTCAAGAGCCTCTTGTTGAGGGTGAAAGAGGAGAGTGCAAAAGCTGGTTTGAAACTCAACATTAAAAAAACGAAGATCATGGCATCTGGCCCCATCACTTCCTGGCATATAGAAGGGGAAGAAATGGAAGCAGTGACAGATTTTACTTTCTTGGGCTCCAAGATCACCGCAGACGGTGACTGTAGCCATGAAATTAAAAGACGCTTGCTCCTTGGGAGGAAAGCTATGGCCAACCTAGACAGCATAGTAAGAAGCAGAGACATCACCTTGCTGACAAAGGTCTGTCTAATCAAAGCTATGGTTTTCCCAGTACTAATGTATGGCTGTGAGAGCTGGACTATAAGGAAGGCTGAGCGCCGAAGAATTGATGCTTTCGAACTGTGGTGCTGGAGAAGACTCTTACGAGTCCCCTGGACTGCAAGGAGGTCAAATCAGTCCATCCTAAAGGAAATCAACCCTGAGTGCTCATTGGAAGGACAGATAATGAAGCTGAAGCTCCAATATTTTGGCCACCTAATGCGAAGAGAAAACTCCCTGGAAAAGACCCTGATGCTGGGAAAGACTGAAGGCAAAAGGAGAAGGGGACGGCAGAGGATGAGATGGCTAGATAGCATCATGGATGCAATGAATATGAACTTGAGCATGCTCCGAGAGAGAGCGCAGGACAGGAAGGCCTGGCGTGCTATGGTCCATGGGGTCACGAAGAGTCGGACACGACTGAACGACTGAACAACAACAACAACAAACCTTCTTGTCCCTGCCCCCCTTTCAACTTCCTTTTTACCAGCTCCCTCATTTTATAGAAGTTTCATTTTCTGAAACAAAATGTGATTGTATTGGGCTTCCTTGGCAATTTCCTACTTAAATATATATTAAATCTGATAGCACTGCAGTCACTGTTTCCAATAGGTTCAACAACACTCACATCTCATACTAGGTCCTGTGCAGCACCACTTAGGATTAAATTCAGGTTGTCTCCTCTCTGATCAGTTCCATGGCCAGCTCTTCTAGGGCACAGTTGTTTGGAGCATCAAGAAATTTAACTTCTTTTCCATGTCTGGAACATGCAGCAATGTGGGGTAATTGAATTCGCCCATTATTACAACATTTCCTGATTTGAATGCCTCCCTGATTTCATTTTTCATCTCAAGATCACACTGAGCATTCTGATATGGGAGATGATAGAATGTTCCTAGTACTAAATTACTTTTGGAGCCCAGTATTGTCACCCATGACAATACTGTGGAGGACTTCTACTCCTTTTAGGTTTTCTAGCCTGCTTGACACTATGCTGTCTTTGATGTACAGAGCAACACCTCCTCCAATATGTCCTTCCCAGCCCTTCCTATAGAGTTTATATCTAGAGATGACTGTATACTACTGGTTTTCTCCATTCCATCAGGTTTCCATAATGGCCCACTGTATCTAGGTTCTCCTTTAAAACCAGGCACTCCAACTCTCCCATTTTGGCTTGGAGGCTTCTAGCATTTGCATAGAAATACTTATACATGGTCTTCTTCCTTAGGTGTCTCCCCTGTGCATCTTCTGCTATAGCCCTTAGGCCTCTTTGACTGGCTATCATGTTGCACCATATGCTCCTGCCTTATTCCTTCCCTGTCCCCATTTGGGCCATCTGAAACATTTTCATCTTCATCACTTGTTGAGTATCACCTTATACAGGTGGCAGGGGTGAGGGGACAGATTTCCAGCCATCAGTGAATATTACCAAGTCTTTGTTCTCTTCCTCACTACTAATTACTTTGTCAGGCAAAATCATGATAGCTCATTCAGGCTAATCAGAAGGTGTTATGCAAACTCATAAAATTATGTATTTTTTGCAGTGGAAAAGACTGTACTAAAGAAAAGGAACATTTGCTCCAAATGTACATTGTCTAATGGCATGACATAGCTGCCTGCACCCAACTTCAAACTGTGTTCTGTCCTAAGTCACTGCAGGGCAGGGGAAATGGGGGATATGATTAAGGAATACGAGGGCAGTGTAACTTTATAAGTACATAAAACAGAGGTGTCGATTGGCTAGCATATATCCAGCCACATCTTGACTTTAAACACTGGGTACCAACTTATACATATTAGAGCTGAGCAAAAATGGCCTCTCAAAATTCTCTACCACATGTTGGCACTGAAATGGTTGGGGGGAACAGTTCACTGGCGGGGAGGTGGGGGAAGTGAAATTCCTCAGCAATTTGGATGGGGCAAAAAAGAAAAATCTGGGAACTCTTCTCAGAAAATGTTCTTCTGAGAAATTTTGGCTCAGCCCTATCAATAACAATAATAATAATAATAATAATAATAATAATAATAATAATAATGATACAGATTTATATCTTAACTAAAAAATGAACCATCTATTATGAGACTGACTTGGACTTAAACAATATTATCTCAGTGACAGTCATTGGTATCTTCCACCAAAGGCTGAGAAAAAATAATCAGAATTTTTAATTCCAAAGCCACTACAGAATTTGAAAATTAGGAAAGGGTGATTATTCAACAGGAGTTTCAGTTCTCCTGAAGGAGAATGTAAGAGTGCACAGAATCCTTCCGAGTTAGGATATAATTGAATGGCCTTCGCAGATAGGCTTTCTTTGATTTAGCCTGTCCCCTCAAAATGAGATATCTGAAAAAGCTTGTCATCAGTTGAAATTTTGTTCTTAAAGGATGAAGCTAGAATGAAGACAAACAAGCTAAGAAGAGCTCTGACATTTGCCGTCAGCGTTCAAATAAATGGATTTCTCTCATCCAATCCAACTTTTGACTCAATGTATCCAGGCAACAGAAGTCTTTGAATTCAATAACAGATGTTAAGACCATACCCTACCCACAGAAGCTAAGACAACATTCCATCAGCCACGGCAAGCATTGTTGGCTTCATATTATTATGGGGGTTGGGGGGAGGTGTTGTTCTTTTGTGCTATTACCAAAAGAGTCATTGATGAACTTGGCATTCTGCTGAGCTTGGTATGTTTAGGTTCATTTAGCATGAAAAATCTGTTCCATGTTTACAACTTTCTGCACAGCATATGATCTTATATTGCAGTAATAGACGGAGGCACTTGTCAAAATAACAGAGAATGATGGTGATGCCCGTCCTGTTAACTTCCTGGGAGGCAGATTGTGCAAGTTCAAGCTACACAGAACTGCTATTGATTGCAACTGCCTCCAGCCCTTGATGAAATTTTGTAACTTCAGAGGACTCCAAATATGCAGTTGTTCATCCGAGCCAGCTGTAAAGCAGAGGCAAATTGCCCGAAATAGGGCAATCTGGCCTGGGTTGAATGCAGTGTATCTGAACAATCTTCTGATGAAGACACACACACACAGCCCTTGTTCTCTAAGATATTATCCCTGTGGGTGGGGGTGGCAGTGGCATCTCAAATCCCACCCCCCTGCTTCTATGGGCTCCATAAATAAAGTTGGCAATTCAAGTATCAATAAAAACAGATACACTTTACTTCAGCTTTCTTCTTGAGGCACACAGTGCCTCATAATGGAAAACAAAGGTAAGTACGCAATCCATCTGTGTTATGGTAATGACACAGCCTTCAATGAGGCTGAAGTTCTATCTTTGTCAATGGCCGATGCAACACCTTATGTCAGGGGTCCCCAACCTTTTTCGGCCTGTGGGAGCATTTGGAATCCTGACAAAGTGCCATGGGCACCAGTGACAAAATGGCCACCATGTAGGCATGGCTACTCACAAAATGGCTGCCATGGAGTGGGGCATGGCTACTTACAAGGTGGCAACTGGGGGGAGCAGTCAGAAAGACAGCAAGACTGCAAAATAGTTCAAATATGAAATAATTTCCTAACAAATAAATAAAACAGAAATACAAACACCCACACATTATCAACACATAGTTATAACAGAAATACAAACATCCAAATATTCCTAGCAGAAAAATACAGACAACAAACATCCAAACATTCCTGCCATTGAAATACAAACAAACATCCAAACTTGCCAGCGGAACTATAGCATGCACAGAAGGATCAGAGGCATGGATCCTCACCATTTATTTATAGGATCTCCCTCAAACCAACCTGAAATTGCAGATCACATTGCAGATCTGTCATTTTAAGGTGGTTTGGGGAAGATCACATGTAGAAATGATGAGTAAGAGAGTGGCCATTTGTAATCCTACTGGGAAACTCAACTTTAAAAACAACAATGAGGCTTGCGGCACCATAAAAAAGACAACTAACATGTTAGTACTGACTGGCATAAGCTTTCATGGGCTATAACCAACTTCAGTCACACACACACACAGACACTCCATATCACGTACAGAGAAAGAGAGAGAGAGAGGGAGAGAAATGTGCTGTTCAGGAGTCTCTGAAAACATGATGGTGGAAGGATAGAGCTGAAGCAGGGAGGCCTCTCTACCACTGGAAAACAGACTTAAGAAGGGTCAGAGGAGGGCCAGGAAAATTGGGATGGTGGGGTGGATAGAAACCAAATCGAGGGAAGAGAGTAGGGGTGTATGAACCCCACTGCTCCAGGGTCCGCTGAGGGGGAGAGGCAATCTGTCCCTCCCCCCGGAATCCTCCCTGGCTGGTTCTGTTCTGCGGCAAGTCCGCAGAGCCACTGGCCGGGGCCGCCTGCAGCCGGACTTCCATCCGCTGCTGGGCTGCAGCCACAAATGGCGTCCAGCGTAGGGGATGCCATTTGCATCCCTGCCCTTTGCCGTGATAGGCTATGTAAATATTTATGTAGCCAATCATGGCAAAGGGCAGGGACACAAATGGTGTCCACTATGCCGGACACCATTTTGTTCCGCAGCCTGGCAGCAGATGGCTGCGGAACGAAGATGATGGACCCGGACCAGCCGCCACCAGGTAGGGTCCATCCCAGGGGGATTTCGGGGGGTGGCAGGTGGGTAGTCCATCCACCATGGACTCCAGGGGGCCGGAGTCCATGGCAGATTTCTCCACCATCCCTAGAAGAGAGTGGGGAAATGCCCTAGCTTCACCCACACCACCTCTCCACTGCATGAAGTGGTAATCCTAGCAGCCACCACCAACAGAAAGGAGACAGCTGGGCAAGCAAGCATAGAAAGGCGGTAGCTTCCCCCTCCCCCATAAAAGGCCTCCACCACTGTGAACTGCAAGCAACCAAACGTGGCTGGCTGGAGCAGCCAGTAAGCCCAGAAATCTGGCATGCACAATGCACAAAAACAGTGCAGCCATGTGAGCAAACATGAAGCAAAATCCTTGACTTTGTATGTGCTCCCCACATGCACCAAACAATATCCAGAGTGCCACAGCAAACACAAGGCAGGTGGCCACGGGGGAGAATGGGAGATGCCCCTCCATAACCACCACAAACACAAAAGCCCAGAGGTAAAGCAACATGAGCAGATAAGTGAGCGGGCTGGAAACTCCATTGCTTTACCCACCCACCCCCAACAAACACAAGGGCACAGAGGGCAAGCACTGCACCTCCCAGCTCACAAAAATAAAGGGTTGCAGACCAAGCACCCTGAAGCAATTACTATCCATGACTTGACTGTGGATCACTGGGATGACCTGGTGTGCATTACTGAGACCTGAGTGATGAGATGGGTGGAGTGGATCTGTCTCTGTTTTGTCCACCTGGGTAGTAAGTACAGCACCAATCTAGATTGGAGGTGGGCAGGGGGGGGGGGAGACGTTGCCATCTTCCATACGGATTCCATCTCCCTGATGAGGAAACCCATCCATCCCAGCACCAGTTTTGAGGATCTGTACCTTGTGTTGGGCCAAAGAGATAGAACAGGTATGCTGCTGGTGTACTGCCCACCCTGCTGCCCAGCAGTCTCCTTGCCTGAGCTGGCTGAAATGGTCTCAGAGGTGGTACTGGAAAACCCAAGGACAGTGGTTCTGTGGGACTTCAACATCCATACCATGGCTATCCTGACAGGGCCTGCTCGGGAATTCATGGGAACCATGACAACCATGGGGCTCTCTCAGTACATTACTTGCCTAACATATGTGGCGGGATATGCCTTGGACCCAGTTTTTGCTGTTGGGTGGATGAGGGATGATCTGGTTGGGGGGGGTAGAGGGTCAACAACCCCGTTGTCATGGTCAGATCATTTCCTTGTGAAGTTTGGTTTGGCAGTAGCAGATCCACCCTGCAGGTGTGGGGGGCCGATTAAGATGGTCCACCCCCAGAGAATTAGGGATGTACGAAAGTCACTTACCTTTTCGCGAATTGATTCGTGGGGGGGAGGTGCTCCGTCCCTCCCCCTGGAATCCTCGATGGGGGGGAGGCGATCCGGTCCTCCCCCCTGGAATCCTGCCCGGCTGGCTCCGCTCCGTGGAGCAGCCAGCCAGGGCCGGCTGCAGCTGGCGTTCCACCCATGGACTGGCTCCTGCAGATGCAAATGGCAGCCTCCGTAGCGGCTGCCATTTGCGTCCAGCCAGGGTGCCGTGATAGGCTACGGAAATATTTATGTAGCCTATCACGGCAGGCAAAAAAAAAAAAGCATGCGCAAATGGTGGCGGCTACAGCGGCCGCCATTTGCATTCCCTATTTTTCGCTGTTTTAGCCTACGTAAATATTTACATAGGCTATTATGGCGAAAAAAAGGGGAATGCAAATAGCGTAGTGGGCGCTATTTGCGTTCCTTTTTTCCCCGCCGTTTTAGCATGCGTAAAAATTTATGTAAGCTATTATGGCGAAAAAAAGGAACGCAAATAGTGTAGTGGACACTATTTGCATTCCTTTTTTTAGCCGTAATAGCTTACGTAAATATTTACATAGGCTAAAATGGAGAAAAATAGGGAACGCAAATGGCGGCCGCCGTAGCTGCCGCCATTTGTGTACACTTTTTTTTTTGCTTGCTGTGATAGGCTATGTAAATATTTACGTAGCCTATCACGGCAAAAAAAAAGGGAAGGCAAATGGTGGCAGCTATGGTGGCCGCCATTTGCATTCCCTTTTTTTAGCTGTGATGGGCTACATAAATATTTACGTAGCCTATCACGGCGAAAAAGGGAACACAAATGGCAGCCAACGCAGCCGCCGCCATTTGCGTTCCTTTTTTTTTTGCTGTGATAGGCTACGTCAATATTTACATAGCCTATCACAGCTTCCGCAGGGACTCAAATGACGTCCATGCATTAGCTGTGATAGGCTACGTAAGTATTTACGTAGCCTATCACGGCTAAAATGGTGAAGCGAATGGCGGCCGCAGATGCGGCTGCCATTCGCAGAGCAGCACGAACGGCAGCAGGTAAGTGCTTCATTTCGCGTGCCTTTCGTGGGGTGGCGGGCAGGGGGCTTCGTTCCACCACAGGTTTTGGGGGCCTGAATGCGCTGGCATTTGGCCTCACCGAGATCCATGGCGGACTTCTACACCATCCCTAAACATCTCACAAAAATAATATAACAACAGTTTTAAAGGAATTGCACTGGCTGCCAATACGCTTCCAGTTGGAATTCAAGGTTTTGCTGATGACATTTAAAGCCCTAAGTGGCTTGGGACCTCAATATTTGAGGGAGTGCCTCTCCCTATAGATGTGTGCCGAGGACTGAGATCTGTTGGAGGGACCCTCCTCTGTGTCCCTCCAGTGCGAGACATATACTATGGTGGGACGTGGGAGAGGCCTTCTCTGCTGTGGCACCCCAGTTGTGAAATCGAGCCCTTGGAGACCCAATTGCTGCAGACATTGGTCTCGTTTCGGTGCCAAGTAAAAATGTGGCTTTTTACCAAAGCCTTTGAGGGCTAAATGCATTTCCTAAAGTAGCACACTGTTTTAACTGTTTGTTTTTTTGTTTAAGATTTTAACTGGTTTTAGCTTGTTTAATATTTTACTATGTTTTTAGGTGTTTAAATTGTTTATTGTTTTATACTGTTTAAATTGATTTTATCTGTATGCTGCCCTGAGATCTTAATGATATAGGGCGGGATATAAATGTTTTAAATAAATAAATATCCAATGAAAGTAAAATACAAGTTGTACAACACATAAAAGGAACATGTGTGTGTAAGTATTATTTTGTGTGTTTGTGTGTATTAATCAGAAAAAGTATAGGCAACTGTACTTTGTTGGAACTTTATCAAAAGTTTGAAGTGCCTCAACATAGGAAATGAATGGAGGCCATGGTGCCATAATATCATTCTTCAAGTCAGGATTAGGGATGGCAGAGAATTCCGCCACGGATCTCGGTGAGGCCGAATGCAAGTGCATTCGGCCCCCCGAACTCCGTGGCGGAATGGCCTGCCCCCCCGTGGATCCCCCCCCCGGGATGAGACTTACCTGGGGCGGATCTTCTGGGCCGCGGCGGCAGCTCCAGCGGTGGCTCCAGCGGCGTCTCCAGCGGCTGTGGCAGCCGGTCTTCTGACCGGCCGCCGCCGCCGCCATTTCCAGTGTTAAAAAAAAAAAAAAAGATGTGATAGACTATGTGAAGATTTACGTAGCCTATCATAGCTAGGTTAAAAAAACAACAACAACGTGATAGGCTACGTAAATCTTTAAGTAGCCTATCACTCTGACTTTTTTAAAAAAATGAATGCGCGTATGCAAATGGCGGTGGCTATGGCCACTGCCATTTGCGTTCCTTACTTTGGCCCATCTTAGTCTATGTAAATATTTACGTAGACTAAGACGGCGAAAATAAGCGGAACGCAAATAGCGTCTGCTACACTAATTGCGTTCCCCTTATTTTCACCGTCTTAGTCTATGTAAATATTTACGTAGACTAAGATGGGCCAAAATAAGGAATGCAAATGGCGGCGGCTGTAGCTGCCGCCATTTGCGTACGCATGTTTTTGTTTTAAAGTCAGACGTGATAGGCTACGTAAAGATTTACATAGCCTATCACGGCTGACTACAGGGTCGCAAACGGCGGCGGCTATGGCCGCCGCCATTTGCGTCCCTGCTAGCCAGTGGCTGGATGTCGATCTTTCGACCGGCTGCCGCCACCGCCATTCCAATAAAAGAAAAAAACACACCCCCATGATAGGCTACGTGACAATTAACGTAGCCTATCATGGCTAGATTTGCAAAGTCAGCCGTGATAGGCTACGTAAATCATCACGTAGCCTATCACGGGTGACTTAAAAAAAAGAAAAAAGCGCGTATGGATAATGGCGGCCCCCATAGGGAGCCGCCATTCCCGTTCCTTATTTGGTCGCTGTAGTCTATGCCATTTGCGTCCCTGCGTTAGCCGTGATAGGCTATGTATATATTTACGTAGCCTATCACGGCAAAAGGCAGGGATGCAAATGGCGTAGCATACACTATTTGCATCCCTGCTCTTTGCTGTGATAGGCTACATAAATACTTACATAGCCTATCACAGCTAAAGTAGGGAGGTGAATGGTGGCCACAGACCAGGGCAGCCATTCGCGGCCGCAGACCGGGGCAGCAGACGGACCAGACAGCTGAGAAAAGGTAGGGTCTGTCCCGGAGGAGTTTTGCAGGGTGGCGGGGGGATTACTTCATTCTGCCACAGACTCTGGGGGGCTGGATTCTAAATAATCCAGCCTCACTGGAGTCCGTGGCGGAATTCTCTAACATCCCTACTCACAGATAGGGCTCACTATTGGCAGGGGCTGTAGCACAGCTTCTTTCTTTTTTCCTAAGGGTTTTTGCTACTGCACCGCTCCTGCAGTAGCAACAGCTGGGGAAAGAAAACATAAGTGCACTCATGGGAAGATGAATCTATTCCAGATGTGGAGGCAGCCCACACATCTTCCTGTGAAAGGGGATGTGCAGGCTGAGCTTTGGTAAGTAAAATGATGCCCTCCAGATATTTTGGATTACAACTCCCATACTCCCTGACCATTGGCCATGCTGGCTGAGGCTGGTGGGAATTGCAGTCCAAAACATCTGGAGAGCATCAGATTGCCTGTAACAAAGGAGGGAGGTGAAAGTGTCTGTCACTGGGGTTTTCTCTCACTCAGGTTGATTAGAAGGCACTCATAGAATCCACTCATCATGTTTATTTATAGTTGTGCCTATAGTCTCTGGCTATTGTTTTTATTTGTCAGCAGTAATGATAAGCACTTACATAGAATACTTTCTGCTAGAGATATGGGACACATTGCCAAGGGTTTAAGGCACTCAGATTAGACACTGTAAAACATGGTTTAGTTAAGTAATGCCTTGGATGCATTGTGCTTTCTCTCTCTCTCTCTCTCTCTCTCTCTCTCTCTCATATATATATATATATATATATATACACACACACACACACACACATGCACGCACGCACGCACGCACACTGTATATATGGTAATGAAATGCGCTGTTGATGCTGCACCCAGGTTAGCCTTCAAAGTTAAGGCTACTAATATTTTACAGTATCAAAATATGTCTTCTCTTCTACTCTTACCTTGTCACTGGGGAAGAAAATGGAATATCACTAGTGCAAATCAATACAAGTAATTTGATAGATGGATTACCCTGGCAATTTTTTCTAAAAAAAAAAAAAATGGAATATGGGGGAGAAGCTCAGTGACACAGAGTGGGAGATAAAATATAAACAGCCCCTTGGGACTTAGGATGCAATATTTTTTATGAGGCCAACTGAATTATCTTTGTTTTCCCATGGCTCATCATATATAGCTTTGTATTTTTCTTCTTTTCACCATTGGGATATAAAAAGATTTCTTTTTAATAATGCTCCAGTCTGATGAAATGATACAACTAGTAGCCCCAAAAGAACTAAAGCAACAAATTGCTGTAGAAACAATTAAACCTCTTGAAACGTTCTAAGCAATATATTGCCTATGGCAAGGCTGGGCAACTTATGGCCCTCCAGATGTTTGGGCCTACAACTACCATCATGCCTCACCATAGGCTATGCCGGATAAGACTGATGGGAGTTGTAGGCCAAAATATTTGAAGGGCTACAAGTTGCTCACCCCAAATTATAAAGGAAAAACTTGTAAAAATTACTGGCAATGATGATTTCATGGCTGCTTCATATCCTATGAATTGCATACAAGGAAGGGAAATCAGTTCAGGAAGAAGCGTATAAATTACAGGTAGTTGATCACTTGTGCTGGTCTGCCTGCAAGACTGTGTCACTGTGGAAATAATCAGTAGGGATGTCAGAGAATTCCGCCACAGATCTCGGTGAGACCGAAAGCCAGTGTATTCGGCCCCCCGAAATCCATGGCAGAATGAAGCCCCCCACCCCATGAAAGGCGCGTGAAACGGAACACTTACCTGCTGCCATTCGCGCTGCTTTGCGAATGGCGGCTGCATCTGGGGCCGCCATTTGCTTCCTCATTATAGCCGTGATAGGCTACGTAAATACTTATGTAAATTTGCGTCCCTGCGGGGGCCGTGATAGGCTACATAAGTATTTACTTAGCCTATCACGGCAAAAAAACAAACAAACAGCGAACGCAAATGGTGGCGGTTACGGCGGCCGCCATTTGCGTTCCCTGGTTTTTTTTGCCATTTTAGCCTACATAAATGTTTACGTAGGCTATTATGGCAAAAGGAAAAGGGAACACGAATGGCGTAGTGGCCGCCATTTGCGTTCCTTTTTTTTTTTTTGCTGTAATAGCCTACGTAAATATTTACGTAGGCTAAAACAGAAAAAAAAGGGAACGCAAATGGCGGCCGCCGTAGCCGCCATTTGTGTTCACTATTTTTTTTTTGCCGTGATAGGCTACGTAAATATTTACGTTGCCTATCACAGCAAAATACAGGGACGCAAATGGCGGCAGCTATGGCAGCCGCCATTTGTGTCCCTGCAGGCTGCCCAGTGGCCGGATGTCCAGCTGCGAGCAGCCCCGGCCGGCGGCTCAGCAGAATCTCCACGGAGCGGAGCCAGCCAGAGAGAATTTCAGGGGGAGGGACCTTAGCGCCTCCCCCTCACCGCAAATGTCACCCTTAGAAAAGGTAAGTGACTTTTGTACATCCCTGCGTGCACACTCCTCAGCCATCTTCTAAGAAAGGTAAGTACAAAAAAAAACCCAAACCCCATCCGTGAGAATCTCTCTGACATTTTCTTCACTATTGAATTTATTTTAGAAAACAATTTGTTTTCTATGAAATTGAACTAGAATGGTTGAAAAAAATGTGGGAGAAATGTTGGGCACTAGTAAATGTTGTCTATCACCTATATGTGATTATTAGCTGCATTCACTGGTGTATGTCCAAATACTGGGGAGATATATTCACTTTCAGATGTTCCTGAAATTCATCTGGGATTCTCAGTATTCACACATGAATGTCAACATTCACCAAATTTTGTATATTCACTGGAACATAAACACATGAGTACTTTTTGCCTCTGACAATAGGTCCATTGTTTGGATGAGGGATGGATCTGTCAATCTCAATCTTGCTGAAATTGTCCATTGTTTGAGGTCAAGCTTGTTCCATCTTATTTCCATACAAGATTGTGAATATATATATATATATATATATATAATTAAATGTGTACACTATGGGGGGTAATGTGTGCTTTACTATGCACAAATTAGTGGTTATTTTAAATGTATGCATTTTTGGATGCATGATCCCATTGATTAAAGTGCTTTTTGTACATTCTGAAATGCATTTTTCTTTGCACATTTTTCAAATGTGTGCATGCAGTCAAACATATATATATATATATATATATATATATATATATATATATATTTGTGGAACGTAACACAAGCTTGAAATGTATGGACGGCAAGTTGTGTGTGGGCATGTGTTCAAGTCCAGGGGGTGTGAATTGGGTGAATCCATTAAAAAAAAAAAAACTGGTGCAGAAAATTTCTCACATATCCCTGGTTTGGACAATTTTCCACTAGGAAACTGCTTTTCATTCAGAAAATCCCGTGCCCCCTATTCACCGCTTTCTCTATTATACACAAGTTGCCAAGGAAGGTTTGGAAAGAAAAGCAGTTCATGTTGCATTATTCCAACACATCTTTCTAGAATCTCCCAAAAGATATTATAACCCACACAAGCAGACAAAAATTACTAAATTCAAAGCTAACATTGCCATTGTAGTCGAAAAATGCAAGCTTTCTGTGTTCTTTCTCTTTTCTCGACCACCCACTCATGGTTGACTCAGAGATGAATTCAGCTGTGGTCTTGTGTTTGTAAATAAATAATTGTGTTTCACAACTTACTCATATTCTAAACCACATTATCATCTCAATTAAGTCCTTTCTTTAAGTTTAAACAACAATGCTTTCAAATCTTTACACACACACACACACACACACACACACACCCTGGGTCAGGTGGTGCATTTTTAGAATTAACAAAGTAAATCAGGGTAGAGTTTTACCATGAAGTTTCTTTGTAATAGAATGTCTAGAATCTATGTGTGAGCCATAGCTAGCCATGCATTTAGATTCCAGATGTATGCCAGATGTGAGGCACACATCCTCCAGACGACTGTTACCTTGTATAAGGTGACCATTATATCCCTTTAGCCCTCCAATTATACCGAGCAAAAGTACTAGCGCAATTATTGTACGGCTCTCAATTGGGGCCTTTCCCGAAAACCCAAATATTAGAACATGCACAATCAAAATTTTTGAGGGCAATATTGGGTGTTCCTAGGGATGTCTCCAATACAAACATAAGATTAGAGACTGGCCAGATCAAACTTGAAGCTAGGGTTTGGGTGGCTATTCTTGTGTACCGACTTAGACTGTCATATTTTCCTACTGGCCTTGCCCCACTAATTTTGCAAGATGATTTTAAATCCAATTGGATTCAGTCAATTGAACAGAAAATAGCTTTTTTGGGTCTTCCCTTGCGGACTTTATTAAATATGGGTTTTGAACAGGCAGTGGAGACTATCAAGCAGCGCATTGCAGATACTGAGAAAAAAAGTGACCTCAATAGTGCCCCAGAATTCTATCTTAGGGAGGACTACGGATACATCATAATAGCTGCACCCTATCTTGAACAACTGGAACTGCACAAACATAGAAGGGCATTTACCTTGGCCCATCTAAATGGACTCCCCGCGGCAGTTTTGGAGGGATGGTACAAAAAGATCCCCTGGTCAGACTGCCTTTGCCCCTGTGGCATGGAACAGTTAGAAACTACAGAGCATGTTTTGCTGTGGTGTATATTTTATAGAGATATTCGTGCCGCACTCATATCCCCACTGATGAATTGCTTTCTGGGATGTACAGGACAACAATATACCTACAGATTGTTGTCTGACACTAATTCGACATTTACATATAGTGTCGCCAAATTTTTTGCGGCCGCACTAGGTGTTCGAAGAAGGATGCTGAAGGAGCTCGGACTTACCTAGCTGGATGAAAGACAAAGTCTGGAGAGTAATGCCATTCACCAAATATGGCTGATATGCATTACATTAGTACTACACTGTGTTGAAGTGTCTATTAATTTGATTGGGGATATATGGCAGATAATTTTAATGTAGTTCCTTTTTTGAGCTGGTCTTTGACTGTAATAAAGTTTTATTCTATTCTGTTCTGTTCTGTTCTATTCTATTCTATTCTATTCGCTGTTTGAACGCTACAGAAGCAAGTGGTTATATACAGTTCACTGACGAAAGCCAAAAAGAGTCTTCAGGGGCATTTTATTTTAATAAAGGAAAAGCAAAGAAAAATGACAATTCCCATCATACCTTCCAAACTGATTCACTGTGATGAGAATGCTCCAGTTTTAAAGGGCTCTATTTTTCGTTTGCTTCTTTAGTCTAGAAGTCCCTGCCTCAATTCAGCATTCAGTAAAAGTAGAAACATTCTTTCCTGCCGATTTGTAGCAACTACACTTATGCAGAGTGTAGCTCTGCAAAATGCTTAGCCACGATCAGCTCAACAGGGAGCCTTCTTGCAGCATATGCTTCAGTAAATTAGTGTTATACATTATCATTTTTAGTATATTTATAGTTAATATACATTTCCAGTCTACTTACACAGCTCCAAAGAGAGAAAAAAGCAAGGCTGAATTTACACATAGCAGTTATACCGTTATCATAACTATTGGTATATGTGACACCAGTGAGCACCAATAGTTATGATAACGGTATAACTGCTATGGGTAGATTCAGCCCAAGATGTGCTGCATGAAAGTCCTAGGTAAAATAGTCTGTAGCACTGTCGACTCTTCACCCAATTCTAGAGCTCCTTGGGGTGGCTATGGATGGGAGATATATTATTTCAGTTCACAATTTAATGCAAACTGACCTAATTTCACACTTTCAAACCACTATGCAAGCTGAAACTCAATCATTCAAAATTTGCACTTCTTTGAACTTTGCAATGGAGTTCTCCAATAAAAAATACGCACAAAATGCATACAGTAGGGAAAGTAACATTCACAATTGTGCTATATTAGGAAAACTGCTTGCAGAAAATGTGCATATTAGGCCAAAATGCACATATTAGGAGAGATGAGCACAAAAATGTTTCTGAATTTTCATGTGAACGTAAAACAACAAATTTCAGAATTTGGGGTGAAACAAACATAAGACTGGAAAAATTTTCAAACTTTGAGACAAACCCAACTTAATAATGGGAAAATGAAAAACTGAGAGAAACCAAAATTGACAGATTCTTCCCTCCCTGGGGAAGGCTAAGTTCTTATTGAACACAAATTGACTTGCATCATAAGGGAAAATGCAGCGGTGTGTCACAGATTCTCAGGGAAGGCTACAGCACATAGTCTCTGCAGAGAATTCCATACTGGCATTAAGACCTTCATTACTTGTACCAGACACTGTTTCAGAAGCACTGTGCAAGTCAAGAATTTTAAAGTGCTCTGGGAACCTGTCTTTATGGGCTTCTTGTCAGACAGGACAGGTTTCAACAGGAACCATTTGGGCTATCCTGTTTTACATTTTGCAGACAATTGACAACAACTTACAGCTCCTACACTGGTGCAGTGGCTCAGCATGAACAGCCCCTGAAGAGATCACATGCACATCAGAAGTGTCATGATGCACTTGCAGCCTCACCTCTCAGACCTAGAAGTGGGCAAATGTTGTTCCTTGAGGATACGGGGACCTATCACTAGGGATGGTGGAGAATTCCACCATGGACTCCAATGAATCTAAAGAATCTGGCCCCCCAGAGCCTGTGGCAGGACGGAAGACTTACCCCTGCCTCCGCGCGGAATCCTCTTCAGCCGGATCCACCAGCTCGGATTGCCAGTGATATGGCCACCATGCCATATTGCTGGCTGAAGGGGACATACTGCAGCTGCAAATGGTGGCCAGGATGCCATTTGCAGCCGTAAAGGCCTTAGTTTAAGGTAAATGCAGCCATTTACGGCTGCATTTACCTTAAACTAAGGCCTTTACGGCCACAAATGGTGTCCTGGACGCCATTTGCAGCCGCAATATGTCACGTCCCCTTCAGCCAGTGATACGGCACAGCAGCCGTATCGCTGGTGCTTTGGGGCCAGCTGGCGGCTCCGCAGAATCACCACAGAACAGAGCCAGCTGGCGAGGATTCCAGGGGGGAGGAACAGATCGCCTCAGCAGACCCCCAGCGGAAGGCAAGGTAAGGGATTCATACATCCCTACCTATCACCATGGCATTCTAGTCAGACAGGACAGGTTTCAACAAGAACCCTTTGGGTAGTTCCGTTTTACATTCTTCAAATCTGTCATGATGTACTAATGACATTTCAGCTGGGAAAGCATAGTTAAAAACTCTTCTAAACTGAGCCTTCCTCAGCAAGCTCTAGGCACTCTGTCAGTATACCTGTAATGGCTCCAGTTTGGGAAACGACTGTGTTTCTGTCAGTGCTAGGGTTCTTCAACTTTTTCTTGCGTTTCAAACTTCACTGTTGACAGAAATTATTCTTAGAAAATACCATTTTGCTCAGTTCCACAGAGAGGTTTTCTCTTCTTCTTCCTCCAAACATTTACTAGAGGGCCTTGTGGGAAAAGAGAGCCTCCAAAAGCTTTAGAGGTGCAGGCTGCCGGGGAATATGAGATGAAGATCTGCCTTGCAGAACATGGTTTGCAGACACTGGCATTTCTTTTCTATGCCCTTTGCCCACTTTTCTTGCATCTGACAATAGTCTGTAGTTTGGAACATGGTTGATTCTGCTGACTGGTTTGGTCATTTAAATGGAACCCTTTGGGGCTTGCCGCATAAGTTAATTAATTTGTAGCAAGTCTTATTAGGAGAATGAACCCAGAGCCTCTTGCTACCTAAATTAATGAGAGAGATATCGAAGGATTGCAAAAATTACTTCTACTTAAGACCTGAAACAGGGCCTATCACAAGAATGAGGTACAAAACTGGAGATATTTGAATAAGGTCACCTACAAGCTGGAATCTGAGGATCAATTCTATTGGTTCTTCTTAAAGTCTCTTCTTACAAAGAATGAAATTTTGCACCTGCTAGCATTCACACATTCTTCTACTACAATATTTTGCAAGGGCTTCTAACACTGACAGTATGTATACATATTCTTTCAATATACCAGCTACACCCTTCCCTGGACAGAGATAGTCTAGCTACAGTTATCCATGCTCTGATAACTTATTGTCTGGATTACTTCAATGTGTTATAGGTGGGGATGCCTTTGAAAACAGTCCAGAAATTTCAGCTGGTCCAAAACAGGGCCGCAAGACTGTTAACTGCGGCTGGCCAATGTGATCATATTCTGCCAGTACTTTTCCATCTGTACCGGCTGCAGTCCCTTTCAGGGCCCAATTCAAAGTGCTAGTATTAACATTCAAAGCCCTAATCAGCTTGGGGCCAGGTTATCTGAAGGATCACCTCCTCCCATACTGTATGTATCTGCCCAGACCCAAATCTCATCTTCAGTGGTCCTTCTCCTAGAGCCCCTGCCAAAGGAAGTGACGTGGGTGGCTATCAGGAAAAGGGCCTTTTCTGCTGTGGAACCCTTGTAGTGGAATGAGCTTCCTAAAGAGTTTAACCTGGTGCCTACATTGTGCTCTTTCCAGTACCAAGTGAAGACCTTTTTATTTTCCCAGGCATTTTGCATCCCAGTATTTTAGCTCTGTTGTTTTAAATCTGCTATTGCATTTTGAATCTATGCATTGCTGCTAGGTTTTACTCTGGTTGTACTTTTATACTGTATTTTTAAGCTATTATATTTTATATGGTATTTTATGCTGTATTTTGTGGTTTAAAATTTTTGTGAACTGCCCAGAGAGCTTTGGCTATTGGGCAATACAGAAATGTAATAAATAGATAAATAAAAATAAAATATTATATTGGGAGAATTATAGCAGATTTGGGAGTCAATTGAGTAGTGAGAAAGTCCTGATGTCATGTCAGATACATTTGTTTAAGGAGAAATAGTTTAAAACCCAATTCTTTCACCTAACAGCATCATTGTCCTTTTGCCTAAAGAAATCTCCCTGGATTTGTTATGTACATTGTCCTGGGCTCTTCCTTTAGGAAAAAAAATCCTTAGCCTCATTCCACACAGTCTTACAGAGCAATCCTGTAGCTCTCCAGACAGCATCTGAGGCATCACAGAATGGTGCATTTCTCCTCCACAGCATTAGAACTACGACTGCTGAGGAGATCCTTTTGTGGATCTTCCCTCACTCCCTGCTCCAAGCTACCACAAAAAGCTTCACTTAACAAGATCACAACTGTGACCTTGGAAGGGAGAAAAGCGGGCATGCTGGTGGGGGGAGGGAGGGAGGAGAGGCCATAATGTACAGGCTCCTAAAGCCCCTTCATTGCCCATTCTGCCCACGAAGTGATAACTCAACTAGACGAGCTATTAATGTAAAGTACAAGAGGAATGGGAGGCATTTTCACCCCCACCCTTCTCCCACCTTTCCTGGCTGTCAGCAGGGCATTGGATAGACAGAAAATTGCACTCTTAGCGATGAGCTTCTCTCTACAAAAGTCTCATAGAGATGTTATGTGATACATACAACACACAAAGAGCTGTGCCTGCTAAAACTGACTAAGATGGCTATTTTTCTAGAATTTATGTACGTGACAGACATCCCCCTCCTTTTTCTCCTCACATTTACTCACACTGTACAGGCTTAGGTGAATAGATATTCACTCGTCACCACATGCATCATTCTTGAAGTCTTTCTGTATAGCAAAAACCAATTGGGGTGGGGGAAGAAGATGACCCTCAATTTTTTCAAAGCTCCTTGCTGCTTCCTCAACATCATACATAGTAAACTTCCTCACAAGGAATGTCCCAGCCCATGCTTCTTAAAGTACCTGTGAGAGCTAGAGCTGACTAGACCATAACTTTTAATGCTACACAAAATAGTTCCTTCCATGCTCTGCCCTTGCCCACCCCCAGATCCCATGTCAACTGAAAACCAGCCAAAGTAAGGACATGAAGCCCAGAACAAGACGACAATTTTCAAACAGCTGAAAAGCCTTTCCCTAGAATGCCAAGGTCTGTTCTCCAAATAACATTTAAATAACATCACCTTCCACTTATGGCCCTTCAGTCAGAGACATTTCTATACACACCTCATTATCAGGGCTGTGTACAATTTCTGGCAGTGGGTTCTGCTGATGGTCTGCACTGTAGCCTGGGTTGCGGGGATCTGCTATAGATCAGACTGTGAGCAGGGTTCAGGTTGGGTCAGGTTTCTGAGGTAAGCAAGACAGGAAGAGATCAGCATCCGTGGAAAGTTCTGAGTGGTGCTGGGGCCAGAAGCCAGACAGGGTTATCTGTAAGTTGCTTCAACAAGGAGCTGATCCAGAATGAGCCTTAAATAGGAAGTTACTTGCCTTTAGGCTGGTTGGCTCCACCCCTGCACTGACTTCCTTAAAGGGGCCTGCCTGGCATGTTTTTACAGCCTCAAGCTGTGACAACGTTGGAGTAACTGCGGCCTGAAAGTGTCCTTATGGTTGGAGTCCTCAGAGTCCAAAGTTGGCAAGACAACTTTCTCCTGATGCAGGGGAGCCAACCCCTGGAATCTTTCTGAGGAAACAGGTTCTGGGGAGGTGAAAGCCTCATGAGGTCTTTCTGTGACCGAATCATCTTCCCGAGCTTTTAACTCAGGAGCTTCCTCAGAGGACGAGGGGTTGGGATCCTCAGGGGATGAGGTTTTGGAGTCCTGGTCCATGACAGGCCAAGGCAAAACACTTTGCTGCCAAAGGCAGAACAGCAAATGATGCCTCCAGTTTGCTGCCCTTTCATGATAGCTGCTTCACTCCAGCCCTGCCCAATATGCCAGTCACATCGGTTCACACATGGGTCCATCAGAAGAAAAAATCAGAAACCAAGACAATCATAGATATTCTGCAATGCACCATTATAACAATTCACGTACACTCATTTTATGTAGTCTAGTTATACCTAGAATTGTAATTCTAGATAGCTCACACGGTCCTGTTCACACAGCTAATGTGTGGAACTGGAGAGTGCAAAATTACTGCAGCAAAATAAAGAGGGCTGTAGAGATCAAGACTTTTCAAATGCCTGTTAGAGATTTTAGATACACCTCAGTAGAGAAGCCTTAATTAAGCCTTAAGAAAAGCTGTCTCAAGCAGTCACTTCTACAAAACAAACATGCTGAGACCATTTAACAAAACTTGCTGCTAAAGTTCAGTCTAAAAATAAACGCATTCAGCTGTTGTTAGGTCCACATGGTGAGAAAACGCTGATAACTTACATAACTATGCATTTGCTGAGTGCATCTTGGCACCCCTTCCTTCCCTACGATATGAACCTCAAAACTAGATGGTTGACAATTTAACTCAACAGCATGACTCATGCCAGGGTAGTTGTGTGTATTGCCATTTTCATGCTGCATTTGTACTTATTCTCAACTACAGGAATGAAATAGAAGTTTGCAATAAACCATTTTCATATAAGAAAACATGAGAAGGAGTCTAGGAAGGATCTCCTGCGTTGGGTAAAGTCCCACAAACCCTCTAAAGAATAGGCCGCTTAAGAAGGTCAAGAACTCTTCAAAAGGCTAAAAACAATTAGGACAGAAAAGGCATATGAGATCCCTAGAGTGTGATAGTTCACATAAGAAATAGCATTTCAGAGAAATAATTACTCCAGTTGTGAAGAGAGGAGAACTTAGAGCAACATTATTCTTCCAACTTGATGTAAAAAGTACAGAGAATGAATTTGGGAGTATTTCCCAAGGCCAGACAGGGCTTTATTGGTTAGCATGGTGGAGGAATTGGTCATACAAATCTTCCAAAGCACCAAGGAAATTGGCATAAGAGCCCAAAATAATGAGAATAAATTCAATATGACTATTTGTGTAACTGGATATGGAAACAGATCTCAAAGGTGAAGGCTCAAATCAATATTTTCCTTTAAAATATCTCTAAATTACATTTTTATCATGAGAGAATTACAAAGAATTAGACATGACAATGGAGATGCATGCTCCTCTTCTCTCTTAAAACCTTTTTGCAAATGGCAGCTCCTGTGGGAGGAGGGGAATCAGGATTGGGGGTATGATGTAAGGGAGGAGGTTTAACCATCACCTCCCCATCCCATTTTTCCAATGAAAATCTCACCCTGAAGATACATTTGTTGTTCCAGGTAAAATATGCATTCACTGTGCTCTTTTCCTTAACAGCAAAAAACAAATTTGTGAATGGAGGTTAATTTTCAACAGAAATGTGGCATGCGATCCAAAGGTTTAATCTCTTCCCCCAAATCACAGACCCAGTTTAGATTGGGCCATCTACAGCTGTCATTTGCCCATGTTTAAAGACAGCAGAGGTGCACTCACACATCTCTGCCATCATGTCTGGTTTGGTCCAAAGGCAGCAGCAGCTACTCAATAGCTTCCCATAGAATATCCCACACAATATCAACCACAGGGTGTCAGTTTGGACAATCATATCACAGAGTAATGCACATGTCCTTTCCCTGCACAGGTAGCCCCCTTTTTTCCTCCCTTTGCATCAGCGACAATTAAACCAGGAGGCCTTTAATTAACTAGAGTTTCCCATTTTGTCCAAACCAGAACAAGGTAGGATATTAAACCATTCAAACCTTTTAATATCCTGCTTCCTTCTGGTTGGTAGCCATAGTTTCCCACTTTGGATGTAACAGAAACTATGATTAATTAGAAGCTTCCTGGTTTAATAGCAGCTCGTGCAAATGAACCTGACGGGATCTGAGGTAGCGGTGACTGACCAAGAAAGAGATCTCGGGGTTGTGGTGGACAGCTTGATGAAAATGTCAACCCAGTGTACGGCCACTGTAAAAAAGGCAAACTTCATGTTAGGCATAATTAGAAAAGGAATTGAGAATAAACCTGCCAATATCATACTGCCCTTAGACAAATCTATGGTGCGACCACACTTGGAATACTGTGAACAGTTCTGGTCACCACACCTAAAAAAGTAGGGATGTTCGAAAGTCACTTACCTTTCACGTATTATGTTGATGGGGTCCTTGACGGGGGGGGAGGCGCTCCGTTCCTCCCCCCCGGAATCCTCCATGGCCGGCTGTGCTCCACGGCAGCTCTGCGGAGCAGCCAGCCAGGCCCAGCCAGGCCAGAGCCGTCCGCAGCCGGATTTCTGGCCGCGGAGGGCTCTGGGAAAAAACACACACACAAAAACGCGTATGCAAATGGCATTCCTTATTTTTGCCGTCTTAATCTACGTAGCAGATGCTATTTGCGTAACCCTTATTTTCGCCGTCTTAGTCTACATAAATATTTATGTAGACTAAGACGGCCCAAAATAAGGAACGCAAATGGCGGCGGCCGTAGCTGCCGCCATTTGCGTATGCCTTTTTTTTTTTACCCAGGCGTTTTAGGCTACATAAAAACTTACATAACCTATCACAGCTAACGCAGGGATGCCATTTGCGTCCCTGTGGAGGCTGTGATAGGCTACGTAAGTATTTACATAGCCTATCACAGCGGGAGGGGGGAAACTGCAAATGGCAGCAACGGCAGCCGGTTGGAAGACCAGCCGCCACAGCCACCACCGCCGCCGCCCGGAAGATCCGCCCCAGGTAAGTCTCGTCCCGGGGGGGATCAGCGGGGGTGGCGGGGGGGTGGCAGGCCATTCAGCCACAGATTTCGGGGGGCCGAATGCACTGGTGTTCGGCCTCACCGAGATCCGTGGCGGAATTCTCTGCCATCCCTAAAAAATAGATATTGTATAGTTGGAAAAGGTGCAGAAAAGGGCAACTAAAATGATCAAGGGGCTGGAGCAACTTCCGTGTGAGGGAAGGTTACAATTGGGATTGTTTAGTTTTTATAAAATGAAAGTAAGGGGAAACATGATAGAAGTATACAGAATTACGCATGGTGTGAAGGAAGTGGATAGGGAGACATTTTTCTCCCTCTCTCAAAATACTAGAACCCAGGGTCATCCCATGAAGCTGACTGGTAGGAGATTCAGGACAGATAAAAAGAGGTACTTCTTCACACAGCGCATAGTTAAACTATGGAATTTGTTACCTCAAGATGTAGTGATGGCCACCAATTTGGATAGCTTGAAAAGGGGGTTAGTCAAATTCCTGGAGAAGGCTATCAATGGCTACTGGTCCTGATGGCTATATGCTACCTCCAGTACCAGAGGCAGTATGCCAGTGCACCTGTGGCAGGGGGACATGGGTGGAAGGGTGCTATTGTGCTCATGCTCTGTTTGTGGGTTTCTCATGGTCAGCCAGTGGGTCACTGTGTGAACAGAATTCTGGAACAGATGGACCCTTGAGCTGAGCCAGCACTGCTCTTCTTGTGTTCTTAGGAACAAAAGGGCTGCATACACATCAAAAACAGTCAGGATTATCTTAGCTTAATAACATATGGTCATCTAAACCCAGCCAGTATGTCACCAGAGAACAAGTGAACAATCCATAACAAAATAACTGCAGCATAAACACTTCTGAATGAGTGAAACAAGCACCAGAAACATATACTGCATGGGAAAGTTAAATCATGCACAATCAGAGGCTTAGTTTGTCAATGAAGTTTCTTCCCCCTCCTTCAAAACACTTTGTCAGATTCATGTTAGGTCTGCAAATTTATTTATTTATTTATTTACTAATTATGCCACCTTTCAGAGTAGACGTTTTCCCAAGGCAGCTTACAATCAGTGTCACAAAAACATTTAACACCACTAGCCTAAAACCAATGGTATAGAAGTAGACTTCCACTCACTCAATGTAGTTTCCCTCCCCTCCCCGCACAGCTGCTCACCTGCCCACCCCCTCCATCTATTCTGGAAGATCTCCCAACCCCTCAGAGCATATCTAGAGGCTGTGCAGTGGGCTTCAGGGAACAGAAGTAATTTGATCCACTAGCATTCCATTCCACTGACAATATCCAGTGGATACAACTCAACATCTAAACAATTCTTTAAATTAAAAACAGAAGCATAAAACAATTCCTAACCCAGACCTGGGCCCCATCTACATGAGCCTTTTACTCTGGGCCAGCTGCGAGTTGAGGTCCTTCGGGACAGATGATGCAGTCACCACTTCACAGCCATCTGTGGCTTTCTCCCGGAAAATGCAGATTTCCAAGGAGAAGTTTTGCTGCAATGTTTTCTGTTTGCTGTGGGTTTCCTGCAGTTGCGAGCCATCTGTCCCTTCCCCAAACCGACTTTGCATTTTGCAGTGGGTGTGTTGTAGGCATGCATAGTGCTTGCATCACTCTGTGATGCCCCTTTACTCCCCCCATCCCTTCACAGCTGTGCAGTTACAGAGGCACAGAGAGGCGTTTTCATTTATTTAATCACACTTTCGCACATTTTTGCAGCTTCGTATGTTCGCAATGGTTGCTTTTGCACTCAGTGCCCAAGGGCAACGTGGGGGGGTGTCTTGGGGGAGGACCAACTTTGTTCTTGCCAGCATTTTGCAGCGATGGGCACATACTGCTCACGCCTTGGGAGTAGGGGTGGACGAAAGTCACTTACCTGTCGTTGAAGCTTGTTCGCGGTGGGGGGGAGGCGCTTTGTTGCTCCCCCCGCGAAGTTCAGGCCGGGGGGGGAGGCTTCCCGCCTCGCCCGGCCGAAATTCAGGCCGGGGGGGGAGGCTTCCCACCTCGCCCGGCTGAAATTCAGGCCGGGGAGGAGGCTTCCCACCTCGCCCGGCCGCAAACTCCAAAGTTTAAAACAAAAAACAAAAACGCCCCCGTGATAGGCTACGTGATGATTAACGTAGCCTATCACGGCTAGATCTGCAAAGTCAGCCATGATAGGCTATGTAAATCGTCATGTAGCCTATCACGGGTGACTTTAAAAAAAAAAAAGCGCGTACGCTAATGGCGGCCCCCATAGGGAGCCGCCATTCGCGTTCCTTATTTGGTCGCTGCAGTCTACGTAAATGTTTACATAGACTACGGCGAAAATAAGGGCAATGCAAATAGCGTTGCCCTTATTTTCGCCGTAGTCTATGTAAACATTTACGTAGACTACAGCGACCAAATAAGGAACGGGAATGGTGGCTCCCTATGGGGGCCACCATTATCCGTACGCGCTTTTTTTTTTTTTTTTAAGTCACCCGTGATAGGCTACGTGATGATTTACGTAGCCTATCACGGCTGACTTTGCAGATCTAGCCATGATAGGCTACGTTAATCATCACGTAGCCCATCAAGGGGGCATTTTTGTTTTTGTTTTTCTTTTATTGTAATGGCGGCGGCGGCAGCCGGTCGAAAGACCGGCTGCCGCTCCCGCCCCGCACAAACACCCGCCGAACCGCCGGCCGGACCCGCCGCCGGGAGGGACATTCGGCAAAGGTAAGTCCCGTCCCGGGGGGGTTGCGGGGGGCGGGGGGGTGCAGAAAATTTCTCCCCGAAACTTGTTCGGGGGGCCAAACACGTTGGCGCTCGGCCCCCCGAAGTTTTGGGGAGAAATTCTCCGCCATCCCTACTTGGGAGTGCGAACCATTGCAAGAGTTTCAGTCTGGGGAACTGACAAGCAGATGGCGTGGAAATGAAAGCGCACAGAACACCCACTTTTTACCTAACGAGGGACAGACAGACACAACAGAATCCCTGAAATACAAAACAGCCACTGAAGTGTTGAACCCCCACACTCATGGGACTGCACAGCTGTGCATTAAAATATAATGGCAAAAAAAGGCATGGCGGAGTCTGGTAGGGAAGCCCGCAGAAAATTGTGAGTGTATCCCAGGAGAAGCTAATTCAAAGTTGAAATGCTGTGCAGTTGCAATGGAGTGAAGGGTGAAAGCAGTGCCATGACGGGGGCCAATAAAACAATATTACAGTTTAAAACTGTGTGTGTGTGTGAGTGTGAAAGAGAGATAGTGTGCATGCACAAGCGTATTTATTAGAGAAGCAATCTCTCCCTGTAGTTTTACAGAGAGCCCTCTTAGGAAATTAGTGTTTCTGGATCCACAAGACTCATCACAGAATTAGATAAATTCACTCCTGCCAAATTCTTTCTAGTGGAGAGGTCTAGTGAGAACACCTGGTGGATAATCCCAGATAGCAACTAATTTGCCATCTAACCTTGAACATCTAAAACTAAAGTGCAATTAACAATATGTCATCAAACCGACAATAGCTAAAAACAAACAGTAGGCTTGATTGCATCTGTATGTTGCTATAAAAACTGATAATGCCATTTGAATTATAAATCTCACTGGGTTTGATATACTGATCTTTTCAGATGGATGGAGATGGATCAGACTGGCACTGTCAAGAACAATCTCAGCTTCTCTGTGTTCTTGGTCTCTCAAGCTTTTTGCAAGGAAGTTGTACAAAATCAACATTTTGTCATGGACATTTTTGGGGTGAAGATATGTCAGTTGTCATCAAAGTCAACAACACTCCCAGGGATGGTCATACCATGCTCCTGGTGGTTTCACATGGACCTATAGCCCAACTGAAGTCTACCTGGAGAAGAGCCTTCAGTGTGGTGGCCCCCTTTCTTTGGAACTCCCTTCCCCTGGAGGTCAGGCAGGCGTCAACACTGTACTGTTTTCAGCAGTGCTTGAAACAGCTCTTTTCCAGGAAGCATTCCTTAACTAAACAGCCATGGTGTTACTGGCATTCTGTTTTTTAAAAAATGATTTTAATAATGGTGTTTTAATTCTTTTTATCTTTTTACTTTTTTACTTCTTATGTTCTCTGCTCCGGAATCTGTTTTAGAGATGCAGCAGTATACAAATGCTATAAATACATACATACATACATACATACATACCACTTATTTCCTGGCTTCTTTGGTAACAGGTATACTATCAGATATTATTATCATCTTTAATGAGGGCTGCCATTCAATATAGGTAGGGCTTTGGTGATAATGTGACTTTCAAACTTCTGTCAGCACACCCGTAACACTAGGAATGCGCTGAAGCATTTGGAGCGGCTTTCTCCATAACATTTGATGGGAAGCAGCTGTCTTCCCCCCCACTGCCCCTGCCCCAGGGATGCCCATAGGATAGGAATGATGCTGTGTCATCACATAGTATTGTTCCCAAAGGGCATTCTGGACTTCATGGTCAAAGTGCTATAAACTCTGTTTACAATTTTAAAAATAAAAAGAGAATCACCATGGCCATGTTGTAGAATTGTAAGTACTCCCAACTTGAAATTCATGCAATTTTGCACCACCACCGGAAGTCCCCAATATTCTCAATATTTGCATGGGAAAAAGATCAAGCTAGGGTGTGTGTGCCCCTTCATGGATCACTGCCTTGTTGTGGCGAAGGGGCTTGCATAACTCAGTGAAGCCATAAGATATGCCGCGCAGGGCCACCCAAGATGGACAGGTCATGGCGGAGAGTTCTGACAAAATGTGGTCCACTGGAGAAGGAAATGGCAACCCACTCCAGTATTCTTGCCAAGAAAACCCCATGGAATGTATCACAAGGCTAAAAGATATGACGCCGGAAGATGAGCCCCTCAGGTCAGAAGGTGCCCAATATACTACTGGGGAAGAGCAGAGGGAATTTCCAAGTAGCGCCAGAAAGAGTGAAGCGGCTGGGCAACACAAATAAGGGCAACACAAATAGCGTTGCCCTTATTTTCGCCATAGTCTACGTAAATCTTTACGTAGACTACAGGGACCAAATAAGGAACGTGAATGGCGGCTCCCTATGGGGGCCTCCATTAGCCGTACGCGCTTTTTTTTTTTTAAAGTCACCCGTGATAGGCTACGTGACGATTAACGTAGCCTATCACGGCTGACTTTGCAAATCTAGCCGTGATAGGCTACGTTAATCGTTACGTAGCCTATCACAGGGGTGTTTTTTGTTTTGTTTTTTTCTTTTGAAGTTCACGGCCGGGGAGACGGGATGCTTCTCCCCGGACTGAATTTTGGCCGGGCGAGGCGGGAAGCCTCCCCCCCGGCCTGAATTTCAGCCAGGCGAGGAAGGAAGCCTCCTCCCCAGCCTGAACTTCAGGGGGAGCAGCGAAGTGCCTCCCCCCCCCACCGCGAAGCAAGCTGCGAGACCAGGTAAGTGACTTTCGTGCATCCCTAGAATCAGTGAACTAAAATGGACAAGCATGGGTGAATTTAATTCAGGTGACCATTATATCTACTACTGCGGGCAAGAATTCCTTAGAAGAAATGAAGTAGCACTAGGGATGGCGGAGAATTTCTCCCCGAAACTTCGGGGGGCCAAGCGCCAACGAGTTCGGCCCCCTGAACAAGTTTCGGGGAGAAATTCTCCGCACCCCCCGCACCCCGCAACCCCCCCGGGCCGGGACTTACCTTTGCCGAATGTCCCTCCCGGCAGCGGGTCCGGCCGGTGGTTCAGCGGGTGTTCGTCCGGGGCAGGAGCGGCAGCCGGTCTTTCGACTGGCTGCCGCCGCCGCCATTGCAATAAAAGAAAAAAAAAACGCCCCCGTGATAGGCTACGTGACGATTAACGTAGCCTATCATGGCTAGATCTGCAAAGTCAGCCATGGTAGGCTACATAAATCGTCACATAGCCTATCACGGGTGACTTAAAAAAAAAAAAAAAGCTCGTATGGATAATGGTGGCCCCCATAGGGAGCCGCCATTCCCGTTCCTTATTTGGTCGCTGTAGTCTACGTAAAGATTTACGTAGACTACGGCGAAAATAAGGGCAACGCTATTTGCATTGCCCTTATTTTCGCCGTAGTCTACATAAATCTTTACGTAGACTACAGCGACCAAATAAGGAACGCGAATGGCAGCTATCTATGGGGGCCGCCATTTGCGTACGCGCTTTTTTTTTTTTAAGTCACCCGTGATAGGCTACGTGACGATTAACGTAGCCTATCACGGCTGACTTTGCAGATCTAGCCGTGATAGGCTATGTTAATCGTCACGTAGCCTATCACTGGGGCGTTTTTGTTTTTTTAAAAAAACTTTTGAGTTCGCGGCCGGGCGAGGCGAGGCACCTCCTCCCCGGCCTGAATTTCGGCCCCATCGCTTCAAATCAGTCAATCCTAAAGGAAATCAGCCCTGACTGCTCATTGGAAGGAGTCAGATACTGAAGCTGAAGCTGAAATATTTTGGCCACCTAATGCGAAGAGTCTTGAGCACACTCCAGGAGAGAGCGGGGGACAGGAAGGCCTGGCGTGCTATGGTCCATGGGGTGACAAAGGGTTGGACACAACTTAATGACTGAACAACAAATGCGAAGAGAAAACTCCCTGGAAAAGACCCTGATGCTGGGAAAGATTGAAGGCAACAGGAGAAGGGGATGGCAGAGGATGAGATGGCTAGATAGCATCACCGATGCAATGAATATGAACTTGAGCACACTCCGGGAGAGAGCAGAGGACAAGAAGGCCTGGCGTGCCATGGTCCATGGGGTCACGAAGAGTCGGACACAACTTCATGACTGAACAACAACAAAGGTGTGTGTGTGTGTGTGTGTGTGTAGGGGGTGGGGGGATGCCATTTATTTTAACACCATTAACTCAAAGCATAATTTCTGTAACATAATAGTGACTAGATTATGGCAGTACACATGGAAACATGTATGTACTGGATAGGTGTTTCTAATCACAAAAGCAGTGTTCTCTTTTGAGAAGTGTTGGCACCTCTAACAAATCTATAACCTTTGAATGTCAAAGGTACAATGTTCAGTGTCACAGCTGTTTCACTGATTGGTCTAAGAGATCCATAAACACATCAAAAATATATTTGATATAAATCCATGTATTAATTGATGGATTATAACTGAATCAGATCAACCAGCTCATGATATATAATAGCTAGATGAATAAAAACACTTAGGTTGCAATCATATACCCATTTACCTCGGAGCAGGGCCCATTGGACCCAGTGGAACTTACTTTTGAGCAGACATGTATAGGGTTGCACTCTTAATAAATTGTTAAAATATGCAACTCAGTAACAAGTATGTACTATGTAGACTCTGCATATGGCGTCAATGAAGACTTTTTAAAAGTCTGATTTCTGTGGAGAAGGCATTATTTTTCAAGGGATGGGGGGACACAGCATTGCAATGGGGAGGGTCACGCCTTCCTTCCCTGGCAGTGCCCCTTCCCCAAAATACCTGTCGTGCTGCAATTAGGCTTGTGTTGTGAATTGAGACCTTTTTTAAAAACCTAAATACAGTCTAAATGCAGGGCAATGGGGTGGGGAATGGGATCAGGAAAACCTCTTATCTCCAATCAGCTGCTGGTCAGAGATAAGACAGTTCCTGGCCTGAGTAGGGTGGGTGGGGGCTGGGGGAGAAACTGGTGGGCTGAATGGGGACATGCGCGCACACACACATACACACACACAGACACGCAGAGGTGCCATATTCAGTTCCTGTTTATCCCTGCATACACTTCCCTCCTCTTCTTCTGTTGTCTGCCCATGTCAAAGTTTAGATTGGAATCACCTCTTTGCAGAGGCTTGTTGTATGGAAAGTACCATGCATGATGATGGTGCTATAGAATTTCTTTTTTCCCTGAAGGAAATAAGATTATCATAAATTTACAGCAGCAGCATAATTTCTTGCCACAACTTTCAAGGGTGTGAAGTCCATGCTTATTCTTCAACTGAATTTCTAATGTAATGACAGTTACTAAAGAATTAAGATATGGTTAATAAAATACAAAGTTGTGAGAATTCTCTCTTTAAAGGACCTCCCATTATTACACCCAACCAATCCACATGTTCTTCTCATCTTCTGGAAGAAGAGGCAATAAGCATAACTATTATGTAGCATAAAACTAATATAATGGATTTATATTTCAGGAAGTAATGTGCCATTATTTCTGCTCCTATGAGTGCTGAACCATGGGAAAAAACACAACATCTCACTGTACACTTCACTGGCCTTATGCACTGAGTCATTGAAAGCATTATGTGAAATGAACAGAAAGGATTTACTCTGAGCCTTGAGCTTGACCTCTTCCTTCATTTACTGGTTTGCTGTTTAAAGACGAAATCACACAGTTGTATTCTCTTAACGTCTGGAGTGTTGTTCCATGTTCAAAATAGCTAGTGGAACAATACTCACCACTCTGAAACTGCTGGCAGGGTCCTTATTAACTATTTAAAGGAGTGAGCTGCTATTGGCATAATTGATTGATAATTCATGAACTAGCCCTGTAAGGTGAGGGTATACTATTGAGCTTTAAATTGGTTTCCCATTCAGTCTATGGAAATTGTCAAGGCATACATTGCATTTCAAATCAATAGTGTTTTAATTTGTCATGACTAAATACTTGCTGAGGCAGTAAAGCTTTCTCTATTTCCTGCTGTCGGTTCTACATAAATAGCCTAAACTTCTTGCTTCCAACTTCAAAACATCAGTGGTTCTTAGCCCTTAGGAGCAAATTTAATTCTGATTTGCTGATGGAGGGAACTGGAGGAAACTCCATTTTGTGAAAGGATCCAACATGGATTCTACTTCTTGATCACCAAGTAAATAGCACATCTATAGAAAATAATGACTCTGAGCTTCTTTTTAATATACTCAAGGAACTAAATTCAATCTGGACCTTGCACATGACTGAGTTCTAGGGATGTCAGAGAATTTCGCCACGAATCTCGGGGAGGCCGAATGCCAGCGCATTTGGCCCCCCGAAATCGGTGGCGAAACGGTCTGCCCCCCTGCCCCCCCGGGACGGGACTTACCTTGGGTGAATCCTCCTGGCGGCGGCGGCTCAGGCGGTGGTTTGGCAGCGGCGGCGGCGGCCGGTCTTCCGACCAGCTGCCACCGCTGCCAGTTCCAGTAAAAAAAAAAAAATGTGATAGGCTTAGGGATGTACGAAAGTCACTTACCTGGTCCTGCAGCTTGCTTCGCAGTGGGGGGGAGGCGCTTTGGTTCTCCCCCCAAAGTTCAGGCCAGGGGGGAGGCGCCCTCCCTCGCCCAGCCAAAATTCAGGCCGGGGAGAAGCGCCCCATCTCCCTGGCCGCGAAATACAAAAGTAAATGTAAACACACACACACACACACATGAGATAGGCTACGTAACGAATTACGTAGCCTATCATGGCTAGATTTCCAAAGTCAATCGTGATAGGCTACGTAAATCGTTACGTAGCCTATCATGGGTGACTTTGGAAAAAAAAAAGCGCGTACGCAAATGGCGGCGCCCATGGGCGCCGCCATTTGCGTTCCTTATTTGGGCCCGGGTAGTCTACATAAAAATTTATGTAGACTAGGGTGAAAATAAGGGCAACGCTATTTGCGTTGCCCTTATTTTCACCGTAGTCTACGTAAATCTTTATGTAGACTACCTGGGCCCAAATAAGGAACGAAAATGGCAGCGCCGATGGGCGCTGCCATTTGCGTACGCATTTTTTTTTCAAAGTCACCCATGATAAGCTACGTAAATCATTACGTAGCCTATCACGTGTGTGTGTGTGTGTTTTACATTTACTTTGTAATGGCGGCGGCAGCAGCTGGTCGGAACCGGCCGCTGCCCCCTCCCCCGCCGAAACGCCGCCGAAACGCCGCCGAGACCCGCCGCCAATTTCAGGGGGCTGAATGCATTGGCATTCGGCCTCCCCGAGATTCGTGGAGAAATTCTCCACCATCCCTAGGCTATGCTACGTAAAGATTTACGTAGCCTATCACGGCTAGATTTTTTAAAAAATACCACGATAGGCTACGTGAATGCTTACGTAGCCTATCACGGATGATTTAAAAGAAGAAGAAAAAACACCTTCCCCCCGGCCAGAATTTCAGGGGGAGGGACGGGGTGCCTCCCCCCTACCGTGAATCAATTTCGTTAAGAGATAAGTGATTTTCATACATCCCTACTGAGTTCCATGTAAATCTCTACAGGGCAATTACAGAGTTTGCCCAGGCAACAGTAGGAAGAAGTGATATGAATCAGCAAGGGATGGGAGAACCAGGGATGTTTGAGCTTGCCAAAATTCTCCAAACTTCACTTCGAAGTTCGGTTTGGCACATTCCTGTTTTTGTTTGTGACATGTTTTGCAGCTTGTTTGAAGGGACAAGTGCACATTTTTGTGTACATTTTCAACAGTGCACACTTTCTCCTCACTGACTGTGTAAAAGTGTAAAATGCATTTTAAACATTGCACATTTGAATGTGCACATTTTTCAACAAGAAACATACATTTTTTAAATGTGATTGCAAGTTCGAGAATGTGAAAACATTTTCTGAAAAAATGCACTAGCATTTGTATTTGGGGTTGCCAATGGGGCAAGTCTGGATGATTTGCCCCTGTGATTTGCCCCTGAAATGAAATTCTCATACATCACTGGAATCAGCCTACTGGTAGGGATGGGGGAGAATTTCTCCCCGAAACTTCGAGGGGCCGAGTGCCAACGCATTCGGTCCTCCGAAGGTTCATGGGGAAATTCCAGGGAGTTTTCTTTTCGCATTAGGTGGCCAAAATATTGGAGCTTCAGCTTCAGTATCTGTTCTTCCAATGAGCAGTCAGGGTTGATTTCCTTTAGGATGGACTGATTTGACCTCCTTGCAGTCCAGGGGACTCGTAAGAGTCTTCTCCAGCACCACAGTTCAAAAGCATCAATTCTTCGGCGCTCAGCCTTCCTTATAGTCCAGCTCTCACAGCCATACATTAGTACTGGGAAAACCATAGCTTTGATTAGATGGACCTTTGTCGGCAAGGTGATGTCTCTGCTTCTTACTATGCTGTCTAGGTGTGCCATAGCTTTCCTCCCAAGGAGCAAGCGTCTTTTAATTTCATGGCTACAGTCACCGTCTGCGGTGATCTTGGAGCCCAAGAAAGTAAAATCTGTCACTGCTTCCATTTCTTCCCCTTCTATATGCCAGGAAGTGATGGGGCCAGATGCCATGATCTTCGTTTTTTTAATGTTGAGTTTCAAACCAGCTTTTGCACTCTCCTCTTTCACCCTCAACAAGAGGCTCTTGAGATCCGCTTCGCTTTCTGCCATTAGGGTGGTATCGTCTGCATATCGGAGGTTGTTGATAATTCTCCCAGCAATCTTAATTCCGACCTCTGATTCATCCAACCCGGCATTTCTCATGACGTACTCTGCATATAAGTTAAATAAGCAGGGTGACAATATGCAGCCTTGTCGTACTCCTTTCCCAATTTTGAACCACTCGGTTGTTCCATGTCTGGTTCTTACTGTTGCTTCTTGACCCTTGTACAGGTTTCTCAGGAGACAGGTAAGGTGGTGTGGTACTTCCATCACTTTCAGAATTTGCCACAGTTTGTTGTGATCCACACAATCAAAGGCTTTAGCGTAGTCAATGAAGCAGAAATAGACGTTTTTCTGGAATTCTCTTGCTTTCTCCATGATCCAGCGAATGTTGGCGATTTGATCTCTAGTTCCTCTGCCTCTTCGAAACCCAGCTTGTACTTCCGGTAGTTCTCGGTTTGCATACTGCTGAAGCCTAGCTTGTAGGATTTTGAGCATCACCTTGCTGGCATGTGAAATGAGCGCAATTGTGCGGTAGTTTGAACACTCTTTGGCGTTGCCCTTCTTTGGAATTGGAATGTAAACTGACCTTTTCCAGTCTTGCGGCCATTGTTGAGTGTTCCAAATGTGTTGGCATATTGAATGCAGCACTTTAACAGCATCATGTTTTAGGATTTTAAATAGCTCAGCTGGAATACTGTCATCTCCGCCAGCTTTGTTGTTACTAATGCTTCCTAAGGCCCACTTGACTTCACTCTCGAGGATGTCCGGCTCAAGTTCAGTGACCGCACTATCATGGCTATGAGGGACATTCAGATCTTTCCTGTATAGTTCTTCTGTGTATTCTTTCCACCTCTTCTTAATCTCATCTGCTTCTGTTAGGTCCCTGCCTTCTTTGTCCTTGATCATGCCCGTCTTTGCACAAAACGTTCCCTTGAGATCTCCGATTTTCTTGAAGAGATCTCTAGTCTTTCCCATTCTGTTGTTTTCCTCGATTTCTTTGCATTGTTCATTTAAGAAGGCCTTCTTGTCTCTCCTTGCTATTCTCTGGAACTCTGCATTCAGTTGGAGATATCTTCCCATTTCTCCCTTGCTTTTTGGTTCCCTTCTTTCCTCAGCTACTTGTAAAGCCTCATCAGACAGCCACTTGGCTTTCTTGCATTTCTTTTTCTTTGGGATGGATTGAGTTGCTGCCTCCTGAACAATGTTACGGACCTCTGTCCATAGTTCCTCAGGCACTCTGTCTATCAGGTCTAATCCCTGAAATCTATTCCTCACCTCTACTGTATATTCATAAGGGATATGATTTAGGTCATACCTGAATGGTTTAGTGGTTTTCCCTACATTCTTCAATTTAAGCTGAAATTTTGCAACAAGAAGCTCATGATCTGAGCCACAGTCAGCTCCAGGTCTTGTTTTGACTGACTGTATAGAGCTTCTCCATCTTTGGCTGCAAAGGACATAATCAATCTGATTTCGATATTGACCATCTGGTGATGTCCATGTGTAGAGTCGCCTCTTGTGCTGTTGGAAAAGCGTGTTTGCTATGATCAGCGTGTTCTCTTGGCAAAACTCTATTAGCCTTTGTCCTGCTTCATTTTGTACACCCAGGCCATGCTTTCCTGTTATCCCGGTGATTTCTTGACTTCCTACTTTAGTATTCCAATCCCCTATGATGAAGAGGACATCTTTTTTTGGTGTTAGTTCTAGAAGGTGTTGTAGGTCTTCATAGAACCGATCAACCTCAGCTTCTTCGGCCTCAGTGGTTTGGGCATAGACTTGAATTACTGTGATGTTGAATGGTTTGCCTTGGATTCGTACTGAGATCATTCTATCGTTTTTGAGATTGTACCCCAGTACTGCTTTTCCCACCCTTTTGTTGACTATGAGTGCTACTCCATTTCTTCTAAGGGATTCTTGCCCACAATAGTAGATATGATGGTCACCTGAATTAAATTCGCCCATGCCTGTCCATTTTAGTTCACTGATTCCCAAGATGTCGATGTTCAATCTTGCCATCTCATGTTTGACCACCTCCAGCTTACCTTGATTCATTGATCTGACATTCCAGGTTCCTAAACAAAATTGTTCTTTACAGCATCGGATTTTCTTTTCACCACCAGACACATCCACAGCTGAGTGTCCTTTCAGCTTTGGCCCAGCCACTTCACTCTTTCTGGCGCTACTTGGAAATACCCTCTGCTCTTCCCCAGTAGTATACTGGACACCTTCCGACCTGAGGGGCTCATCTTCCAGTGTCATCTCTTTTAGCCTTGTTTTACGTTCCATGGGGTTTTCTTGGCAAGAATACTGAAGTGGGTTGCCATTAGGGGTGGACGAAAGTCCCTTACCTTTCGCCCAAGCTTTTTCGCGGTGGGGGGGAGCGCTTCGCTGCTCCCCCTGCGAAGTTCAGGCCGGGGGGGGAGGCTTCCCGCCTCGCCTGGCCGAAATTCAGGCCGGGGGGGGAGGCTTCCCGCCTCGCCCGGCCGAAATTCAGGCCGGGGAGGAGGCTTCCCGCCTCGCCCGGCCGCGAACTCGAAAGTAAAAAAACAAAACAAAACACGTCCCCTGATAGGCTACGTGACGATTCACGTAGCCTATCACGGCTAGATCTGGAAAGTCAGCCGTGATAGGCTACGTGAATCGTCACGTAGCCTATCACGGGTGACTTTAAAAAAAAAAAGCGCGTACGCGAATATCGGCCCCCATAGGGAGCCGCCATTCGCGTTCCTTATTTAGTTGCTGTAGTCTACGTCAATGTTTACGTAGACTACGGCGAAAATAAGGGCAACGCAAATAGCGTTGCCCTTATTTTCGCCGTAGTCTATGTAAACATTGACGTAGACTACAGCGACCAAATAAGGAACGGGAATGGCGGCTCCCTATGGGGGCCGCCATTATCCGTACACACTTTTTTTTTTTTTTTTTTAAGTCACCCGTGATAGGCTACGTGACGATTCACGTAGCCTATCACGGCTGACTTTGCAAATCTTGCCGTGATAGGCTACGTGAATCGTCACGTAGCCTATCAGGGGACGTGTTTTTTTTTTTTCTTTCATTGCAATGGCGGGGGCGGCAGCCGGTCGAAAGACCGGCTGCCGCTCCCGCCCCACTCAAACACCGGACGAACCGCCGGCCGGACCCGCCGCTGGGAGGGACATTCAGGGAAGGTAAGTCCCGTCCCGGGGGGGGGCGGGGGGGGCGGAGGATTTCTCCCCGAAACTTGTTCGGGGGGCCGAACACGTTGGCGCTCGGCCCCCCGAAGTTTCGGGGAGAAATTCTCCGCCATCCCTAGTTGCCATTTCCTTCTCCAGTGGACCACATTTTGTCAGAACTCTCTGCCATGACCTGTCCATCTTGGGTGGCCCTGCACGGCATAGCTTATGGCTTCACTGAGTTACGCAAGCCCCTTTGCCACAACAAGGCAGTGATTCATGAAGGGGTAATAACAAATAGCGCTGCCCTTATTTTCGCCGTAGTCTACATAAATCTTTACGTAGACTACAGGGACCAAATAAGGAACGTGAATGACGGCTCCCTATGGGGGCTGCCATTTGCGTACGCGCTTTTTTTTTTTTAAGTCACCCGTGATAGGCTACGCGATGATTAACGTAGCCTATCACGGCTGACTTTGGAGATCTAGCCGTGATAGGCTACGTAAATCGTTACGTAGCCTATCACGGGGCTTTTTTTTTTTCTTTTGAAGTTCCCGGCTGGGAAGATGGGGCGCTTCTCCCCGGCCTGAATTTCGGCCGGGTGAGGCAGAAAGCCTCCCCCCCGGCCTGAATTTCGGCCGGGCGAGGTGGGAAGCCTTGCCCCCCTGCCCTGAACTTCGGGGGGAGAAGCGAAGCGCCTCCCCCCTACCGCGAAGCAAGCTGCGAGACCAGGTAAGTGACTTTCGTACATCCCTACCTACCGGGAACTTCAAAGGAGATCCTCTCAACATGGTTCTCCAATGGGACAATGGCATCCCTGGAGGGAATAACGTCATGCCCTTGGGGAAATTGTACACTGTACTCTTCCAGATCCATTTGCAACAAATGGGAAAACACACTTCAAATGAAGCCCATTACATGTAGCAGTTTTGAAATATTAAAATACTTTTGTCAGTTCAATTCATCTAGAGATGGTGTGACTAGAGTTCATCCAAGCCAGACTTGAACTGAAGACATTCAGAAGACCCAGTCCCAAAACATATATAATTATAACCCTTCCAACCCATGAACTTCCTTTCCAGGATGCTCCATAGCTGAGTGCTTGGGAAAGAAAGTCCTGCAGTGCTTTTTCCCCACCCCAATGCATACCAATGGAGCTGATTCACTCCATTAGCTTGCATGGGGTTAGGGTTAGGGGGGGAAACATCTTACAGTTACAGGGGCAAAATCAGGGGTGGGAGAGGCAGCCCTGATCCCCTCACTTAGGATGAGCAGGAGCCGGACCCTGCACTCTCACCTCTCCAATTTCACGTCATAGTGCCCCCCCTTATATAGGAACTAATGGTGTGATTAGCATTTATGGGAGCAGGAAACAGAGGCCCATGGAGCAAAATTGGAGAGTGGGGCTTGATAGCGACCCTCCCATGAGTTATCCATGGTTACTTCTCTTTTGCACCTCACTCCCAATTTCGTCCCTGCAGCTTGGCTCGGAACTATTACTCTAGTTCTTCCCATGTTTCCCCCCAGAAGAACACAAGCAAATGTTTGGAAACTCATTCATAAATCATATCTAAATGTAACCCATAGACAAACCAACTAAAATTTCAGTTGATTGATTGGTGAGTCACATTTTAATTCCGGGATTGAAGCTAAAAAAAAACACATTTTGGCTTTGATATGTTTAATTGACAGGGAATGAAGAGAGAGAGAAATAGAGACAGCAGTTTCTCCTATCAGTGGGTAGTGGCTTTTAAACACTATGGAATTTATGGAATGATCTCACTTTTCCATCAATATCCTAAAAAATGCATGCATATTCAAGTTTGGGTAATGTGCAAATGTATTTAAATTTAATCTTTCAGTTAAAAACAGGTGATTAATCAGCTGAAACCCCCCTATAAAATAATAAGAGCTATGACTTAAATTCTTGTTTTTGTTACTTGCAGCTTTCAAGTTACACAAAATATATGGGAAGTGTGACCTATATTTCCACATATTGAGAGTATGGAGAGAGAGAGAGATAACTAACAAGCACACTGTCTTCATTTCTAGATTTCAATCAGTTCCATTTACATTTCTAAAGCATTTCACAGCACAGAGCTAATGTATTCAGCTGATATGCTTCTGAAAGCCTACGCCAAAGCATACATTTATATTTTTCACCAGCTCAGTAAAGCTGAAACTCTGCTAGGAATACAGGGCTTTGCTCAGATAGTTTCCTACAGATTTAAACTGGGGCTTTAGACTGCAGTTCCCTGATGTTGTTGTTGTTGTTCAGTCGTTCAGTCGTATCCGACTCTTCGTGACCCCATGGACCATAGCACGCCAGGCCTTCCTGTCCTGCGCTCTCTCCCGGAGCGTGCTCAAGTTCATATTCATTGCATCCGTGATGCTATCTAGCCATCTCATCCTCTGCCGTCCCCTTCTCCTTTTGCCTTCAGTCTTTCCCAGCATCAGGGTCTTTTCCAGGGAGTTTTCTCTTCGCATTAGGTGGCCAAAATATTGGAGCTTCAGCTTCAGTATCTGTCCTTCCAATGAGCAGTCAGGGTTGATTTCCTTTAGGATGGACTGATTTGACCTCCTTGCAGTCCAGGGGACTCGTAAGAGTCTTCTCCAGCACCACAGTTCAAAAGCATCAATTCTTCGGCGCTCAGCCTTCCTTATAGTCCAGCTCTCACAGCCATACATTAGTACTGGGAAAACCATAGCTTTGATTAGATGGACCTTTGTCGGCAAGGTGATGTCTCTGCTTCTTACTATGCTGTCTAGGTGTGAAATAGCTTTCCTCCCAAGGAGCAAGCGTCTTTTAATTTCATGGCTACAGTCACCGTCTGCGGTGATCTTGGAGCCCAAGAAAGTAAAATCTGTCACTGCTTCCATTTCTTCCCCTTCTATATGCCAGGAAGTGATGGGGCCAGATGCCATGATCTTCGTTTTTTTAATGTTGAGTTTCAAACCAGCTTTTGCACTCTCCTCTTTCACCCTCAACAAGAGGCTCTTTAGATCCGCTTCGCTTTCTGCCATTAGGGTGGTATCGTCTGCATATCGGAGGTTGTTGATAATTTTCCCAGCAATCTTAATTCCGACCTCTGATTCATCCAACCCGGAATTTCTCATGATGTACTCTGCATATAAGTTAAATAAGCAGGGTGACAATATGCAGCCTTTTTGTACTCCTTTCCCAATTTTGAACCACTCGGTTGTTCCATGTCTGGTTCTTACTGTTGCTTCTTGACCCTCGTACAGGTTTCTCAGGAGACAGGTAAGGTGGTGTGGTACTCCCATCACTTTCAGAATTTGCTACAGTTTGTTGTGATCCACACAATCAAAGGTTTTCGCGTAGTCAATGAAGCAGAAATAGACGTTTTTCTGGAATTCTCTTGCTTTCTCCATGATCCAGCGAACGTTGGCGATTTGATCTCTAGTTCCTCTGCCTCTTCAAAACCCAGCTTGTACTTCCGGTAGTTCTCGGTTCGCATACTGCTGAAGCCTAGCTTGTAGGATTTTGAGCATCACTTTGCTGGCATGTGAAATGAGCACAATTGTGCGGTAGTTTGAACACTCTTTGGCATTGCCCTTCTTTGGAATTGGGATGTAAACTGACCTTTTCCAGTCTTGCGGCCATTGTTGAGTGTTCCAAATTTGTTGGCATATTGAATGCAGCACTTTAACAGCATCATCTTTTAGGATTTTAAATAGCTCAGCTGGAAGACTGTCATCTCCGCTAGCTTTGTTGTTACTAATGCTTCCTAAGGCCCACTTGACTTCACTTTCTAGGATGTCCGGCTCAAGTTCAGTGACCACACTATCATGGCTATGAGGGACATTCAGATCTTTCCTGCATAGTTCTTCTGTGTATTCTTTCCACCTCTTCTTAATCTCATCTGCTTCTGTTAGGTCCCTGCCTTCTTTGTCTTTGATCATGCCCATCTTTGCACAAAACGTTCCCTTGAGATCTCCGATTTTCTTGAAGAGATCTCTAGTCTTTCCCATTCTGTTGTTTTCCTCGATTTCTTTGGATTGTTCATTTAAGAAGGCCTTCTTGTCTCTCCTTGCTATTCTCTGGAACTCTGCATTCAGTTGGATATATCTTCCCCTTTCTCCCTTGCTTTTCGCTTCCCTTCTTTCCTCAGCTACTTGTAAAGCCTCATCAGACAGCCACTTGGCTTTCTTGCATTTCTTTTTCTTTGGGATGGATTGAGTTGCTGCCTCCTGAACAATGTTAAGGACCTCTGTCCATAGTTCCTCAGGCACTCTGTCTATCAGGTCTAATTCCTGAAATCTATTCCTCACCTCCACTGTATATTCATAAGGGATATGATTTAGGTCATAACTGAATGGTTTAGTGGTTTTCCCTACGTTCTTCAATTTAAGCCGAAATTTTGCAAGAAGCAGCTCATGATCTGAGCCACAGTCAGCTCCAGGTCTTGTTTTGACTGACTGTATGGAGCTTCTCCATCTTTGGCTGCAAAGGACATAATCAATCTGATTTCGATATTGACCATCTGGTGACGTCCATGTGTAGAGTCGCCTCTTGTGCTGTTGGAAAAGGGTGTTTGCTATGATCAGCGTGTTCTCTTGGCAAAACTCCATTCGCTTTTGTCCTGCTTCATTTTGTACACCAAGGCCATGCCTGCCTGTTATCCCGGTGATTTCTTGACTTCCTACTTTAGCATTCCAATCCCCTATGATGAAGAGGACATCTTTTTTTGGTTTTAGTTCTAGAAGGTGTTGTAGGTCTTCATAGAACCAATCAACCTCAGCTTCTTCGGCCTCAGTGGTTGGGGCATAGACTTGAATTACTGTGATCTTGAATGGTTTGCCTTGGATTCGTACTGAGATCATTCTATCATTTTTAAGATTGTACCCCAGTACTGCTTTTCCCACCCTTTTGTTGACTATGAGTGCTACTCCATTTCTTCTGAGGGTTTCTTGCCCACAGTAGTAGATATGATGGTCACCTGAATTAAATTCGCCCATGCCTGTCCATTTTAGTTCGCTGATTCCCAAGATGTTGATGTTCAATCTTGCCATCTCATGTTTGACCACCTCCAGCTTACCTTGATTCATTGATCTGACATTCCAGGTTCCTAAACAATATTGTTCTTTACAGACAAAGGTAAATTTAGCAGCCAGAATATTTTGTCACAAGTGGGAATTATTTGTGTAGAAAACGCAAAATTTGTAGGATAGATTGCCACCAGCAATCTCATAACACTTTAAAAAGTGGTAGCATCCGTCTGCCTGCCTGCCTGCCTGCCTGCCTGCCTGCCTGCCTGCCTGCTATCTATCTATCTATCTATCTATCTATCTATCTATCTATCTATCTATGTATCTATCTATCATCTATCTATCTATCTATCTATCTATCTATCTATCTATCTATCTGTCTATCTGCAATCATTTTTCAATGTACATGAGCACATGAGTGCTTCCTAGCAACGGACGAATCTGTCAAATTCAGTTTCTCTCAGTTTCTCACTTTTCAAACCTTCATTTTGTTCTGTCCCATTCCACATGAGTTTGCCAGATGATGATTATGATGATGATGGTAACAATGTTTTTCCACATGGAAATTTATGCCAATTTTCATACCAATTTCTCCTGATACATGCATTTCTCACAAGCAAGTTCTCCTTATATAGTGTTCTTTGTATTTTTCACTAATGTACACTTTTTGTGCACACTTTCTCCTAATATAAACATTTTTGTACACATTAGTTATTCAGAACTAATATTCACTGCAAAATCCAAAGGAGTGTGAATATGGAAAGAAAACTGCATTCCAGATCACATACTGATTTGAGCAGTACAAATTTGGTAAGTTCATACCGAAGTGTGAACTGAATGAAATTTGCCCCTGTCCCTACTGATTCCTGTATTCCCTACTTTCCTATATTTGGTTGGAAGCATCAGGTATAGAGGCCTGGACATAGATTCTGTTATGGTCATGTAAGGGAAGGCAAAGATGAAGAGAAGAGTCCATAAAAAGCAGTACCTCTCAGGTTGAAATTCAGAGTGGTATTCACCACCACTTAACAGGAAAAAAAAGATGTCTCAAAGTATAGTATTAAATGGTACTGTAGTTATGTAACCTACTTCAGTTCACCTGCTAAATGGAAAGATGCTCTTCAGGCTGGGTGGTCTTCCTTAGCCTCCAAAGTTTGCTGTTTAGAGTGGCACACCATTAACCAAAGTAATTTCTATGCCTACACATTGTGCATTTCTTGTTGCACATAATTGCAAAGTAACTTTAAATGTCAAGCATCTTAGGCCATTCGTTATTTGGCAATGTGTTAACTCATTACAGCCTCTCTCTCTCTCTGGCAAGGATCAGTACAGGATCAGCCAGCACTGATAAAATGCTCCAGATCTATAAATTCACCTAATGATCTAAGGGCCAAATGCTTAATATGCACCATACAAAGTCTAGGCTTCAGAAAGCTGTGAGGCTGCTAGGGATGATTAGTTTGTGAAAATCAGCCCATTTCTATGAAGTTCCCACTCTTCCATTACAAATTCTCACTGAATGCAAATGACCATTTAACATGGCTACTACTTACCATGGTGAGTGCTAGGGATATCAGAGAAATCCAAAATGGATTCAAATGACTTCAGAATTCTGTGAATCTGACTCACAGATTCCACAGCAGAACAGCATCTTCTGAGTCACACAGATTCCCTTTCTAAAAAAATAAAGTTTCTGGAATTGTATGCAAATGTAGTCATGCAACAGTATGCAAGTTATGGGAAAATATGCTAATAGAGATGCCATTTAAAAAAAAAACTTCAGCAACAACACCACATTTTATACATCTCTGATCTCTCTTCAGCTGTATATCACTCTTTTTTGTGCTCTCTGCTTATTCTTTGTACGCTGAGCCAAGAAATATATACAAAATGTTATGTGCCAGCGAAAGTTACGTATGTTGTGGTTGACTTTTTTTTGGACTTTTCTGACGGGGGAAACAATCAGATTCTGTCAATGAGCAGATGGTGGAATAAAAGATGCCTGAGCATGACAATCCAAGAAAACAAAACAGATGGAATGGATTCAACAAAATACATACATCCCTGGTGAGAGCAGATAACTATTTAATAAACAAGTTGTCTGTGTTGTCCTGCCAAATGGTGAGGAGAATCTTACCATTGCTCTGCTTCCCTGGATTTCTGATCAGGTACAAAAGTATTGTAAGATCTCCCTCACTACTTGTCAAGATAAGGCAGATAACAGATCTAGCAAGTGTACATGTGCACCCCATACTAACTTACCACTTCATAAATGGTTATTAGTATGGATCCTCTGTGTATACCAGACAAATCACCCCTGAGGCAGAATGAAGGACCAGATTATCTACACCAAGGGTAGGCAACCTGGTGCCTTTCAGATGTTTGTATTACAACTTCCATATGCCCCAGCTAGCAGGGCCAATGGTCAGGGATGATGAGAGTTGTAGTCTAAAATATCTGGAGGACAACAGGTAGCCTACCTCTGCTCTACACACACACACACACACACACACACACACTCACACTGTTGACCAGCCTTCCCCAACTTAGCATCCTCCAGATGTCTTGGACCACAACATTTATCATCCCCAACCACTATGTCCATGGGAGGGTGCCAGGCTGAGGAAGGTTGCTATAGAACTTGAGAATTCTCTCATCCTGAGATGGAGAAGAGGCTCATTTTGGTTGCTAGACAACTGGACACACACTATGTGCCTGAGAGACACCACAAGGCAAGGCCAGAGCTATAGGCAAATGTCCTGTTCTCTCATGAGGAGGCTGCCCCAGTCTGCTTCCATGGTAAACTGAGTCAGAAATTGTTCTGCCAATGCAGTTCAGATTTAACACTCCACTCTTTCCCCAACTTCCCTGAAGGCAAGCTCAAACCTTTAGCTATGTGCTGCCTTCTCAGATGCTTTGTGTATGAATGTGTGTGCTATACAGGGCTGAAATGTCAGTGAGGGACATCACTCTCTCTTTTGCATTAAATCTAGGGATGTACGAAAGTCACTTACCTGTTTGCGAATTATGTTGATGGTGGGGGGGAGGCGTTCCGTCCCTCCTCCGGGAATCCTCGCCGGGGGGGTAATCCTGGCTGGCCGGCTCCGCTCTGCAGGGATTCTGCGGAGCTGCCGGCCAGCTCTGACAGCAGCCGGACATCCGGCCGCTGGCTAGCAGGGACGCAAATGGCGGAGGCCGTAGCCACCGCCGTTTGAGTCCCTGCAGTCAGCCATGATAGGCTACGTAAATGTTTACGTAGCCTATCACGTCTGACTTAAAAAAAACCAACAATGTGCATACGCAAATGGCGGCAGCCATGGCCGCCATTTGCGTTCCTTATTTTGAGGCGTCTTAGTCTATGTCAAGATTTACATAGACTAAGACGGCGAAAATAAGGGGAACGCAAATAGCGTAGCGGACGCTACGCTATTTGCGTTCCCCTTATTTCGCCGTCTTAGTCTACGTAAATCTTGACGTAGACTAAGACATGCCAAAATAAGGAACGCAAATGGCGGTGGCCGTGGCCACCGCCATTTGCGTACGCGCGGGTTTGTTTTTTTTTTAAAGTCAGACGTGATAGGCTACGTAAACATTTACGTAGACTATCACGGGTTTTTTTAAAAACCTAGCTGTGATAGGCTAAGTAAATCTTTACGTAGCCTATCACATCTTTTTTTAAAAAACTGGAAATGGCGGCGGCGGCAGCCGGTCGGAAGACCGGCCGCCGCAGCCGCCGAACCGCCGCCGGAGCCACCGCCGTCTCGTCCTGGGGGTAAGTCTCATCCCGGGGGGACGGGGGGTGGCAGGCCGTTCCGCCACTGATTTCGGCTGGCAATGCGCTGGCAATCGGCCTCTCCGAGATCCATGGTGGAATTCTCTAATATCCCTAATTAAATCTCTGTTATGCATGGTTAATATTTGCTCCTGCCTAGCTGTAATGTGAGACCACAATGAAACATATCACACAAATGCACACACACATATGTACACACACAGTCTCCAAATATGCATAAGGAAGCAGATGTTCCTTATTTGCAAACAGTTGCAAATACAGAATGACATCCAGACATATCTTCCATGTTGAGCATCCCATCATCAAGAATCAGGATGATGCCTACATTCCTTGACTAGGCTGGTATGATGGCAGGTGAGAAAAATCATGATGATTTTTTCTCTTTTTTTAAAAGATGGTAATTATATTTTCCTTTTCTTGAGCTTGTGGCTGCTGCTACAATCACTTGTGTACACCAAGTACAGTGATGGCACTATAATAAGAGACGCAACCATACTGGTAATAAGCTCTTCAGCACAAGCCACCCACGTGCACAGTGCATCTCTCTGCCAAAATCTGCTATGAATTTTATTCCGCCTGCAGTGTGACTCGTACTAACCCCTCTGGGAGCATCTTTCAAATTGGTCGGCTAAAACGGGGTGAGCGACTCTGGGGACAGTGAGTGGTTTTCCATGAAGACTCCAACTTGATTTTTGCAGTGCTCCTAATCAAGTCAAGTGCTGTCTTTACTGTGGAGCAAATAGCTTCTGAACCAAGCATTCTACACAGTTCTTCAGCATGAGGTCAGCTATACAGCACAGCCACAGGTACCTGTCATAAGAATCGAGATAGTGTTCCTGGTTAATTAAAAACTTTTTCAACTTCACTTTTATTCCAATCCTTCCCTAGGCCTGCCATCTGATTTTGGATACACCACCCTGTAGCCACATTTCATTTTCTCAGTCTTTGCCTCTTACCCCTTACAGGAAAAGCCCTGCCGTTCATCCCCAGCGAAACCATGATGGACCGACATGGCTGCCAACCCAGGTAACAAATCTCTGCAGTGTCTAAATCTCTTCCCATGCAACCTCTTTGAACTTAATTCTGAAAATCAATTACCTCTTTTCCCAACTGGCATTTACTTTTCTCCATCCCAAGTATCAGAAGAGACAACCTCTATGCCAGGTTCCCCCCACCCCAAGAAATACTTTTGATCCCTGCTAGCTGATACTCAAGTAAATTCCCTAATGGATTTGTGCCCCCACCCCAGGAATGTGCAAAATACCCAAGCAAAGAAAGAAGAAAAAGTGAAACCCATTTCGCTTTTCCAGGGTTACAATTTAGACTGAACCTTTCTGTGGACATTTGGAATCCATTTTCTCCCAGTTGTGCTGCTGTTTCTTTATATCTTTAACATATCGTACTGTACATAGTGTTCAATGCTACCCAGCTAATTTACATTGTTACCCCTACCCTTCCTATTTTTAGTGTATGATACTGTATGTACCATTCCATATGGACTAGATAATTTATATTGTTACTACATTCAACTCGCAATAGCACCCATTTGCTATTAATAACACCATTAAATATCCAGGTTAGCCCGAACCCTATAAAAATAGCAGTGGAATACCATCAAAGAAGAAGAAGAAAAGTCCCATTTAGCACATACATACAAAGAAAAAAAAGGGGGCACAGCTATATTCCTTTAGGTGGGGCAATGGGGAGATGGAATGATACATACAGTGAGTTAAAATGTTTTGATCATTAAAATTATAAAATAAAAACATGTTAAAATGAATTAATGGTGTCCAAAATAGATTGGTCAGATTAACTGTTTATAAGGGCCTATTTTAAAATGTAGCATTAGGATAGCATGGTTCACATGAGTTTGGGGGTATGTTTTTGAAGGACATAGGACTTATACTTAGGAATTTTGAAGGGCAGATTATATTCATATAGCCCAGTAATCCGTTCTCTAAACAGTGAGCAATGACATTTGAGGAAGGCATAAATAAGACCAACAGTGAAATAATCCCACCATCCCAATAAATCTGTTCTCCTCAGCATGGACTCATTTTCCCCCAGATTTGTTTCTAATGCCATTGGCTCAAAACTCTGAAGAGAGGTAGCTGAAAAAGGAAGACTGGATTCCCAGAGTTTGGATAGATGGATTTTTTTTAAAGGAATTCTGCATCCTCAGCATTGGATTCAATGCTATCATTGAATCCAATGACAGCAGTTCCAGGGGAGAGACACGGTTTGAAGAAGCCCTCAGAGCCTGGCCCAGCTGGACTCTCCCTGCCCCCAGGGCCATTTTCCACCAACTGTCCTGTTCTGATTATTTTCTGAAAACTGCGTTAATATTGTTTATTGTGATTTTATTTTTTTCTGCTAGTTGTAAGTCATCTTCACAAGATTTGTTTCCTGAAAGGTGGCATGTGGATAACTGTAATATGTAAATAAATTAAATAAATAAGCAGAACCAGGAGGGGTGTGGTTTCACCTCCCCTCCAGCCCCAATACACCCTCAAAATCTGCTCTGGAGGGTTGGGATCCCTTCCAGAGCAGGTTTTTAGATGGCTGGAGGGGGTAAGAAAGGGGGAGAAAGTCCTGTTGTGCTTGCAGACTTCCACTAGAACAACATTCTGCTAGTGCAACCCTCAGACTTCGCACGAGGCTAGGTTAAAGCTTTACAGGTAAAGCTTTAGCTAGCCTTACTTAGATACAACAAAGAACATTTGGTAGTTGAAAAAGTATCATTGTTGTAAAGTGTGACAATGTAGAATGGAAGAAGGTGGCCTAGGAATAGGAAGATTCTATGGACAATATTACCTACAGTTCACAAGAACACCAATCCACTTATGCTCACATTGTACCCTTCAGTAGCTCTACCCTCATTGCCAAAGTGGTAAACCATGTTTTCAGTTTAGGAAAACCAGGGGCATAGATAATACAGAATAGATACACCAACTCCACTTTTTAATGTAACTTTTAGATAGATTTGTTTTATATAAGTCAGGGGTGTTGAACCTCAGATCTGCAGGCCAAATCTGGACTGTTTGGGGTCCCAATCCACCACTCCAGGGTATCCCAAAAGGTCACACCCCATTCCCCTGGCCCAAATCCCTTTCCTCCAACTGCCAATCATTTGGTGATTTCCCAGTTTTTAATGGTTATTTTCCTAGTCTGAAAGGTTGAAATGCTGCTCCTAAAGCTTAGTTACTGGAAGTAAGAACTTTAAGCTAAAATACACTGCTATTTATGGTTCCTCCCTTTTTGCCTGTGGCCACCACTGGAAGGCCTCCAAAAGCTTCTCTGAAATGGTAATTGTCCTGGAGCTGAAAAAGGTTTGACACCCCTGATATGAGTGAACAGAACCTGTCATCTTTTAGTAGTTGTGACAAAGAGGATTGTGGGTGGGAAGAATATCCAGCGCTGAAATAGAGACGATACCTTGGGATACATCTTGGAATGTAACATATTTTTATTTTTATTTCTGAAGCTCGTATGACTTAAAATCGAGTAAGGGTGCAATCCTTGCATGTTTAGACAGAAAAAAAGTCCTACAACTGCCAGCATTCCCCAGCCAGCTGACTAGGAGTTGTAGGACTTTTTTCTGTCTAAACATGCATAAGATTGCACCCTTAATTTGCTTTTTGAGAAAGTGGTAATATGACAAGCTTCTGAAATCTGTAGACAAATATTCTACATTATCTTTGTTGATGAAATCAGAGATAACCAAGAGGCCTTTAACACTACCATTAAAAATATAAGGAATCTTATTGACCTTTTACTACATTTACCAGGTACAATATTACAATATTGAGATTTCAGAGAAAAATCCATCAAGTTTTGAAGGAATCAAGAAGATATGATTAGCAAAATTTCTCAGTGCGGGGCAGGGGGGATGTTCATAAATTACTAATGCATTTCATCCAAAGTAAAATTCTGATGTGGATTTGACAGTTCCTGCTCAGAAGAAAATTTGAGAATTTTCAAATGAGACAGAGCAGCTAGCAACATTTCTCAGGGGATTTCTGGTTTCAGCTAGAGAGTCACATCCATCTCTCTCTGAAAATCAGCTGGGCTTTTCGAACATTCCTGCCAAATGTTCCAAAAGGCCTTGAGGAGCTTTTGAGGCATATGACAGGAACACTAAAAAAAAAAAAAAACCAAACCCATAAGGGACAGGACCTACCTTGCCTTCTACAAGAAAAAAAAAAGCCTGGCCTTTGGGAAGAGGGAACAAGGGAGTGACAGAGCACTCGCTTTGACACAAAAGAATAAAATACAAGCCCCATAATCCCCAGCAGGAACTGGCACTCTGTGCATCATTGGCAGTCAAGGAGAGAAATTAGTCATCCATGAGGGCATCGGATCTCTGTATAAACAATGCATCTTAAGGAACTCTCTCTCCCGTCCACAATTAAGTAGCACTGGTCTTTGGGTCTTCGTTATCACAATCAATTATTTAGAGCACGCATCTTCTGCATCTGCAAAAAGAGCTCGCATTGAAACTGCAACAATAAGCTTTTTTCTTTTGCCCTCAGTTAAAAATATCTGCATTGAAGAAGAGCATCACAGCAAGAAGACTCGCAGTGCCCTCTGCGCTGATTCTCGTCAGTCTAAGCAGACTGTTATCCACCTGCATGCACACAGCACAGGCAGCTAATCAATGCCATCCCACACCACCAAGTCTTGTGAAGAGACGGCCCGCTACCCATTTCAATCCCGCCGTAAAAGTGATGTGAATAGAGTGCCTGCTAAGCTGTAACTAAACATTTCTTACAAGAGAACAGAGGAGGGGAGAATCCGATACTGCTGGGATTTCCTAATGAAACCTCAAAGGAAAAGCCATCTTGTGCTATGCTTTTTTGCCATGACTAACGACACAGGTCTTTGAGCCCTTTGGGGTATGATGGAAATACACACATGAATCTGGGATTTAGCGTGTTAAAAAATCAAGTGACCATCCGAGACCAGAGGTCTATGCTTGACTTCTCCTTACGTGATTCAAGGCAAGAGGGCTATCACAGCCTAGGAGACACCCCCCAAGCCATGCTAGGCCTCTCCTGGTCTACTTCAAGGCAGACTGCGCTGAGGGAGTGGAGACATTGTTGCCCTAAAATGCACTGGCATGGGGGGAAGTCTGGGAACATCCTGGGCTGCCCTCTACTCCCTTACATGTAGTTCTGGAACAGGCCCATAATCTCCTGAAAGCAACAGACACTCCTCCTCCTTTCCCCCTGCACATGCATTACTCCGGAAATGCTTCCACCTCAACAGAAAGGTCAGAACTCTACCTCATCTGTACCTCAGCCCTTTAATCTCAAATGCTAACTTCTGCTTTCTTAAGATGGTAGGAAACTTAGCTTGATACCTGCCTGTTTGAAATTCATGGTACTGTTGGTTGCTTTACTGTCATTTCTTCACCATTTTCCTCCTTCAGAGAATGTTCTATATACTGAGCTCAGCACAAATATTTATTTATTTATTCATTCATTCATTCATTCATTCCATTTCTATACCGTCCTATAGCCAAAATTCTCTGGGCAGTTCACAAAAATTAAAACCAAAGGGCACACAATAAAACAATACAAAATATATAAAACATTAAAACCACAGTAAACAATACAACCAGAATAAAACCAGAATAAAACCTAGCAGCAGTGCAGGGATTTAAAATACAGATTTAAAACAGCAAAGCTAAAAGTCTAAAAGAGCTAAAATGCTAAAATGCCTGGGAAAATAAAAAGGTCACCTGGCGCTGGAAAGAATACAACGTAGGTGCCAGGCGAACCTCACTAGGGAGCTCATTCCACAGATTATAAGTGTCTCTCTTCAATCAAATTAATATTAAAGCTAAAGCTAATTCTGTGGCAGGCAGTAAGCACAGGAAGCTCCTTCCCTATCTAATTTGCTGTCACAGAAGTAATATCTGCTATTAATATTGCTGCACAGAACATGCCCCCCAAATTAAATTCATAGTACCGCAGCAGTCGCTCAAAACTGCGTGCTGGTGAGAATTATTGTATTTCTTCTTTTTCAAGTGTATGTGCAGAATACTGACGCCTCAACAACAGTGCAGCAGACAGAAAGGGGGACCCTCTCCAAGTGACAGGATCTAGAAGTTGATATAAATGGTATGTACTTGCATTTGGAGGGATGTACAATAAGCAACTCTGGGGTTTATAGAAACAATTGCAGAGGGGGTCATTAGAGTGATAATTACCTCTTAAGCAAGAGTAGGCTGGAAGGGATACCTGCTCTGACACAGTCTCATTATTGTCCCAATACCAGAGAGAGTAGTGTGCACACATTACCTGTTGCAGACTCCTTGCTGTTTTTACCAAGACAGAAAGAAATCAAATGATCAAATCCTACAAGTGGCTGAAACTAAAGCCGCGTCATGTTTAATGCGGTAATCGTATTTGAAGTGGCTACCCTAGGGTTAACACAGCATTGTTTCTTGCAGTAAACATACAAAGTGTGAATGGAAGGTGTGCGTCCCCTAAACGTGTGGTTGTGAGTGTGCTCAGAACCCCCAACAAATCAGGGTTCCCCATCACAAGTATGTGAGGGTTTATGAACGAGCAATCTGCCATTCCTTCTTTACTCCTTTGCTGTGGGGAAACATTGGTGGAGCCCTGGCAAAACTGCAGCATCCGCTGTGAAGGAGTTTGATTCGGAGTTTTAGACCCAGTCAAAAGAGTGCCTTGTTTCTTTGCAAAAGCACTTCAGCAGCAGCAGTGACTAACATTGCTGTGCAAGTGCTTCCTCATATCTCTTGCGTCTCTGCGCAGCCGTACCACACACAGGGCTGTTGTTGTTTTTTTCCTGAGATTGGAGCAGGCCGCCGCTGCCACCACACCCATTTAATTTCTAAAGCAGCAGGTGCTAGAACTGAAGCCTGCCTGCCTGGAAACCGGAATACTGGAGCAAAACATCCTTCTGCTCACTAATCCTGTAAAATATTATAGTTCGTTCTGGTTGTTTAGTTATGAGAGAGAAAGCACTCTGCGCACACTTCAGTACCCTCTTTTCTACTTCATATTTTCCAGGGCAGACTGTTGTACACAGTCAAGAGAACCATTATCAGTTGCACAATGGAAGCAACACTCCTCCCCAAATCTTTCTTTCTTTCTTTCTTTCTTTCTTTCTTTCTTTATTTCTATACCGCCCAATAGCCGAAGCTCTCTGGGCGGTTCACAAAAACTAAAACCAAACAACACACAATAAAACAATTTAAAATATATAGAACATTAAAACCACAATATAACAATACAACCACAATAAAACCTAGCAGCAGTACAGGAGTTTAAAATACAGATTTAAAACAGCAAAGATAAAAATTTAGAAAGCTAAAATGCCTGGGAAAATAAAAAGGTCTTCACCTGGCGCCGAAAGGAGTACAATGTAGGCGCCGGGCGAACCTCACTAGGGAGCTCATTCCAGAGCCGGGGTGCCACAGCAGAAAAAGCCCTCCTCCTAGTAGCCACCGCCTCACTTCCTTTGGCAGGGGCTCACGGAGAAGCAAATCTGCTCTTTTAATGTCCATTTTCAGGTTTTTCAGTGGAGCCAGAAATCCAAAGCTGTGCTACACCTGCTCACTAAACAATGCTACATTATCTATCGTAGCACAAACCTCTGTTTGTGCTGCAGCAGCTGAAGCTACCTAACAGGGTCAGGCTACTCATCATGATTAGTAAGGCCATTGAGCTGTACTACCATAGCAGGGTATTGAAACACCTTTCCCAGTTTACTTGGGAATCGAGGGAAAACCCAGTAGCATTTCTATTTGTTGTTGTTTATTCGTTCAGTTGCTTCCGACTCTTCGTGACCCCATGGACCAGCCCACGCCAGAGCTTCCTGTCGGCCGTCGCCATCCCCCAGCTCCCCCAAGGCCGAGTCCGTCACCTCCAAAATATCATCCATCCACCTTGCCCTTGGTCGGCCCCTCTTCCTTTTGCCTTCCACTTTCCGTAGCATCAGCATCTTCTCCAGGGTATCCTGTGTCTTCTCATTATGTGGCCAAAGTACTTCAGTTTTGCCTTTAATATCATCCCCTCAAGTGAGCAGTCTGGCTTTATTTCCTGGAATATGGACTGGTTTGATCTTCTTGCAGGCATTTCTATTACCTGAGTCATTTAAAGGGCTAATGGTCATATAGTTTTGTGAAGAGGAAACCATTTTAAGCTTCTAGTACCCGAGTCATTTAAAGGGCTAATGGTCATATAGTTTTGTGAAGAGGAAGAGGAAACCATTTTAAGCATCTAGGATCAAAAACCCTTCAATTAAAAGGTGTTAAGGTGCTTCACAAATTCTCTCATTAATCAAAAAGCATGAAAATTATAAATTAAAGCACCCACGTTGATGTCCAGACCATATAAGCGGTGAACATGTTTGACAGTCTAACAGTTTGACCTTAATAGTTGAGATGGACTGAGTTCTAGGGCAGATGTCTGTATATTGGAAAATACAGCCCTAACATTTCTTTAATTTTAGCTTTGCTATCCTTTAGACATAATGTTGCTTTGCAGAATCTCAGCTGACACAAACACAATTAATTATACAAGCATGGGAAACTGAATACATTCAAATGATATGAATATGTAGTTGTTGGGAATTCTAATGTCTGAGAAAAGCTTATGAAGATACTATTTGAATAATTTCTTGCTTCTAATAAATAAGGCTATATTTGTTGAACTGTCTGTGAAAGAAGATGTGTTAATGTTGGAGCTTCATGATACTTGCACCTAAACCTAAATACTTGCCAAGTGTCTTCATAGCAAATTCATTTCTTCACAGTATCACATCTAAGCACAGTTGGAACCTCCAGCATAATCTGATTATGATCCTTTATTCCACAATAGAGCAAACGTCATGTGGAATGGCATGACAGAATATTGTCATAAGTTAAAATGAAATATGGTGTGGGGAGTGTTTCAAATGCAAATGATATGACTGTTTCAGAGCTATCTGTCAAGTGTGACTGAGGATAAAATACTAAACGAAGAAAATGAAGAAAAAATCTCATGGACACCCAGAATCATGGACACTAATATTCTTCAGGTACCATTTTCAAAGTATAAATACATTTCACCAATTTAGGGTCCATTCCTTGTCCCATTCTTATATAATATTTACAACAGCTATTTTACTTTTTTATTTCATTTCTATACCGCCCAATAGCCGAAGCTCTCTGCTGCTGTATTAATTGCTAGTAAAGTGGCTGTAATAACGTGAGAGGAAATTTAAGATGGCATCATTCATCCATCCATCCATCCATCCATCCATCCATTGCTGGGCCTGTGCTAGGCTTATCATTCATCCACACTGCACAGACACAAAACAAATTGCTGTATTTTACTGTCTCTTGCCTAGATAAGGCAAAGGAGACAAAAAAGACAGAATACTTGTCACTGTTAATTGCTGGCTCAGCAATACATGGCATTGCAAAACTACACTCAAAGCTTGCTGTATTTAATTCTTTATTGCTATCAGCCATAGTCAGTGATCTAATGTGTGGTACAAAATATCTGATGTACATATGTGTGATCCACTGAAAATCATTGGCACAAGTTAGTCATAATTAACATCGCAGTTTTTTAAAACTACATGAAGGGAGCAATCCCATGGCCACTAGTCAGTGGCTAGATGTCCATAGGTTATGTTGTTTTCTGGGAACCAACCTCCCCCCACTTCCGCACTTCCTCGCAGGCAGTGCAGAACAGCCCCATCCTCCATGATCGCAAGAGGAGCGCAGAGAGGCTGAAAACGGGCATGTCTGGGGGCGTTCTGGGGCAGGGATAGCGGAAGTGTCTGTAAGACACATCCAATGTGTTGTGCAGCAACCTCCTCCCCCTCTTGGCCCCCCTGCGGCTAGACAGCCGAAATCGGCTGTCTAGCAGAATATGCAGGGCAGCTGAAGCATGGAGGGAACGATCCCCTCCGTGGTTCTCCTGCCCTGCATTGGATAGGCAGTTGTCTCCGAGTTCAGAGGCAGATGCCTATCTGAATAGGATTGAACCCTATGTTTTGATATAAAGTTTATATTGCCCTTCAGTTTGATGCACTCTCTCTTTCCATAGTTCCTCCTAGCCAAGAGTATGAATTTACCCTCTTGAACTAAGATTTATTTGATGATTTGTCTAGAATCTTGCTTTGTGGCAGGATGAAGTTTTTTTGACTTCCTGGCCCCTTCCATTCTGTAGTTCTGTGATATTAAGTGGGGAGCATCTTGACCACCACCATATCTGAGTTATCTTGGCAGTTCTTCATTGTTGATGGCACCAGTGCCCAAAGCTAAGTGGGGTTGAAATGCATCCAGTGGAAGCCCCAGAACTGTCTGTTTTCCTATCTGGCATATCTATGGTGTACCTGTGCACAAAGTACACATGTGGGCACTATGGGAACCAGGAGCTTGTCAGTATGTTCACTCATCTATTACTAATGTCATCACACATCATAGTCCACTTCTTTAGCGGGCCTATTCTTGGAAATTAGTGCTTGCAAACCTTCCAAAATCCTTTCAAATTATATGTGTGTGTGTGTGTGTGTGTGTGTGCTGAAATAATGTCAGTTTCTTGGTGCACTGTGCAATGTTTCGACAACTAAGGACGCGATCCTATGCATGTTTAAACAGAAAAAAGCCTACAACTCTCAGCAATGCTAGGAGTTGTGGGACTTTTTACTATCTAGACATGCATAGGTTTGCACCCTAATCCACTATCTCCACCTCCATGTAGAAACCTTTGCCACAGATCTAAACTAAGACTGTAAATTTACATGACCTTTTTGATCTCAGCAATGTGGCTTTGATGAAATCAGATGTTTAAAATGGCCTATATTAGGTATTTCTTAGCCAGGGCATGTAGCTACAATAAACATGAATATTATTCCTAGAATTTTGTTTATTTTTGAGAATGTCTTAATTAACATTTCCAGGCCAATTCTGCAAAAATGGCAAAATATGTTAAGAGATTTTATGTGAGGAAGTAAAATGTCAAGAGTAGCTGCAGTAAGGTTGGTAAAATCATATAAAGAAGATGGTCTAAACTTTCCTAATTTTAAAAAGTAACATAATGCTACCTGTTTAAAGGTTATAGTTCAATGGATCAATGTAGAAAAGGATATGTTTTCATTTATTATAGCACAGTATTCTAGTAAAGTTCCATTACCAATCCTCCCATAGTACAGGAGAAGGTTGACTGATACAGGTGTTTTACTCCTTCCAAACTTTTTGTATTGAAGCTGTAATGGCAACTTGGGATAATCTTAAAAATACTCTTATCACCTAATATATCCCTTATGTCATCCTTTATCTTCAATGAAAGTTTTAAGTTTGGGGAAGAAGCAGCAATGTGGAGAAAGAAAGAAAGAAAGAAAGAAAGAAAGAAAGAAAGAGAGAGAGAGAGAGAGAGAGAAAGAAAGAAAGAAAGAAAGAAAGAAAGAAAGAAAGAAGTGGTGAGGTTTTTAGATGTTATTAACAATGGCAAGTGCAGACCACCACATGATGAGATTTTTTCCTGATGGATCCAGGCTTCAGCAGTATGTGAACTGAGAACAGAAGTACAAGCGGGGTTTCGAAGAGGCAGAGGAACTAGAGATCAAATTGCCAACATTCGCTGGATCATGGAGAAAGCAAGAGAATTCCAGAGAAACGTCTATTTCTGCTTCATTGACTACGCTAAAGCCTTTGATTGTGTGGATCACAACAAACTGTGGCAAATTCTTAAAGAGATGGGAGTACCAGACCACCTTACCTGTCTCCTAAGAAACCTGTATGAGGGTCAAGAAGCAACAGTAAGAACCGGACATGGAACAACCAATTGGCTCAAAATTGGGAAAGGAGTACAAAAAGGCTGCATATTGTCTCCCTGCTTATTTAACTTATATGCAGAGTACATCATCAGAAACGCCGGGTTGGATGAATCACAGGTCGGAAATAAGATTGCCAGATCAACAACCTCAGATACGCAGACAATACCACCCTAATGGCAGAAAGCGAAGAGGATCTAAAGAGCCTCTTGTTGAGGGTGAAAGTGGAGAGTGCAAAAGCTGGTTTGAAACTCAACATTAAAAAAACGAAGATCATGGCATCTGGCCCCATCACTTCCTGGCATATAGAAGGGGAAGAAATGGAAGTAGTGACAGATTTTACTTTCTTGGGCTCCAAGATCACCACAGATGGTGACTGTAGCCATGAAATTAAAAGACGCTTGCTCCTTGGGAGGAAAGCTAAGGCAAACCTAGACAGCATAGTAAGAAGGAGAGACATCACCTTGCCGACAAAGGTCCGTCTAATCAAAGCTATGGTTTTCCCAGTAGTAACATATGGCTGTGAGAGCTGGACTATAAGGAAGGCTGAGCGCTGAAGAATTGAAGCTTTCGAACTGTGGTGCTGGAGGAGACTCTTACGAGTCCCCTGGACTGCAAGGAGGTCAAATCAGTCAATCATAAAGGAAATCAGCCCTGACTGCTCATTGGAAGGACAGATACTGAAGCTGAAGCTCCAATATTTTGGCCACCTAATGCAAAGAGAAAACTCCCTGGAAAAGACCCTGATGCTGGGAAAGATTGAAGGCAAAAGGAGAAGGGGACGGCAGAGGATGAGATGGCTAGATAGCATCACCGATGCAATGAATATGAACTTGAGCACACTCCGGGAGAGAGCGCAGGACAGGAAGGCCTGGCATGTTATGGTCCATGGAGTCATGAAGAGTCAGACACGACTTAACGACTGAACAATGACAATCACTGCAAAAATTCTGGTAACTCAAAAGTGGGAAAGCATCTACATCCCTTCATTTGCAGAATGGTTAATGAAAGTTTGGAAAATTGCAGAACTGACAAAACTAATAGAGTTTATAAGACTGAAGTATGGCAAACTAAACACTGGAAAATTTAATATTAGCTGCTTTGATTTTATTTAATTATGTTAAAGTACAATTTCTATACTGATAAGAGTTTTTCCATATTGTAATATTTTATATGACAGTTATATAGATTTATTTAATTTTATGGTATGTGTATTATTATTTATATCTATATCTATATCTATATCTATATCTGTATCTATCTTACGGGTTGTATTCAGTTCATATTATGTTCAATATTAGATGTATATTGATGTATGTATAACATACATTTTATATAAAAAATGAAGCATAATGCTATTTACAAATAAAATGATTAAAAATAATAAACCAAGTCACCAAAGTGCCTGTACAAATCCATCTTTAATTGATATGTCATGCACATATAAACCACTTACCTACTCAGGATGCTACACAGAATTGATTTATGTTTAAAGTGTTAACACATGTACTGGCTATATGCACACAGCATTTGCATACCAGTGGAGCTTCTCTCTGGGTCACAGACTGTGGGCATGTAAAAAGAAATTTTAAGGCCATGATGTTTTTTTATCAGTTGCTTAAGCAAACAAGGCTGATTTTTTTTCATCGTGTCATGTGCAATACATTCTTCAGCTGTATCTACTGCATGGAGTTCGTTGGGATCACTCCCAACCTCTATACATTCATCCAAACCTGTGCATGGAACTTATTCATGTTTATCATCTGAAAAGAGTTAATATCTGTGGGAATGGAGACTTCTGTGCAACAGTCCATGCCTGCCTTCTTGAAATTCCCTCAGACTGCCAATGATTCTTTCTACCCATATCATGCTAATTATTAAGGAATCTTGCTTTAGTGACTCTCTCACCTCCCTTTCTTACTAACAGAATTTACTGTTAAATTAATTCCTATGCCAGTGTTCAATTCAATGAAAACTAGCAAGATGCTGATTCTCAATGATAAAATGTAACCTGTAGTGACAAAGAAAATAAAGATGAGACAGTGAAATATGCTTAGTGACAGGCAGGCAACAGAGAACATAAATAATTCACACACACCTTCTCTCAGCACCACAATCAAATTTGCACACTTGCAGCCCTGTACCCTTCACTGCAGACCTCATTCTACTCATATGTAGAGCCACACAAGGTGAACGGTGTACGCACAGAGACTCACTTCAGAAAATGGATCTGAAGGCACAAGTGATATTTGTATAGCTCCTACTGCTACTGAAACTAAGCAGGTCTGGAATTGTACACTCTCTGCCTGGGAGTCTACCTGGGAAACACATGTAAGACAGTCTGAGTTCCTTGGAGGTACAGAAGGGAATAGATGTAATAAATAATAAACCGAAGAGACAAAAGGACAGAACTCTACTGGAGTGTAGCTGGGAACCAGGTTTCACAACATGCTCAGAGGGGTTGTTTGCAGAGTGTTGAGGCAATCAGAATTTCATGGGAAGGGCTGAAAAATGTGTGTGTTATTATTAATTATTCTTATTGGAATAATGGTATATTATACTCAAGTATGGTTTGTTTGTTTAGTTTTTATACTTAAGTGTAGCTACAGCCACATATACACTCTTTATATTCACTACTATGGAATCCAGTCATCAGTCCTACATTCAAGAAGGCAATGTGATTTTTCAGACAACACACATACTGAAACCCTACTCTGTCTTGAAGCAGATTATCTGGGACAGTGTATGAACTATTTCGCCACCGTCTATGACATTGATTCATTCCTCCAATTGAATTTGTTTACCGTTAAAGTGCTGCATTCAATATGCCAACAAATTTGGAACATTCAACAGTGGCCACAAGACTGGAAAAGGTCAATTTACATTCCAATTCCAAAGAAGAGCAATGCCAAAGAGTGTTCAAACTACCGTACAATTGCACTCATTTCACATGCCAGCAAGTTTACGCTCAAAATCCTACAAGCTAGGCTTCAGCAGCATGTGAACTGAGAACTACCGGAAGTACAACCTGGGTTTTGAAGAGGGCAAGAGGCAAAGGAACTAGAGATCAAATCACCAACATTCGCTGGATTGTGGAGAAAGCAAGAGAATTCCAGAAAAACGTCTATTTCTGCTTCATTGACTATGCTAAAGCCTTTGATTGTGTGGATCACAACAAACTCTGGCAAATTCTTAAAGAGATGGGAGTACCAGACCACCTTACCTGTCTCCTGAGAAACCTGTATGAGGGTCAAGAAGCAACAGTAAGAACCGGACATGGAACAACCGATTGGCTCAAAATTGGGAAAGGAATACGACAAGGCTGCATATTGTCGCCCTGCTTATTTAACTGATATGCAGAGTACATCATGAGAAACACAGGGTTGGATGAATCACAGGTCGGAATTAAGATTGCCGGGAGAATTATCAACAACCTCAGAGACGCAGACGATACCACCCTAATGGCAGAAAGCGAAGAGGATCTCAAGAGCCTCTTGTTGAGGGTGAAAGTGGAGAGTGCAAAAGCTGGTTTGAAACTCAACATTAAAAAAACACTTGATACTGGATTCATTTGTGTAAAAGAAAGATCCCTTTTACACAAATTTCAAGAGCCCCCCCCCAATGCACAAATTACCATTTGTACAAATGGCAGGACCTGGGGTCAGGGGGAAATGCACAAAACATTTCTGGAATTGCAAAAAGACCCCT